>NC_137736.1:102815275-103154561 GCF_963264785.1 Psittacula echo
GCATCAGCAGTTTTCTCTTGTGACATCATAAAGCTGCCTTCTAAGCTCCCCAAGCTGCAGCAGCAGGCAGCAGTGCGAAGCAGTGCGTTCAGCAGCCAGTAACACATAGGGAAGAGGTGCTGGGATCTCGTGAGGAGAGCGCGCTTTTCCCTGTGCCTGGACAGTGTGCTCAGCCTGCAGAGATGCCAGCCAGGTTGGGCAGCTGGGAGCAAGGGGGCCCAGAGAGCAGGGAGGGATCGTGCCAGAAGCCTTGTGTGCTGCCTGGCTTCCCGGCAGCGGCAGCAGCCCCAGAGCATGGGGTCTGCCTGCACCACTGCCCTGCAGCACAGCAACCCCATTCTGGGGACACAGCCCTGACCCTTCTGTGGGGAGAGCCAAGCACGGCCAGGCTGTCGTCCCTGTGTCACGCCCAGAGGTCTTTGTGTCCCAGACCTTCCCGATGACCTGCAGGTCTTGGGCCCTCAGGCTTGCAGCTGTGCTGGGCACACATGGAACGTGGTAGCCCAGCGAGCTTCTAAATGGATCCCTGGCAAACAGGTGTCCCAGGCCCTGGGCTTTGCCAACAACAGCGTTCCCTCTCTTTTAGGCAACCTAACTCCTACCGGAAGGACAGAGGGGGCCTGAGCCTCCTTTTCCTGCTGCTTCCCATCCTGTTCAGTGAGCATCCCTGACCAAAAATGGTTCCCTCAGTCCTGGGAAGAGGGACCAGCTCCTGAGGAAAATAACCGCCTCTTGACAATGCAACCCACAGCTCTTGGCTACTGGTGCGGCGCAGTGACGTGGCTCGAGGGCGCGTTGTGGGTGAGTGCCTCTTGCTGTGGGGAAGTCAGCATCTGCAAAGGCCATGGCTCTGCCCTCCTGCCTCCCCTGAGAACATGGGGCGCCTGGTCAGAAATGCCCATCACCACTGGGGCGGTGTTGGGGGGAGGCACCTGTGCTCATCCTCCAGTCTCCTTAGTGGCTTGATGGGGTTCAGCATGGGGCTCCTCCCCAGTGACCTCCACAGGGTGGCAGGCTGAAGAGGGGAGCACTTTGCCAGAAGGTGCCCTTGCTGCTCACATACCTCTTGGAGGGCTGGGGGGGGGTCAGATGGAGACCCAAAAGCTTCCCCGCTGAATGTGGCTGGTTAGGGAACCCAGCCTTTGGGTCAGGGTCTCTCCAAAGTGACTCAAAGCAGCAGGATGTTCTTCCAGCTCCACCTAGGGTAGTCTCCTTTGGGAAGCCCTGGCAGTGATCCTCATGCTTGTGGGGTATGTTCATTTCACAGGAGGTGTCCAGGCCTCATGAAGCTGAGCAGGAACCACTGGGGTAAGAGCGCTTTCTTGCTAAGGGACACGCTCTGTGGAGCTGTCTCAGCCGGCTTTGTGCTGCCTGCCCTTGCCTTGTGTCCAGGGATCTTGATCTTCCCTATCGGTGGTGGAAGGGAGCCATCTGTAAGCCGCAGGAAGGAATGGGGCTGGGGGATGTGGGGTGACCCAAGCCCATAGGACTCTTCTCTGTATGGTGTTTGGAACCTGGCCGCAGGGGCTGGCAGCTGCCAGTCAAGACCTGCTTTTCCTTTGCTTTCAGCAGTTCAGAGGCCTGGATGAAGCAGGAGATGCAGGACTTCAAGCTGGTGACTCAGGTGTACGCTGCTAGGGGGAGCGTACTGCAGATTGTGAGAGAGGTCCTCAAAGACCATGCTGTCCAAGAGGAGCAAACGGAGGTAAAGGTGCTGGGGTGGGATCACAGACCTCGCTGTCTTTCTGGGCACCCTCCTGTTGCTTCCTCTCGGCACTCTCGAAGTCATCACTTTTTCCGACAGCTCTTGCCTAGAGTTTTCCGACACAGAGATGCTCCTCGGCTCTGTGCCAGGACTCGGTGTTCATGCAGAACTGCCCCACGTGTCTTTGTGTTCACTGCCCTCTTGCCATTCCCACTTTTTCCCCAGGAAATTGTGCAGTTGACAGAGGCGGCAATTAAGAAGGTGCTTGAGAACTATGTCCTGATGCCTGACTGGGCTCAGGAAGCCATAGGTATGTAGACAGAAAGTATCCCTGCCATCCCTCTACGTATGGCACTGCCCCGAGCTCTGCTAAGCTCTGCTTTCAAGCCTGAGAAATACATGGTAATGCACTGCTGCTCCTCCTAATCTCCGGGCTGTCTTAGTCAACTTCTGTCCACCCTCACGTCAGGTGCCACCATCGATGAGGAGAGGACATCCAAGAGTTACGGTGGGGAAGGCATGATGACCCGGCTCCTTTCTCTGTTCACCTTCCTTTCTGCAAACCCTCCAGCGACAATCTTGCAGGTATGACAACGGAAGGCTTTCAGGTTAGCAGACCAAGTGCACAGCATTTCCTGCTGACGGTTATGGTTTTTCTGGTTTCAGCCCAGTATTACCCCTGGCAACTGCTGGCCTTTCCAAGGATCTCAGAGCCATGTGGTCATCCGGCTGCCTGCGCACATCTGGCCAACAGCTTTCACCGTCTGGCACATCTCCGAGGCAGTGTCTCCCTCTGGGGAAGTCAGCAGTGCCCCCAGAGAGTTTACTGTCTTTGTAAGTCTTTGCCTCGTGCTTCTCACGGAAGGCCGGCCCGAGGGAAAAGCCATACCTGAGATGTGCTTCTTGTGGCAGCTCCTCTCAGGCATCTGTCTGGGGCTGGCTGCTGCAGAGCACCCCATCCCCTATGGGTATGTGGGGGTTCTGTGCGTCTGGGGGCTTCTTCTCTGCTTCATGCCCAAGGATCCTGGAGCATGTGCTCAAAGCCCCCTGACCCAGAATCACCCTAAGCTGTGCTAGACTACTGCTAGAGCCCAGGGAGGTGGGGAAGGGCTCCGGGGTTCAGCCTCAGCGTGCCCTTTTTCTGGTGCCCTGCTCGAGCCTGACCCCACTCCCTTTGTCTCTTGTCTTTGAGGGAGTGGATGAGGCCATGGCAGAAACTCTCCTGGGAACGTTTACCTACGACGTGCACAAGGAGATCGCTCAGACATTCCGTGTGCAGGTACTGCAAAAGCTGTGGCAGAATGCTTGGGAAGAAGGCAGGGTTGTCCGCACGTCCCTGGAGGAAAGAGTGCAGAGTATCACTCCCGCCAGCCCCTGCTCTCCCACGCTCCTCGCTCCTGTGGGGAGGATGGCAAGAAGAGAGCAAATGGGGCTTTGCTATGCTGCCGGAGGCAGCTGCCCCACCTTAAGGGCTTTCCTTTTTCTTCAGGCAGCACAGAGAAAGCAGCAGTGGGAAGGGGACCGGGAAGGGAAACAGTCCCACTAGGACAGATGGTGGGAGTGAGGAAGGCAGACACCTTCAGTGGGACCCTCCTTGCATCCCACGGCTGCCCAGGCAGCAGTGCTCCTCTGGTTCCCAATGCTCTGCTCAGCAAGCCTCCAGGGCCAGGCGTTTGCTTTCCAAGCACAAAGGGCTCCTCCCAGGGCCCTGCAAGGGGACATGTGGTTGCCCTTGCTTCCTCCTTCGTCAGGAGCCCCAGTGATGTGCTGTGGCTCTGGCCACCTGTGTAATAATGGCTCCCCTCATTTCTTTACAGAAGGAGCTTCCCAGGACCTTTCGTTACATCAAATTCCAGGTGCAGAGCAACTGGGGAAATCCAGCGTACACGTGTGTGTACCGAGTACAAGTTCATGGGATGATGGCGAGCCAGAACAACACCTGAAGGCCCTAGAGCTACTTTAGGAAAAATAACAAAACAAGGATGTGTGCAGTTGGACTTGTGTATGTTCCTTGCAAACACTCTTCAAACGATGCTTCCATAGCTTGCACCACTAGTGGGGAAGGCACCTTCCTCCCTTAGGAAAAAGATACTCATGGTCTGGGCTGCAAAGGACAGGACAGGGGAATGGGGCTTGAAGGAGAAACCCCAGTGGTCCAGCTCCAGCTTCTGCAGCGCAGGGTCACCGGGAGAGCAGAATCACAGCCCCGGGAAAGCTCTTCCGCTGGCACTGAGGAGGAGTGAAGCAGGCTTGTCTGCAAGGCTTGCCTGCCCTCCTTTCCTGAGCAGTGCACAAAGGGCCTGGGGCCATCCTGGCTCACAGGTGCCCCATCTTCACTGGAGCTGCTTCGTGCGGGAGGGGGGCTTCCCTCAGAGATGCTGCACTGGCTGGCCTCCTGCTGGCTCTGCCAGGTGACGAACAGGGGAGCCCTTCTTCAGGCAGGCCACACCAATGTGCAGTGCGTGGCTGAGCAGAGAGGCCAGCAGAATACAGCTTGAAGGGACTGAGGACAACCTCTCTGGCCATACACCCAGCTCCCTGTTCTCTGGGCTCTGCATCCTGCCTTGCAGTAGGGGCAGGGCTCTCCCAGCAGCTGCCGGAGAAAGCAGCCTTTCCCTCCCTCGGTTCCAAGGGTACTCTGGACAAAATATCCTGTCCAGCTCTGCTGGCAAATCAGCAGTGGGTCTCCTATTACTCTCAGTTGTCCCCAGGAAGGCGTCTCTCTAGCTTTTGCACTATATCTGTCTCTCTGACTTATTCTGGGCAGGTGGTGTCTGCTCTTGGCTTTTGTCTGTATCACACATTTCACAGAGTAGTTGCATCTGCTGAAACACCAGCACACGCAGACACCAGTGACAGCCCTGTGCTTTGGAGGGACTCTTGCAGGGACATGCAGATTTCTGTGTTTCCCAGCTATGCTTCGGCAGCACCCAGAGATACAGTCCAGGAAGGTAACGTACAGACCCTATGAGAGTACTTTTCATCCCCTGCACTTAATAAATCAAAACCCCAGAGTACAGACAGTCAGGTACTGGCAAAGAGGCAATGCTGTTCCTTATCCACAATCACACATAGCATAGTCATCTTGCTACGTCAATAGGGAGAGTTTTCACTTGATCTGAAGGTACTTTATTAACACTACTGGCTCGTAGAGCATTTAATTTAGGTTTTATACTGGAATAATCAGGTTGTAGAGTCTCACAAAACCCACAAAAATACTTACAGACCTTTGCACTGAGGACCCGTTTGGGGTTTGACGTATATGCTGGGTCACACTTGGGATTCACACATTTTACCACGTATGCTGGATGTGCCAAATATGTAAAGTCGGCTGGAATGGGTGGTGCTTTTAATTAACTTAACACTACAACTCTGTCCCACACAATAAATAGTTTTACTCAATGAAAAGGGCTACTCAGTAGCTTAGGCTAAGTAGAGATAAATCTTGTAAATATTCCTTTGATGAATAACCTGTGAGCAGCTCCCTGCTCCGTTTATTTTTACTGCTTTGAGGTCAGGCAGGAAGCATTGCTTGTGGTGCTGAAAATTAAGTTTTTTAAGATTTCTTGTAAGGTCTCTAATACTTATATTTTTAAGAGATTTAAAACAGATTGCTGTTGTCAGTTTTGCATTCTGAAAGGCATGAGTCTGTGTGGGAATGTCATTTGTGTTGTGATGTGGCTGGAGCATGAACCTTATAACGCATAGTTTGCTCCACATTTCACTGACAGCTCTGATGCAATAGGAAAGTCAGAGGGCAAGACACACATTGTATGCAAACAGGAAAATAATTTCTGCTGGGATCTGCTAATAAATGGTAAATAGTTTCACACCTTTGCTGTAGCCTGGTGTCAGCAACAACAAGGTGCTGTAACAAGAACTGTAAACAGAGCAAGGTTCCCCGATAAATTCTTTGTGAGTAGGAGATACCCAAGACTCTACCTGGCTGCTCAAAGACAGAAGCCTATCAAAGAGGAAACCGGAATACGAGCAGCATGCATAAGAAACTCAGGTTCTCTAAGACTAAGCAGTGATGTGACAAGCCTGACCAAAGAAATTATGAAGCGATAATGGAGATCTAAGCCTGTTTAGGTTTATCCCTTTTTATAAATTAAGTTAGTTACGCACATTTACCTGAAAGAGGGAAAAGTAAACCAAACCTGGCTCAGGAAAATCTCAGTGCTTCACAGAATCAGAGAATCAGTCTCCTCCAAACTATAGAGACCCAGCTCCCTCAGCCTTTCCTCATAAGGGAGATGCTCCACTCCCTTAATCATCTTAGTTGCCCTGCGCTGGACTCTCTCAAGCAGGTCCCTGTCCTTCTTGAACTGAAGGGCCCAGAACTGGACACAATATTCCAGATGTGGTCTCACCAGGGCAGAGTAGAGAGGAAGGAGGACCTCTCTCGACCTACTGACCACCCCCCTTCTAATACACCCCAGAATGCCATTGGCCTTCCTGGCCACAAAGGCACAGTGTTGGCTCATGGTCATCCTGCCGTCCACTAGGACCCCCAGGTCCCTCTCCCCTACACTGCTCTCTAACAGGTCGTTCCCCAACCTATACTGGAACCTGGGCTTGTTCCTGCCCAGATGCAGGACTCTACACTTTCCCTTGTTATATTTCATCAAGTTATTCCCTGCCCAACTCTCCAGCCTGTCCAGGTCTCGCTGGATGGCAGCACAGCCTTCTGGCGTGTCAGCCACTCCTCCCAGCTTAGTGTCATCAGCAAACTTGCTGACAGTACACTCAATTCCCTCATCTAAATCGTTGATGAATATATTAAGTAATACTGGTCCCAGTACTGACCCTTGAGGCACTCCACTAGATACAGGCCTCCAACTAGACT
Organism: Psittacula echo; assembly: GCF_963264785.1. Lineage (NCBI taxonomy): Eukaryota > Metazoa > Chordata > Aves > Psittaciformes > Psittacidae > Psittacula > Psittacula echo. Next base: position 102,821,830 of record NC_137736.1, read on the forward strand.
CCGCCCCATAGACTACAACTCTCTGGCTTCTGTCCTTCAGCCAGTTCATGGTCCACCTCACCACCTGATCATCCAGACCACACTTCCTCAATTTAGCTATGAGGATGCTGTGGGAGACTGTGTCAAATGCTTTGCTGAAGTCAAGGTAGACCACATCCACCGCTCTGCCATCATCCATCCACAATGTTATTTCCTCATAAAAGGCCATGAGGTTGGTCAAGCATGACTTCCCCTTGGTAAAGCCATGTTGACTGCCCCTCATAACCCTCTTATCCTTGATATGCCTTAAGATGGCACCAAAGATAAGGTGTTCCATCACTTTCCCAGGGATGGAGGTGAGGCTGACCGGTCTATAGTTACCCGGGTCCTCCTTCTTGCCCTTTTTGAAGACTGGAGTGACATTTGCTTTCCTCCAGTCCTCAGGCACCTCTCCCGTTTCCCAAGACTTGGTAAAGATGATGGAGAGTGGTCTAGCAATGACTTCCGCCAGTTCCCTCAGCACCCACGGGTGCATCCCATCTGGACCCATGGATTTATGGATGTCCAGATTGCTCAACTGGTCCCTAACCCATTCCTCATCGACTAAGGCAAACTGCTCCAGTGACCTGACTTCATCTGAGGTCTCAGGGGTACAGGGCTCTTCAGGACTGCCTCCGGCAGAGTAGACAGAGACAAAGAAAGCATTCAATAACTCTGCAATCTCAGTATCTTCTGTCACCAGGGCACCCATCCCGTTCACCAGTGGGCCTACCTTGCCTCTGGTGTTAATTTTATCTGCCATGTATTTGAAAAAGCTCTTTCTGCTGTCCTTGACCCCTCTCGCCAGATTTAATTCTAAGGAGGCCTTAGCCATCCTAGCTGCCTTCCTACATCCTCTAGCAGCAGCCTTATATTCCTCCCAAGTGGCCAGCCCCTCCTTCCATGACCTGTAAACTCTCCTCTTCCACTTGAGCATACCCAGCAGTTCCTTATTTAGCCACGCAGGTCTCCTGGCCCTCTTCCTTGACTTCCTACGTGTCAGGATGCTCTGATCTTGAGCTCGGAATAAGCAATCCTTGAATGCCAACCAACTGTTTTGGGCCCCTTTACCTTCAAGCAGCCTTGCCCATGGGATTTCCCCTAGCAATTGCTTGAAAAGGCCAAAGTTTGCCCTGCTAAAGTCCAGGGTTGCAATTCTACTTGCTATTGTACTGGTCCTACCACACAAGATCCTGAATTCCACCATCTCGTGGTCGCTGCAACCAAGGCAGCCCTCAACCTTTACTGCTTCGACCAGACCCTCCTTGTTAGTGGGGATGAGATCCAGCAGCGCTCCTCTCCTGGTTGGCTCATCCACCATTTGGATGAGGAAGTTATCATCCATACACTGGAGGAACCTCCTGGACTGTGGCTGGGTTGCTGAGTAGTCCTTCCAGCAAACATCAGGGAAATTAAAATCCCCCACGACGACCACGGCCTGTGACTGTGAGGCCGCTCTCAGCTGCTTGTAGAAGGCCTCGTCAACTTCCTCACCCTGACCTGGTGGCCTGTAACAGACACCCACAACAGTATCACCCCTGCCAGCCTGCCCCTTAATTCTCACCCACAGACTCTCAACTCACTCGTCCCCTGTCCCTGGACAGAGCTCAGTACATTGCAGCTGCTCTTGCACATAAAGAGCAACCTCACCACCCTGCCTGGCTGGCCTGTCTTTCCTGAAAAGGACATAGCCCTCCATGAGTATATTCCAGTCATGTGAGCTGTCCCACCACGTCTCTGTGATTGCCACCAGATCATAATCTCCTGACTTAACACAGGTCTCCAACTCCTCCTGCTCATTTCCCATGCTGCACGCATTGGTGTATAGGCATTTCAAGGAGGGAGCTGATCTCACCGATTTCACCCTAGGATTATAGGAGGCCTCCCAGTCTTCATCAATCCTAGAGTGCTGCCCCACTGGGGCAAGCCCAGTTACAACCCCATCCCCCTTCGAATCTAGTTTAAAGCTCTCCAAATGAGCCCTGCTAATTCATGCCCCAGCATCCTTTTGCCTCTGAGAGACAAACCTTTCCCACGTGCCATTATCCAGACTGGAGCCTTATAAAACCAGCCGTTATCAAAGAATCCAAAGCCCTGCCTGCAGCACCAGTCTTGTAGCCAATTGTTTACGGACTGAATTTTCCCATTCAGTCCCACATCATCACCGGAAGATGGAAGAAGTGAGGAGAAGATCACTTGAGCCCCAGACTCTTTCACCATCCGCCCCAAGGCCCTGTAGTCTTTCTTCATCCCCCTCAGACTGCGGGAAGCAGCTTCCCCCCCACCTGTCTGGAAGACCAGCAGCGGGTAGTAGTCTGTCGGGTGCACCAGGCTGGGGAGCGCCTTGGTGATATCCCTGATCCGGGCTCCAGGCAGACTACACACTTCCCTATGATGAGGGTCAACTCTGCATATCGGGCCCTCTGTTCCTCTCAGAAGGGAATCGCCTACTACAATGACCCTTCTTTCTTTGTGTCATATATAACCACTTGCAAACTCAGAAATTACAGCAGTTAGCTGCTTTCTATACCACAGCCTAGTATGAATGCAGATCATTCTGGGAGTGCATTCATGATTAGGTAACATATCCCGTGTGCAGAGCACTCTGTAGTGCAGTCTTGCACTAGATGACTCAAAAATGAAACCTGGTCCATGCTTGTCATGTTCTCTTCTACCATGTTCTTGTCTACCCCTCGAGTCAGATGGACTCCACCTAATCATACTTAGACAAATCTTTCTCTTGCCACTGTTTTCCATGGCCTAGGAATGGATGAGAATCTTTTTTATTTGAGGCATTTTAAAGAAATTCAAACGTCTCTCAAGTATGGTGCAAGGATACCTGATTCTCAGCACAGTGGGTTGACAGCCCTTCTGCTTGACATTTCTGTATTTTACCAAGATCCTGAATCCTGAAATAAACACCAAAACCTGTATTTAAATGAACCTGTCATTGCCTGTTCCTCAAGAGGTAGGCTTCTGTATATTCTTATTGCCATGATTAGCAAGAGGAGACCACATAAAATTAACTGCCTTGTCTTTCCCTGTTATCCATTAAGATAGTATCTATTTCCTCTCCATTAAGATTCCAGTAATTTCAGTAATGCAAGTCAAAAGAGGCTTCATTTCTAAAATGGGGGTTTGAAACAGAAGAGATTGGAATGTGAATAATTTTACCTTCAGGATAAATAAATAAACAAATAAATGAGCTGTTTCTTGTTCAGTAGGTAACAGAGTAACAATCCCTCTGATGTGCTGATGTGTTAAACCCAGAACATGTTTAGACTAAGGTGCTGAAATAATTTCATTTCTGACAACTAATAAAATATTTTAAAAAGTCAAATTATTTTGATTCCTAATTCCTGATATTTGCTGAAATATCAAGAGAGGTGGTCCATAATGGTGATGTGATGTAAACATACACTAAATACTGATTAGCTAACAGAATAGGGTATCTTGATGTGTACCACAGGACTTGCATTATACAATGTGTTAACTGCTACCTGAATTAATAAATTCAGGGACTGCTATGTGATACATTGCAGCCAAGAAGATTGTGCTACATATTGTTTGATTTCTGTTCAGTGGTAAAGAAAGTTACTGTGCTAACAAAGAAATATCTCCCTCTTCAGTGTTAAATTTAAAAACACAACAACTTTACACCTGCTGTAAATTCTATCAGTTGGGACATAGTCTTTTTATTTCAGTTGTACTGTAAAAAGAAATTGTGACCAAAAAGTTGTTGTTTCAGACATCATTTATTTATTTCACCAACCAGCTAATTATCAGTAATAATCTTCTTTTTCCCCCAAAGTTTCTAGCCAAGAAAGTGCTAAGGTAATATTCCACTTTTGTGAGTACCATAAAATTATACAAGTTTTTGTGTAAGCTCTTAGGCTGCATTTTTAAAAATCACTTTAAAAACAGGTCATGACAGAGCAGTTGCCCTGACAAAGTCAGATATTGTTCTCAAGGGATGAACGCAGCCTTTAATTTATCTTCAGCATTTTTTTGTGAATCAATGTAAAGAAATGAAGGTATTGTATACCTTTCTGGTTGAAAAGCAGGGTAGAAGCTAGTCTTTGTTCATATTTTAGTTATTGGAAGACAGAGTGATCAATTCGAAAATAATTCAGAACAAATTCAGTTGAAGTCATGCTTTATGTAGACACATACGTCACTATGACGATGAAATTATGAGGAAAAATTTAATAGATTTTGAGCCATACCCCGAGTTGTATCCTGAATTATGATTCAGGTTTTGGAGTCTAGTCAGATAACAATTATTACATCCCAAACACAAAGTCCACAAGACCATCGTGAAGACAAGTAAGTTGTCATTCTCCTTTATATTACTAGAGTATACATATGCATCCAGACCTATGTCTTTTACTGACATGCAAGGTTAAAGCACAGGCAACTAGGCTGTCTGGCTTCAATCCTACCTTATATATAGAATATATATAAAAGACACTCTAAAAAGACACTCTAGTTTAGAGCTAACCACACGCATAGGTAATTTCATGGTTAGCAAGGTGGATTTAATTTATTTCTTTTTTAAATATCCATATCGATAGTTGACTGTCTTTAAACAAAGCAAACGATAGATTGCAGATGCTCAGGTATTTCTAGAAGCCTGAGAGCATACAACTGTTACTGAAGAGCAAAGAAGAAATCAGTCCTGTCTATGCATTAGAGCAAAGACGGACAGCCGTGGCCATCCTGGCTCTAGATAGCTGGTTGGTACCTGTAAAAGTGTGTAAAGAATGGATGTGGATCCCTGACACTGGGTGGGCTCAGAATATGCTATATAACAGAAATGGGAGAAAGGCACCTCTAACAGAGGAGAATTCTGTTCTCTCTGCTTGCTTATCTCTCTTAATCAGGTTGGAGAGTGATAAAATCCTAACTGCTAGGTTAGCCTGAATGATGTGGTCTGAGCAGCCATTTGGGAACTGGGGTGATGCATTTGTGAGTTCACTGGGACCTCAACCACTTTTACTGTGGAAATGCTGCAATGTAAATAAATCTATGTTTAACCAGTGATATGAGGTTCCCTAAATGTACTTTGGAATATATGACCTCAGAAGAATAAATAGTTAAATTACATCATCTGTGTTGTAAAAGAAAGGGTGACTGAAGTGATTCTTTGGCACTCACCCAAAGGTGATACCTCTAAAATCTGATATATTGCCCTGTAGGTCGAGAAAGTTGCAAATTGGAAAGGGATGACAAGCTACTGCTTAGGTTTTGCTTTATAAAAGTGTTGTTTCAAAGGTCAGTGATCAAGAGTGCTACCTTTACCTCCTGACTTTTCGTGGTAAAATCAGAGCTAATGGCCAGAACTTGAGACCCTGCGAATCAAGTGATAACTGGCTTCCATAATCACAGTCTAGTCTGAGGGAGACAAGCAAAGTGGTCTGGGCTTTAATTATTTAAAATTCCTATCATGTTCTTTTTCTACCTCCTGTTTCACAGCTTTTTTTCCTTAGATAAAATACCTTTAAAACTCCCTAAATATGAATAGAAATCGTGGTTATTTTTGTGGAGATCACACAGCTCTTAATCTCTAGCACAAGACAAAGGAGGCTGTGTGAAGAGTAGGATACGATAAATGCCCTTAATCAGCTGCAAATTATCTAATTAGCAAATGTAAAAATCGGTGGAAATTTAAAGAACCTGGTGGCAGTTGGCTTTTGCCTACACGCATTTATTTGTGGAAGGGGGTCATGTTGCATGCGTTTCTTGGTACGATAGATGTTCTTATGCACTCTCAGATTAAAAGATTGATTTCAGAAAAGAACAGAGCAAAGGTGGTCAGAAAGGAACTGGTTTATAACCATGAGCAAGGGTCACCCTTACCCTTAATCATCTGAAAAACATGGAACTGCCTCAGTGGTACTGATGGAGAAAGGCAATGCTCATCAGCACTTCAGGTCCTCACAAACAGACAAACCAGCTTTGGGTAGCACTTGAGTTTCTCTTCTGACTTGAAGAAGCACAAACAAATATCTTTGATGTGAAACAACCTTTTAGGGAGCTTACTTAAATGGGGAAAAAACCAGGTCATACCACGTTATAGCTTATTTCTTTACAAGACACAGTTGTGTAACTATTTGCTGTTCTCCTGATCTTTAATTTATCTATCTATATCTGATGTATGCTGAAAACTAAAATGAAATCAACTGAAAACTTTAAATATACACCCATCTAGATTGTTTCTTACACTAAAGGTCTCAGTGAAACAAATTAGGTTGAAAGCAATTTGGCACGTTTTAGGAGGACTATGGAAATCATCCTAAAAGCCTGGAGAAGTCAACAAATATTGACTTAGATTATTATAATGTTAAATTATTATAATGTTAAATCCATCTTTAATAACCATACATTGATCTTTTTAAGTAATGTGCATGGAGGATTTCTCTTCTTTCCTGAGTTTTCATATACTCTAGCAGAACTAAAAGGCTTTGAACAGGACAAGACTCTGGCATTTATAAGTTGTTTTAAAAGGTGTAGAAAGACTATAATTTTCTAATACATTTTCTAGTACATTTTTCTGTGTGTGTTTTATCCTGACAGTATTTTGTCTCTCTTTAGCAGAAAGCGACTGGAAATACATTTAAAATCAGATTTCTCAAGTTCAGTTGTTAAATCCCTTGAAGCAGCTTCCTTTGACTGCTTGTCCTGCTCCCCTGGTTTCCAGAAAAAGAGTAGGCCTTTATTGTATGAAGAAAGCAATGATTTTTAGAGACTTTCAGAAAAATGTTACTGACCCTAAATAAGTTCATGTGTTTAAGCACTTAAATTAGACAGTTACCTCTCTCCTCACCCCCGAAATACACGAAATTTATTTGTAAATTAGTAGATGAGAGTTCCAAAGTTCCTATGTCAAAGGTTTTGGTTTCTTTCTTATACTGAATTTTCACAATTAAAAAGTGGGCATATGTCTTTATGTTTCTGTATTTTACATTTCATTATTTGCTTTTGAGATTATTTGAAGATGTGAGGGTTTTCCTATGATTTTGCATATTTACAGATATGCATATTTTGGATATTTACAGATCTTCACATGTTTTGAATTTGTAGTGGAGGTAAACAGATAGGAAACTTCCCACAAATTAAGGAAAATATGGAAAGTATGAACCACTCCCGGAGAAAAGAATAATATGAGATGAAGAAGCCAAGATAGGATAAGAACAGGTTATTCAGCCTGGAGAAGAGAAACCTCTAGAGAGACCTTATTGTGTCCTTTCAGTTCTTAAAAGTGGCCTATAAGAAAGATCATAGAATAGTTAGGGTTGGAAAGGACCTTGAGATCATCTAGCTCCAACCCCCTGCCATGGGCAGGGACACTCCACACTAAACCATGTCACCCAAGGCCTCATCCAGCCTGGCCTTGAACACCGCCAAGGATGGAGCATTCACAACCTCCCTGGGCAACCCATTCCAGTGCCTCACCACCCTCACAGTAAAGAATTTCTTCCTTATATCCAATCTAAACTTCCCCTGTTTAAGTTTGAACCCGTTACCCCTTGTCCTGTCACTACAGTCCCTGATGAATAGTCCCTGCCCAGCACCCTTGTAGGCCCCCTTCAGATACTGGAAGGCTGCTATGAGGTCTCCATGCACCCTTCTCTTCTCCAGGCTGAACAGCCCCAACTTTCACAGCCTGTCTTCATACGGGAGGTGCTCCAGCCCCCTGATCATCCTCGTGGCCCTCCTCTGGACTTGTTCCAACAGTTCCATGCCTTTTTATGTTGAGGACACCAGAACTGCACACAATGCTCCAAGTGAGGTCTCATAAGAGCAGAGTAGAGGGGCAGGATCACCTCCTTCGACCTGCTGGTCACGCTCCTCTTGATGCAGCCCAGGATACGGTTGGCTTTCTGGGCTGCGAGCGCACACTGGCGGCTCATGTTCATTTGCCCATGACCAACACCCCCAAGTCCTTCTCTGCAGGGCTGCTCTCAATCTCTTCTCTGCCCAACCTGTAGCTGTGCCTGGGATTGCTCCGACCCAGGTGTAGGACCTTGCACTTGGCATGGTTAAACTAAATGAGGTTGGCATCAGCCCACCTCGCAAGCGTGTCGAGGTCCCTCTGGATGGCATCCCTTCCCTCCATAGTATCAACCGAACCACACAGCTTGGTGTCATCGGCAAACTTGCTGAGGGCGCGCTCAATCCCACTGTCCATGTCACCGACAAAGATGTTGAACAAGACCGGTCCCAACACCAATCCCTGAGGGACACCACTCGTTACCGGTCTCCAGCCGGACATCGAGCCATTGACCACAACTCTTTGCGTGCGGCCATCCAGCCAGTTCTTTATCCACCGAGTGGTCCACCCATCATATTGATGTCTCTCCAATTTAGAGACAAGGATGTCATGTGGGGACAGTGTCGAACGCTTTGCACAAGTCCAGGTAGATGACGTCAACTGCTCTGCCCCTGTCCATCAGTTCCGTAGCCCCATCATAGAAGGCCACCAAATTGGTCAGGCAGGATTTCCCCTTAGTGAAGCCATGCTGGCTGTCACCAAGCACCTCCTTGTTTTTCATGTGCCTTAGCATGCCTTGCAGGAGAATCTGCTCCGAGATTTTGCCAGGCACAGAGGTGAGACTGACTGGTCTGTAATTCCCTGGGTCATCCATTTTCCCCTTCTTAAAAATGGGGGTTATATTTCCCTTTTTCCAGTCGTCGGGAACTTCACCTGACTGCCATGATTTTTCAAATATGATGGCCAGTGGCTTAGCAACTTCATTCGCCAGCTCCTTCAGGACCCGCGGATGGATTTCATCAGGTCCCATGGACTTGTGCACGTTTAGGTTTTTAAGATGGTCTCGAACCAGATCCTCTCCTACAGTGGGCCTAGGGTCTTCATTCTCACAGTCCCTGCGTTTGCCTTCCAAGACTTGGGTGGTGCGGTCAGAGCCTTTGCCAGTGAAGACCGAGGCAAAGAAGTCATTAAGAACCTCAGCCTTCTCCAAATCCAGGGTAGCCAGTTCTCCAGATATCTTCCAAAGGGGGCCTACGTTGTCCCTAGTCTGTCTTTTATTCACTACGTACCTATAGAATCCCTTCCTGTTATCCTTAACATCCCTAGCCAAGTTCAATTCTAACTGGGCCTTAGCTTTCCTAACCTGGTCCCTAGCTTCCCAGACAACATCCCTGTATTCTTCCCAGGCTGCCTGTCCCTGCTTCCACCTTCTGTAAGCCTTCTTAAGGTTTTCTTAACCTTTTAAGGGTTTCTGGTAGCCTTCTGGGGTTCTCAGTTACTCCCATTTCCCCCCAGGAACATCCCAAAGGCCCTTGAGGGGTTCCCAGTTTATCCCAGTTACCCCCAGCAGGCTTCTGGGTTTCCCTCATGGGTTCTGAAAAGCCCTCGGTTGCCCCATTGGTTACTGATATTTCTGCATGACATTTATTTTCTTTATACTGTTATGCAACCCTTCATCGACAGGTGTGGTCACAACATTTAGGGTTCCCAGTTGCCTTTGAGGGTTCCCAGTGGTTCACAGAATTGTTCTGGGTTGCCCTAAGGGGTTCCAAGATACCCCCAGCAGGGTTCCGTCTTACCCTCAGGGTTCCCAGTTACTCCCAATTGCCCACAGGGTTTGCTCCTCCCAGGCTTCCAGGGCAGTCCCTCTGAGGTTGCCATGGGCATCAGCAGTTTTCTCTTGTGACATCATAAAGCTGCCTTCTAAGCTCCCCAAGCTGCAGCAGCAGGCAGCAGTGCGAAGCAGTGCTTTCAGCAGCCAGTAACACATAGGGAAGAGGTGCTGGGATCTCGTGAGGAGAGCGCGCTTTTCCCTGTGCCTGGACAGTGTGCTCAGCCTGCAGAGATGCCAGCCAGGTTGGGCAGCTGGGAGCAAGGGGGCCCAGAGAGCAGGGAGGGATCGTGCCAGAAGCCTTGTGTGCTGCCTGGCTTCCCGGCAGCGGCAGCAGCCCCAGAGCATGGGGTCTGCCTGCACCACTGCCCTGCAGCACAGCAACCCCATTCCGGGGACACAGCCCTGACCCTTCTGTGGGGAGAGCCAAGCATGGCCAGGCTGTCGTCCCTGTGTCACGCCCAGAGGTCTTTGTGTCCCAGACCTTCCCGATGACCTGCAGGTCTTGGGCCCTCAGGCTTGCAGCTGTGCTGGGCACACATGGAACGTGGTAGCCCAGCGAGCTTCTAAATGGATCCCTGGCAAACAGGTGTCCCAGGCCCTGGGCTTTGCCAACAACAGCGTTCCCTCTCTTTTAGGCAACCTAACTCCTACCGGAAGGACAGAGGGGGCCTGAGCCTCCTTTTCCTGCTGCTTCCCATCCTGTTCAGTGAGCATCCCTGACCAAAAATGGTTCCCTCAGTCCTGGGAAGAGGGACCAGCTCCTGAGGAAAATAACCGCCTCTTGACAATGCAACCCACAGCTCTTGGCTACTGGTGCGGCGCAGTGACGTGGCTCGAGGGCGCGTTGTGGGTGAGTGCCTCTTGCTGTGGGGAAGTCAGCATCTGCAAAGGCCATGGCTCTGCCCTCCTGCCTCCCCTGAGAACATGGGGCGCCTGGTCAGAAATGCCCATCACCACTGGGGCGGTGCTGGGGGGAGGCACCTGTGCTCATCCTCCAGTCTCCTTAGTGGCTTGATGGGGTTCAGCATGGGGCTCCTCCCCAGTGACCTCCACAGGGTGGCAGGCTGAAGAGGGGAGCACTTTGCCAGAAGGTGCCCTTGCTGCTCACATACCTCTTGGAGGGCTGGGGGGGGGTCAGATGGAGACCCAAAAGCTTCCCCGCTGAATGTGGCTGGTTAGGGAACCCAGCCTTTGGGTCAGGGTCTCTCCAAAGTGACTCAAAGCAGCAGGATGTTCTTCCAGCTCCACCTAGGGTAGTCTCCTTTGGGAAGCCCTGGCAGTGATCCTCATGCTTGTGGGGTATGTTCATTTCACAGGTGTCCAGGCCTCATGAAGCTGAGCAGGAACCACTGGGGTAAGAGCGCTTTCTTGCTAAGGGACACGCTCTGTGGAGCTGTCTCAGCCGGCTTTGTGCTGCCTGCCCTTGCCTTGTGTCCAGGGATCTTGATCTTCCCTATCGGTGGTGGAAGGGAGCCATCTGTAAGCCGCAGGAAGGAATGGGGCTGGGGGATGTGGGGTGACCCAAGCCCATAGGACTCTTCTCTGTATGGTGTTTGGAACCTGGCCGCAGGGGCTGGCAGCTGCCGGTCAAGACCTGCTTTTCCTTTGCTTTCAGCAGTTCAGAGGCCTGGATGAAGCAGGAGATGCAGGACTTCAAGCTGGTGACTCAGGTGTACGCTGCTAGGGGGAGCGTACTGCAGATTGTGAGAGAGGTCCTCAAAGACCATGCTGTCCAAGAGGAGCAAACGGAGGTAAAGGTGCTGGGGTGGGATCACAGACCTCGCTGTCTTTCTGGGCACCCTCCTGTTGCTTCCTCTCGGCACTCTCGAAGTCATCACTTTTTCCGACAGCTCTTGCCTAGAGTTTTCCGACACAGAGATGCTCCTCGGCTCTGTGCCAGGACTCGGTGTTCATGCAGAACTGCCCCATGTGTCTTTGTGTTCACTGCCCTCTTGCCATTCCCACTTTTTCCCCAGGAAATTGTGCAGTTGACAGAGGCGGCAATTAAGAAGGTGCTTGAGAACTATGTCCTGATGCCTGACTGGGCTCAGGAAGCCATAGGTATGTAGACAGAAAGTATCCCTGCCATCCCTCTACGTATGGCACTGCCCCGAGCTCTGCTAAGCTCTGCTTTCAAGCCTGAGAAATACATGGTAATGCACTGCTGCTCCTCCTAATCTCCGGGCTGTCTTAGTCAACTTCTGTCCACCCTCACGTCAGGTGCCACCATCGATGAGGAGAGGACATCCAAGAGTTACGGTGGGGAAGGCATGATGACCCGGCTCCTTTCTCTGTTCACCTTCCTTTCTGCAAACCCTCCAGCGACAATCTTGCAGGTATGACAACGGAAGGCTTTCAGGTTAGCAGACCAAGTGCACAGCATTTCCTGCTGACGGTTATGGTTTTTCTGGTTTCAGCCCAGTATTACCCCTGGCAACTGCTGGCCTTTCCAAGGATCTCAGAGCCATGTGGTCATCCGGCTGCCTGCGCACATCTGGCCAACAGCTTTCACCGTCTGGCACATCTCCGAGGCAGTGTCTCCCTCTGGGGAAGTCAGCAGTGCCCCCAGAGAGTTTACTGTCTTTGTAAGTCTTTGCCTCGTGCTTCTCACGGAAGGCCGGCCCGAGGGAAAAGCCATACCTGAGATGTGCTTCTTGTGGCAGCTCCTCTCAGGCATCTGTCTGGGGCTGGCTGCTGCAGAGCACCCCATCCCCTATGGGTATGTGGGGGTTCTGTGCCTCTGGGGGCTTCTTCTCTGCTTCATGCCCAAGGATCCTGGAGCATGTGCTCAAAGCCCCCTGACCCAGAATCACCCTAAGCTGTGCTAGACTACTGCTAGAGCCCAGGGAGGTGGGGAAGGGCTCCGGGGTTCAGCCTCAGCGTGCCCTTTTTCTGGTGCCCTGCTCGAGCCTGACCCCACTCCCTTTGTCTCTTGTCTTTGAGGGAGTGGATGAGGCCATGGCAGAAACTCTCCTGGGAACGTTTACCTACGACGTGCACAAGGAGATCGCTCAGACATTCCGTGTGCAGGTACTGCAAAAGCTGTGGCAGAATGCTTGGGAAGAAGGCAGGGTTGTCCGCACGTCCCTGGAGGAAAGAGTGCAGAGTATCACTCCCGCCAGCCCCTGCTCTCCCACGCTCCTCGCTCCTGTGGGGAGGATGGCAAGAAGAGAGCAAATGGGGCTTTGCTATGCTGCCGGAGGCAGCTGCCCCACCTTAAGGGCTTTCCTTTTTCTTCAGGCAGCACAGAGAAAGCAGCAGTGGGAAGGGGACCGGGAAGGGAAACAGTCCCACTAGGACAGATGGTGGGAGTGAGGAAGGCAGACACCTTCAGTGGGACCCTCCTTGCATCCCACGGCTGCCCAGGCAGCAGTGCTCCTCTGGTTCCCAATGCTCTGCTCAGCAAGCCTCCAGGGCCAGGCGTTTGCTTTCCAAGCACAAAGGGCTCCTCCCAGGGCCCTGCAAGGGGACATGTGGTTGCCCTTGCTTCCTCCTTCGTCAGGAGCCCCAGTGATGTGCTGTGGCTCTGGCCACCTGTGTAATAATGGCTCCCCTCATTTCTTTACAGAAGGAGCTTCCCAGGACCTTTCGTTACATCAAATTCCAGGTGCAGAGCAACTGGGGAAATCCAGCGTACACGTGTGTGTACCGAGTACAAGTTCATGGGATGATGGCGAGCCAGAACAACACCTGAAGGCCCTAGAGCTACTTTAGGAAAAATAACAAAACAAGGATGTGTGCAGTTGGACTTGTGTATGTTCCTTGCAAACACTCTTCAAACGATGCTTCCATAGCTTGCACCACTAGTGGGGAAGGCACCTTCCTCCCTTAGGAAAAAGATACTCATGGTCTGGGCTGCAAAGGACAGGACAGGGGAATGGGGCTTGAAGGAGAAACCCCAGTGGTCCAGCTCCAGCTTCTGCAGCGCAGGGTCACCGGGAGAGCAGAATCACAGCCCCGGGAAAGCTCTTCCGCTGGCACTGAGGAGGAGTGAAGCAGGCTTGTCTGCAAGGCTTGCCTGCCCTCCTTTCCTGAGCAGTGCACAAAGGGCCTGGGGCCATCCTGGCTCACAGGTGCCCCATCTTCACTGGAGCTGCTTCGTGCGGGAGGGGGGCTTCCCTCAGAGATGCTGCACTGGCTGGCCTCCTGCTGGCTCTGCCAGGTGACGAACAGGGGAGCCCTTCTTCAGGCAGGCCACACCAATGTGCAGTGCGTGGCTGAGCAGAGAGGCCAGCAGAATACAGCTTGAAGGGACTGAGGACAACCTCTCTGGCCATACACCCAGCTCCCTGTTCTCTGGGCTCTGCATCCTGCCTTGCAGTAGGGGCAGGGCTCTCCCAGCAGCTGCCGGAGAAAGCAGCCTTTCCCTCCCTCGGTTCCAAGGGTACTCTGGACAAAATATCCTGTCCAGCTCTGCTGGCAAATCAGCAGTGGGTCTCCTATTACTCTCAGTTGTCCCCAGGAAGGCGTCTCTCTAGCTTTTGCACTATATCTGTCTCTCTGACTTATTCTGGGCAGGTGGTGTCTGCTCTTGGCTTTTGTCTGTATCACACATTTCACAGAGTAGTTGCATCTGCTGAAACACCAGCACACGCAGACACCAGTGACAGCCCTGTGCTTTGGAGGGACTCTTGCAGGGACATGCAGATTTCTGTGTTTCCCAGCTATGCTTCGGCAGCACCCAGAGATACAGTCCAGGAAGGTAACGTACAGACCCTATGAGAGTACTTTTCATCCCCTGCACTTAATAAATCAAAACCCCAGAGTACAGACAGTCAGGTACTGGCAAAGAGGCAATGCTGTTCCTTATCCACAATCACACATAGCATAGTCATCTTGCTACGTCAATAGGGAGAGTTTTCACTTGATCTGAAGGTACTTTATTAACACTACTGGCTCGTAGAGCATTTAATTTAGGTTTTATACTGGAATAATCAGGTTGTAGAGTCTCACAAAACCCACAAAAATACTTACAGACCTTTGCACTGAGGACCCGTTTGGGGTTTGACGTATATGCTGGGTCACACTTGGGATTCACACATTTTACCACGTATGCTGGATGTGCCAAATATGTAAAGTCGGCTGGAATGGGTGGTGCTTTTAATTAACTTAACACTACAACTCTGTCCCACACAATAAATAGTTTTACTCAATGAAAAGGGCTACTCAGTAGCTTAGGCTAAGTAGAGATAAATCTTGTAAATATTCCTTTGATGAATAACCTGTGAGCAGCTCCCTGCTCCGTTTATTTTTACTGCTTTGAGGTCAGGCAGGAAGCATTGCTTGTGGTGCTGAAAATTAAGTTTTTTAAGATTTCTTGTAAGGTCTCTAATACTTATATTTTTAAGAGATTTAAAACAGATTGCTGTTGTCAGTTTTGCATTCTGAAAGGCATGAGTCTGTGTGGGAATGTCATTTGTGTTGTGATGTGGCTGGAGCATGAACCTTATAACGCATAGTTTGCTCCACATTTCACTGACAGCTCTGATGCAATAGGAAAGTCAGAGGGCAAGACACACATTGTATGCAAACAGGAAAATAATTTCTGCTGGGATCTGCTAATAAATGGTAAATAGTTTCACACCTTTGCTGTAGCCTGGTGTCAGCAACAACAAGGTGCTGTAACAAGAACTGTAAACAGAGCAAGGTTCCCCGATAAATTCTTTGTGAGTAGGAGATACCCAAGACTCTACCTGGCTGCTCAAAGACAGAAGCCTATCAAAGAGGAAACCGGAATACGAGCAGCATGCATAAGAAACTCAGGTTCTCTAAGACTAAGCAGTGATGTGACAAGCCTGACCAAAGAAATTATGAAGCGATAATGGAGATCTAAGCCTGTTTAGGTTTATCCCTTTTTATAAATTAAGTTAGTTACGCACATTTACCTGAAAGAGGGAAAAGTAAACCAAACCTGGCTCAGGAAAATCTCAGTGCTTCACAGAATCAGAGAATCAGTCTCCTCCAAACTATAGAGACCCAGCTCCCTCAGCCTTTCCTCATAAGGGAGATGCTCCACTCCCTTAATCATCTTAGTTGCCCTGCGCTGGACTCTCTCAAGCAGGTCCCTGTCCTTCTTGAACTGAAGGGCCCAGAACTGGACACAATATTCCAGATGTGGTCTCACCAGGGCAGAGTAGAGAGGAAGGAGGACCTCTCTCGACCTACTGACCACCCCCCTTCTAATACACCCCAGAATGCCATTGGCCTTCCTGGCCACAAAGGCACAGTGTTGGCTCATGGTCATCCTGCCGTCCACTAGGACCCCCAGGTCCCTCTCCCCTACACTACTCTCTAACAGGTCGTTCCCCAACCTATATTGGAACCTGGGCTTGTTCCTGCCCAGATGCAGGACTCTACACTTTCCCTTGTTATATTTCATCAAGTTATTCCCTGCCCAACTCTCCAGCCTGTCCAGGTCTTGCTGGATGGCAGCACAGCCTTCTGGCGTGTCAGCCACTCCTCCCAGCTTAGTGTCATCAGCAAACTTGCTGACAGTACACTCAATTCCCTCATCTAAATCGTTGATGAATATATTAAGTAATACTGGTCCCAGTACTGACCCTTGAGGCACTCCACTAGATACAGGCCTCCAACTAGACTCCGCCCCATAGACTACAACTCTCTGGCTTCTGTCCTTCAGCCAGTTCATGGTCCACCTCACCACCTGATCATCCAGACCACACTTCCTCAATTTAGCTATGAGGATGCTGTGGGAGACTGTGTCAAATGCTTTGCTGAAGTCAAGGTAGACCACATCCACCGCTCTGCCATCATCCATCCACAATGTTATTTCCTCATAAAAGGCCATGAGGTTGGTCAAGCATGACTTCCCCTTGGTAAAGCCATGTTGACTGCCCCTCATAACCCTCTTATCCTTGATATGCCTTAAGATGGCACCAAAGATAAGGTGTTCCATCACTTTCCCAGGGATGGAGGTGAGGCTGACCGGTCTATAGTTACCCGGGTCCTCCTTCTTGCCCTTTTTGAAGACTGGAGTGACATTTGCTTTCCTCCAGTCCTCAGGCACCTCTCCCGTTTCCCAAGACTTGGTAAAGATGATGGAGAGTGGTCTAGCAATGACTTCCGCCAGTTCCCTCAGCACCCACGGGTGCATCCCATCTGGACCCATGGATTTATGGATGTCCAGATTGCTCAACTGGTCCCTAACCCATTCCTCATCGACTAAGGCAAACTGCTCCAGTGACCTGACTTCATCTGAGGTCTCAGGGGTACAGGGCTCTTCAGGACTGCCTCCGGCAGAGTAGACAGAGACAAAGAAGGCATTCAATAACTCTGCAATCTCAGTATCTTCTGTCACCAGGGCACCCATCCCGTTCACCAGTGGGCCTACCTTGCCTCTGGTGTTAATTTTATCTGCCATGTATTTGAAAAAGCTCTTTCTGCTGTCCTTGACCCCTCTCGCCAGATTTAATTCTAAGGAGGCCTTAGCCATCCTAGCTGCCTTCCTACATCCTCTAGCAGCAGCCTTATATTCCTCCCAAGTGGCCAGCCCCTCCTTCCATGACCTGTAAACTCTCCTCTTCCACTTGAGCATACCCAGCAGTTCCTTATTTAGCCACGCAGGTCTCCTGGCCCTCTTCCTTGACTTCCTACGTGTCAGGATGCTCTGATCTTGAGCTCGGAATAAGCAATCCTTGAATGCCAACCAACTGTTTTGGGCCCCTTTACCTTCAAGCAGCCTTGCCCATGGGATTTCCCCTAGCAATTGCTTGAAAAGGCCAAAGTTTGCCCTGCTAAAGTCCAGGGTTGCAATTCTACTTGCTATTGTACTGGTCCTACCACACAAGATCCTGAATTCCACCATCTCGTGGTCGCTGCAACCAAGGCAGCCCTCAACCTTTACTGCTTCGACCAGACCCTCCTTGTTAGTGGGGATGAGATCCAGCAGCGCTCCTCTCCTGGTTGGCTCATCCACCATTTGGATGAGGAAGTTATCATCCATACACTGGAGGAACCTCCTGGACTGTGGCTGGGTTGCTGAGTAGTCCTTCCAGCAAACATCAGGGAAATTAAAATCCCCCACGACGACCACGGCCTGTGACTGTGAGGCCGCTCTCAGCTGCTTGTAGAAGGCCTCGTCAACTTCCTCACCCTGACCTGGTGGCCTGTAACAGACACCCACAACAGTATCACCCCTGCCAGCCTGCCCCTTAATTCTCACCCACAGACTCTCAACTCACTCGTCCCCTGTCCCTGGACAGAGCTCAGTACATTGCAGCTGCTCTTGCACATAAAGAGCAACCTCACCACCCTGCCTGGCTGGCCTGTCTTTCCTGAAAAGGACATAGCCCTCCATGAGTATATTCCAGTCATGTGAGCTGTCCCACCACGTCTCTGTGATTGCCACCAGATCATAATCTCCTGACTTAACACAGGTCTCCAACTCCTCCTGCTCATTTCCCATGCTGCACGCATTGGTGTATAGGCATTTCAAGGAGGGAGCTGATCTCACCGATTTCACCCTAGGATTATAGGAGGCCTCCCAGTCTTCATCAATCCTAGAGTGCTGCCCCACTGGGGCAAGCCCAGTTACAACCCCATCCCCCTTCGAATCTAGTTTAAAGCTCTCCAAATGAGCCCTGCTAATTCATGCCCCAGCATCCTTTTGCCTCTGAGAGACAAACCTTTCCCACGTGCCATTATCCAGACTGGAGCCTTATAAAACCAGCCGTTATCAAAGAATCCAAAGCCCTGCCTGCAGCACCAGTCTTGTAGCCAATTGTTTACGGACTGAATTTTCCCATTCAGTCCCACATCATCACCGGAAGATGGAAGAAGTGAGGAGAAGATCACTTGAGCCCCAGACTCTTTCACCATCCGCCCCAAGGCCCTGTAGTCTTTCTTCATCCCCCTCAGACTGCGGGAAGCAGCTTCCCCCCCACCTGTCTGGAAGACCAGCAGCGGGTAGTAGTCTGTCGGGTGCACCAGGCTGGGGAGCGCCTTGGTGATATCCCTGATCCGGGCTCCAGGCAGACTACACACTTCCCTATGATGAGGGTCAACTCTGCATATCGGGCCCTCTGTTCCTCTCAGAAGGGAATCGCCTACTACAATGACCCTTCTTTCTTTGTGTCATATATAACCACTTGCAAACTCAGAAATTACAGCAGTTAGCTGCTTTCTATACCACAGCCTAGTATGAATGCAGATCATTCTGGGAGTGCATTCATGATTAGGTAACATATCCCGTGTGCAGAGCACTCTGTAGTGCAGTCTTGCACTAGATGACTCAAAAATGAAACCTGGTCCATGCTTGTCATGTTCTCTTCTACCATGTTCTTGTCTACCCCTCGAGTCAGATGGACTCCACCTAATCATACTTAGACAAATCTTTCTCTTGCCACTGTTTTCCATGGCCTAGGAATGGATGAGAATCTTTTTTATTTGAGGCATTTTAAAGAAATTCAAACGTCTCTCAAGTATGGTGCAAGGATACCTGATTCTCAGCACAGTGGGTTGACAGCCCTTCTGCTTGACATTTCTGTATTTTACCAAGATCCTGAATCCTGAAATAAACACCAAAACCTGTATTTAAATGAACCTGTCATTGCCTGTTCCTCAAGAGGTAGGCTTCTGTATATTCTTATTGCCATGATTAGCAAGAGGAGACCACATAAAATTAACTGCCTTGTCTTTCCCTGTTATCCATTAAGATAGTATCTATTTCCTCTCCATTAAGATTCCAGTAATTTCAGTAATGCAAGTCAAAAGAGGCTTCATTTCTAAAATGGGGGTTTGAAACAGAAGAGATTGGAATGTGAATAATTTTACCTTCAGGATAAATAAATAAACAAATAAATGAGCTGTTTCTTGTTCAGTAGGTAACAGAGTAACAATCCCTCTGATGTGCTGATGTGTTAAACCCAGAACATGTTTAGACTAAGGTGCTGAAATAATTTCATTTCTGACAACTAATAAAATATTTTAAAAAGTCAAATTATTTTGATTCCTAATTCCTGATATTTGCTGAAATATCAAGAGAGGTGGTCCATAATGGTGATGTGATGTAAACATACACTAAATACTGATTAGCTAACAGAATAGGGTATCTTGATGTGTACCACAGGACTTGCATTATACAATGTGTTAACTGCTACCTGAATTAATAAATTCAGGGACTGCTATGTGATACATTGCAGCCAAGAAGATTGTGCTACATATTGTTTGATTTCTGTTCAGTGGTAAAGAAAGTTACTGTGCTAACAAAGAAATATCTCCCTCTTCAGTGTTAAATTTAAAAACACAACAACTTTACACCTGCTGTAAATTCTATCAGTTGGGACATAGTCTTTTTATTTCAGTTGTACTGTAAAAAGAAATTGTGACCAAAAAGTTGTTGTTTCAGACATCATTTATTTATTTCACCAACCAGCTAATTATCAGTAATAATCTTCTTTTTCCCCCAAAGTTTCTAGCCAAGAAAGTGCTAAGGTAATATTCCACTTTTGTGAGTACCATAAAATTATACAAGTTTTTGTGTAAGCTCTTAGGCTGCATTTTTAAAAATCACTTTAAAAACAGGTCATGACAGAGCAGTTGCCCTGACAAAGTCAGATATTGTTCTCAAGGGATGAACGCAGCCTTTAATTTATCTTCAGCATTTTTTTGTGAATCAATGTAAAGAAATGAAGGTATTGTATACCTTTCTGGTTGAAAAGCAGGGTAGAAGCTAGTCTTTGTTCATATTTTAGTTATTGGAAGACAGAGTGATCAATTCGAAAATAATTCAGAACAAATTCAGTTGAAGTCATGCTTTATGTAGACACATACGTCACTATGACGATGAAATTATGAGAAAAAATTTAATAGATTTTGAGCCATACCCCGAGTTGTATCCTGAATTATGATTCAGGTTTTGGAGTCTAGTCAGATAACAATTATTACATCCCAAACACAAAGTCCACAAGACCATCGTGAAGACAAGTAAGTTGTCATTCTCCTTTATATTACTAGAGTATACATATGCATCCAGACCTATGTCTTTTACTGACATGCAAGGTTAAAGCACAGGCAACTAGGCTGTCTGGCTTCAATCCTACCTTATATATAGAATATATATAAAAGACACTCTAAAAAGACACTCTAGTTTAGAGCTAACCACACGCATAGGTAATTTCATGGTTAGCAAGGTGGATTTAATTTATTTCTTTTTTAAATATCCATATCGATAGTTGACTGTCTTTAAACAAAGCAAACGATAGATTGCAGATGCTCAGGTATTTCTAGAAGCCTGAGAGCATACAACTGTTACTGAAGAGCAAAGAAGAAATCAGTCCTGTCTATGCATTAGAGCAAAGACGGACAGCCGTGGCCATCCTGGCTCTAGATAGCTGGTTGGTACCTGTAAAAGTGTGTAAAGAATGGATGTGGATCCCTGACACTGGGTGGGCTCAGAATATGCTATATAACAGAAATGGGAGAAAGGCACCTCTAACAGAGGAGAATTCTGTTCTCTCTGCTTGCTTATCTCTCTTAATCAGGTTGGAGAGTGATAAAATCCTAACTGCTAGGTTAGCCTGAATGATGTGGTCTGAGCAGCCATTTGGGAACTGGGGTGATGCATTTGTGAGTTCACTGGGACCTCAACCACTTTTACTGTGGAAATGCTGCAATGTAAATAAATCTATGTTTAACCAGTGATATGAGGTTCCCTAAATGTACTTTGGAATATATGACCTCAGAAGAATAAATAGTTAAATTACATCATCTGTGTTGTAAAAGAAAGGGTGACTGAAGTGATTCTTTGGCACTCACCCAAAGGTGATACCTCTAAAATCTGATATATTGCCCTGTAGGTCGAGAAAGTTGCAAATTGGAAAGGGATGACAAGCTACTGCTTAGGTTTTGCTTTATAAAAGTGTTGTTTCAAAGGTCAGTGATCAAGAGTGCTACCTTTACCTCCTGACTTTTCGTGGTAAAATCAGAGCTAATGGCCAGAACTTGAGACCCTGCGAATCAAGTGATAACTGGCTTCCATAATCACAGTCTAGTCTGAGGGAGACAAGCAAAGTGGTCTGGGCTTTAATTATTTAAAATTCCTATCATGTTCTTTTTCTACCTCCTGTTTCACAGCTTTTTTTCCTTAGATAAAATACCTTTAAAACTCCCTAAATATGAATAGAAATCGTGGTTATTTTTGTGGTGATCACACAGCTCTTAATCTCTAGCACAAGACAAAGGAGGCTGTGTGAAGAGTAGGATACGATAAATGCCCTTAATCAGCTGCAAATTATCTAATTAGCAAATGTAAAAATCGGTGGAAATTTAAAGAACCTGGTGGCAGTTGGCTTTTGCCTACACGCATTTATTTGTGGAAGGGGGTCATGTTGCATGCGTTTCTTGGTACGATAGATGTTCTTATGCACTCTCAGATTAAAAGATTGATTTCAGAAAAGAACAGAGCAAAGGTGGTCAGAAAGGAACTGGTTTATAACCATGAGCAAGGGTCACCCTTACCCTTAATCATCTGAAAAACATGGAACTGCCTCAGTGGTACTGATGGAGAAAGGCAATGCTCATCAGCACTTCAGGTCCTCACAAACAGACAAACCAGCTTTGGGTAGCACTTGAGTTTCTCTTCTGACTTGAAGAAGCACAAACAAATATCTTTGATGTGAAACAACCTTTTAGGGAGCTTACTTAAATGGGGAAAAAACCAGGTCATACCACGTTATAGCTTATTTCTTTACAAGACACAGTTGTGTAACTATTTGCTGTTCTCCTGATCTTTAATTTATCTATCTATATCTGATGTATGCTGAAAACTAAAATGAAATCAACTGAAAACTTTAAATATACACCCATCTAGATTGTTTCTTACACTAAAGGTCTCAGTGAAACAAATTAGGTTGAAAGCAATTTGGCACGTTTTAGGAGGACTATGGAAATCATCCTAAAAGCCTGGAGAAGTCAACAAATATTGACTTAGATTATTATAATGTTAAATTATTATAATGTTAAATCCATCTTTAATAACCATACATTGATCTTTTTAAGTAATGTGCATGGAGGATTTCTCTTCTTTCCTGAGTTTTCATATACTCTAGCAGAACTAAAAGGCTTTGAACAGGACAAGACTCTGGCATTTATAAGTTGTTTTAAAAGGTGTAGAAAGACTATAATTTTCTAATACATTTTCTAGTACATTTTTCTGTGTGTGTTTTATCCTGACAGTATTTTGTCTCTCTTTAGCAGAAAGCGACTGGAAATACATTTAAAATCAGATTTCTCAAGTTCAGTTGTTAAATCCCTTGAAGCAGCTTCCTTTGACTGCTTGTCCTGCTCCCCTGGTTTCCAGAAAAAGAGTAGGCCTTTATTGTATGAAGAAAGCAATGATTTTTAGAGACTTTCAGAAAAATGTTACTGACCCTAAATAAGTTCATGTGTTTAAGCACTTAAATTAGACAGTTACCTCTCTCCTCACCCCCGAAATACACGAAATTTATTTGTAAATTAGTAGATGAGAGTTCCAAAGTTCCTATGTCAAAGGTTTTGGTTTCTTTCTTATACTGAATTTTCACAATTAAAAAGTGGGCATATGTCTTTATGTTTCTGTATTTTACATTTCATTATTTGCTTTTGAGATTATTTGAAGATGTGAGGGTTTTCCTATGATTTTGCATATTTACAGATATGCATATTTTGGATATTTACAGATCTTCACATGTTTTGAATTTGTAGTGGAGGTAAACAGATAGGAAACTTCCCACAAATTAAGGAAAATATGGAAAGTATGAACCACTCCCGGAGAAAAGAATAATATGAGATGAAGAAGCCAAGATAGGATAAGAACAGGTTATTCAGCCTGGAGAAGAGAAACCTCTAGAGAGACCTTATTGTGTCCTTTCAGTTCTTAAAAGTGGCCTATAAGAAAGATCATAGAATAGTTAGGGTTGGAAAGGACCTTGAGATCATCTAGCTTCAACCCCCTGCCATGGGCAGGGACACTCCACACTAAACCATGTCACCCAAGGCCTCATCCAGCCTGGCCTTGAACACCGCCAAGGATGGAGCATTCACAACCTCCCTGGGCAACCCATTCCACTGCCTCACCACCCTCACAGTAAAGAATTTCTTCCTTATATCCAATCTAAACTTCCCCTGTTTAAGTTTGAACCCGTTACCCCTTGTCCTGTCACTACAGTCCCTGATGAATAGTCCCTGCCCAGCACCCTTGTAGGCCCCCTTCAGATACTGGAAGGCTGCTATGAGGTCTCCATGCACCCTTCTCTTCTCCAGGCTGAACAGCCCCAACTTTCACAGCCTGTCTTCATACGGGAGGTGCTCCAGCCCCCTGATCATCCTCGTGGCCCTCCTCTGGACTTGTTCCAACAGTTCCATGCCTTTTTATGTTGAGGACACCAGAACTGCACACAATGCTCCAAGTGAGGTCTCATAAGAGCAGAGTAGAGGGGCAGGATCACCTCCTTCGACCTGCTGGTCACGCTCCTCTTGATGCAGCCCAGGATACGGTTGGCTTTCTGGGCTGCGAGCGCACACTGGCGGCTCATGTTCATTTGCCCATGACCAACACCCCCAAGTCCTTCTCTGCAGGGCTGCTCTCAATCTCTTCTCTGCCCAACCTGTAGCTGTGCCTGGGATTGCTCCGACCCAGGTGTAGGACCTTGCACTTGGCATGGTTAAACTAAATGAGGTTGGCATCAGCCCACCTCGCAAGCGTGTCGAGGTCCCTCTGGATGGCATCCCTTCCCTCCATAGTATCAACCGAACCACACAGCTTGGTGTCATCGGCAAACTTGCTGAGGGCGCGCTCAATCCCACTGTCCATGTCACCGACAAAGATGTTGAACAAGACCGGTCCCAACACCAATCCCTGAGGGACACCACTCGTTACCGGTCTCCAGCCGGACATCGAGCCATTGACCACAACTCTTTGCGTGCGGCCATCCAGCCAGTTCTTTATCCACCGAGTGGTCCACCCATCATATTGATGTCTCTCCAATTTAGAGACAAGGATGTCATGTGGGGACAGTGTCGAACGCTTTGCACAAGTCCAGGTAGATGACGTCAACTGCTCTGCCCCTGTCCATCAGTTCCGTAGCCCCATCATAGAAGGCCACCAAATTGGTCAGGCAGGATTTCCCCTTAGTGAAGCCATGCTGGCTGTCACCAACCACCTCCTTGTTTTTCATGTGCCTTAGCATGCCTTGCAGGAGAATCTGCTCCGAGATTTTGCCAGGCACAGAGGTGAGACTGACTGGTCTGTAATTCCCTGGGTCATCCATTTTCCCCTTCTTAAAAATGGGGGTTATATTTCCCTTTTTCCAGTCGTCGGGAACTTCACCTGACTGCCATGATTTTTCAAATATGATGGCCAGTGGCTTAGCAACTTCATTCGCCAGCTCCTTCAGGACCCGTGGATGGATTTCATCAGGTCCCATGGACTTGTGCACGTTTAGGTTTTTAAGATGGTCTCGAACCAGATCCTCTCCTACAGTGGGCCTAGGGTCTTCATTCTCACAGTCCCTGCGTTTGCCTTCCAAGACTTGGGTGGTGCGGTCAGAGCCTTTGCCAGTGAAGACCGAGGCAAAGAAGTCATTAAGAACCTCAGCCTTCTCCAAATCCAGGGTAGCCAGTTCTCCAGATATCTTCCAAAGGGGGCCTACGTTGTCCCTAGTCTGTCTTTTATTCACTACGTACCTATAGAATCCCTTCCTGTTATCCTTAACATCCCTAGCCAAGTCCAATTCTAACTGGGCCTTAGCTTTCCTAACCTGGTCCCTAGCTTCCCAGACAACATCCCTGTATTCTTCCCAGGCTGCCTGTCCCTGCTTCCACCTTCTGTAAGCCTTCTTAAGGTTTTCTTAACCTTTTAAGGGTTTCTGGTAGCCTTCTGGGGTTCTCAGTTACTCCCATTTCCCCCCAGGAACATCCCAAAGGCCCTTGAGGGGTTCCCAGTTTATCCCAGTTACCCCCAGCAGGCTTCTGGGTTTCCCTCATGGGTTCTGAAAAGCCCTCGGTTGCCCCATTGGTTACTGATATTTCTGCATGACATTTATTTTCTTTATACTGTTATGCAACCCTTCATCGACAGGTGTGGTCACAACATTTAGGGTTCCCAGTTGCCTTTGAGGGTTCCCAGTGGTTCACAGAATTGTTCTGGGTTGCCCTAAGGGGTTCCAAGATACCCCCAGCAGGGTTCCGTCTTACCCTCAGGGTTCCCAGTTACTCCCAATTGCCCACAGGGTTTGCTCCTCCCAGGCTTCCAGGGCAGTCCCTCTGAGGTTGCCATGGGCATCAGCAGTTTTCTCTTGTGACATCATAAAGCTGCCTTCTAAGCTCCCCAAGCTGCAGCAGCAGGCAGCAGTGCGAAGCAGTGCTTTCAGCAGCCAGTAACACATAGGGAAGAGGTGCTGGGATCTCGTGAGGAGAGCGCGCTTTTCCCTGTGCCTGGACAGTGTGCTCAGCCTGCAGAGATGCCAGCCAGGTTGGGCAGCTGGGAGCAAGGGGGCCCAGAGAGCAGGGAGGGATCGTGCCAGAAGCCTTGTGTGCTGCCTGGCTTCCCGGCAGCGGCAGCAGCCCCAGAGCATGGGGTCTGCCTGCACCACTGCCCTGCAGCACAGCAACCCCATTCCGGGGACACAGCCCTGACCCTTCTGTGGGGAGAGCCAAGCATGGCCAGGCTGTCGTCCCTGTGTCACGCCCAGAGGTCTTTGTGTCCCAGACCTTCCCGATGACCTGCAGGTCTTGGGCCCTCAGGCTTGCAGCTGTGCTGGGCACACATGGAACGTGGTAGCCCAGCGAGCTTCTAAATGGATCCCTGGCAAACAGGTGTCCCAGGCCCTGGGCTTTGCCAACAACAGCGTTCCCTCTCTTTTAGGCAACCTAACTCCTACCGGAAGGACAGAGGGGGCCTGAGCCTCCTTTTCCTGCTGCTTCCCATCCTGTTCAGTGAGTATCCCTGACCAAAAATGGTTCCCTCAGTCCTGGGAAGAGGGACCAGCTCCTGAGGAAAATAACCGCCTCTTGACAATGCAACCCACAGCTCTTGGCTACTGGTGCGGCGCAGTGACGTGGCTCGAGGGCGCGTTGTGGGTGAGTGCCTCTTGCTGTGGGGAAGTCAGCATCTGCAAAGGCCATGGCTCTGCCCTCCTGCCTCCCCTGAGAACATGGGGCGCCTGGTCAGAAATGCCCATCACCACTGGGGCGGTGCTGGGGGGAGGCACCTGTGCTCATCCTCCAGTCTCCTTAGTGGCTTGATGGGGTTCAGCATGGGGCTCCTCCCCAGTGACCTCCACAGGGTGGCAGGCTGAAGAGGGGAGCACTTTGCCAGAAGGTGCCCTTGCTGCTCACATACCTCTTGGAGGGCTGGGGGGGGGTCAGATGGAGACCCAAAAGCTTCCCCGCTGAATGTGGCTGGTTAGGGAACCCAGCCTTTGGGTCAGGGTCTCTCCAAAGTGACTCAAAGCAGCAGGATGTTCTTCCAGCTCCACCTAGGGTAGTCTCCTTTGGGAAGCCCTGGCAGTGATCCTCATGCTTGTGGGGTATGTTCATTTCACAGGTGTCCAGGCCTCATGAAGCTGAGCAGGAACCACTGGGGTAAGAGCGCTTTCTTGCTAAGGGACACGCTCTGTGGAGCTGTCTCAGCCGGCTTTGTGCTGCCTGCCCTTGCCTTGTGTCCAGGGATCTTGATCTTCCCTATCGGTGGTGGAAGGGAGCCATCTGTAAGCCGCAGGAAGGAATGGGGCTGGGGGATGTGGGGTGACCCAAGCCCATAGGACTCTTCTCTGTATGGTGTTTGGAACCTGGCCGCAGGGGCTGGCAGCTGCCGGTCAAGACCTGCTTTTCCTTTGCTTTCAGCAGTTCAGAGGCCTGGATGAAGCAGGAGATGCAGGACTTCAAGCTGGTGACTCAGGTGTACGCTGCTAGGGGGAGCGTACTGCAGATTGTGAGAGAGGTCCTCAAAGACCATGCTGTCCAAGAGGAGCAAACGGAGGTAAAGGTGCTGGGGTGGGATCACAGACCTCGCTGTCTTTCTGGGCACCCTCCTGTTGCTTCCTCTCGGCACTCTCAAAGTCATCACTTTTTCCGACAGCTCTTGCCTAGAGTTTTCCGACACAGAGATGCTCCTCGGCTCTGTGCCAGGACTCGGTGTTCATGCAGAACTGCCCCATGTGTCTTTGTGTTCACTGCCCTCTTGCCATTCCCACTTTTTCCCCAGGAAATTGTGCAGTTGACAGAGGCGGCAATTAAGAAGGTGCTTGAGAACTATGTCCTGATGCCTGACTGGGCTCAGGAAGCCATAGGTATGTAGACAGAAAGTATCCCTGCCATCCCTCTACGTATGGCACTGCCCCGAGCTCTGCTAAGCTCTGCTTTCAAGCCTGAGAAATACATGGTAATGCACTGCTGCTCCTCCTAATCTCCGGGCTGTCTTAGTCAACTTCTGTCCACCCTCACGTCAGGTGCCACCATCGATGAGGAGAGGACATCCAAGAGTTACGGTGGGGAAGGCATGATGACCCGGCTCCTTTCTCTGTTCACCTTCCTTTCTGCAAACCCTCCAGCGACAATCTTGCAGGTATGACAACGGAAGGCTTTCAGGTTAGCAGACCAAGTGCACAGCATTTCCTGCTGACGGTTATGGTTTTTCTGGTTTCAGCCCAGTATTACCCCTGGCAACTGCTGGCCTTTCCAAGGATCTCAGAGCCATGTGGTCATCCGGCTGCCTGCGCACATCTGGCCAACAGCTTTCACCGTCTGGCACATCTCCGAGGCAGTGTCTCCCTCTGGGGAAGTCAGCAGTGCCCCCAGAGAGTTTACTGTCTTTGTAAGTCTTTGCCTCGTGCTTCTCACGGAAGGCCGGCCCGAGGGAAAAGCCATACCTGAGATGTGCTTCTTGTGGCAGCTCCTCTCAGGCATCTGTCTGGGGCTGGCTGCTGCAGAGCACCCCATCCCCTATGGGTATGTGGGGGTTCTGTGCCTCTGGGGGCTTCTTCTCTGCTTCATGCCCAAGGATCCTGGAGCATGTGCTCAAAGCCCCCTGACCCAGAATCACCCTAAGCTGTGCTAGACTACTGCTAGAGCCCAGGGAGGTGGGGAAGGGCTCCGGGGTTCAGCCTCAGCGTGCCCTTTTTCTGGTGCCCTGCTCGAGCCTGACCCCACTCCCTTTGTCTCTTGTCTTTGAGGGAGTGGATGAGGCCATGGCAGAAACTCTCCTGGGAACGTTTACCTACGACGTGCACAAGGAGATCGCTCAGACATTCCGTGTGCAGGTACTGCAAAAGCTGTGGCAGAATGCTTGGGAAGAAGGCAGGGTTGTCCGCACGTCCCTGGAGGAAAGAGTGCAGAGTATCACTCCCGCCAGCCCCTGCTCTCCCACGCTCCTCGCTCCTGTGGGGAGGATGGCAAGAAGAGAGCAAATGGGGCTTTGCTATGCTGCCGGAGGCAGCTGCCCCACCTTAAGGGCTTTCCTTTTTCTTCAGGCAGCACAGAGAAAGCAGCAGTGGGAAGGGGACCGGGAAGGGAAACAGTCCCACTAGGACAGATGGTGGGAGTGAGGAAGGCAGACACCTTCAGTGGGACCCTCCTTGCATCCCACGGCTGCCCAGGCAGCAGTGCTCCTCTGGTTCCCAATGCTCTGCTCAGCAAGCCTCCAGGGCCAGGCGTTTGCTTTCCAAGCACAAAGGGCTCCTCCCAGGGCCCTGCAAGGGGACATGTGGTTGCCCTTGCTTCCTCCTTCGTCAGGAGCCCCAGTGATGTGCTGTGGCTCTGGCCACCTGTGTAATAATGGCTCCCCTCATTTCTTTACAGAAGGAGCTTCCCAGGACCTTTCGTTACATCAAATTCCAGGTGCAGAGCAACTGGGGAAATCCAGCGTACACGTGTGTGTACCGAGTACAAGTTCATGGGATGATGGCGAGCCAGAACAACACCTGAAGGCCCTAGAGCTACTTTAGGAAAAATAACAAAACAAGGATGTGTGCAGTTGGACTTGTGTATGTTCCTTGCAAACACTCTTCAAACGATGCTTCCATAGCTTGCACCACTAGTGGGGAAGGCACCTTCCTCCCTTAGGAAAAAGATACTCATGGTCTGGGCTGCAAAGGACAGGACAGGGGAATGGGGCTTGAAGGAGAAACCCCAGTGGTCCAGCTCCAGCTTCTGCAGCGCAGGGTCACCGGGAGAGCAGAATCACAGCCCCGGGAAAGCTCTTCCGCTGGCACTGAGGAGGAGTGAAGCAGGCTTGTCTGCAAGGCTTGCCTGCCCTCCTTTCCTGAGCAGTGCACAAAGGGCCTGGGGCCATCCTGGCTCACAGGTGCCCCATCTTCACTGGAGCTGCTTCGTGCGGGAGGGGGGCTTCCCTCAGAGATGCTGCACTGGCTGGCCTCCTGCTGGCTCTGCCAGGTGACGAACAGGGGAGCCCTTCTTCAGGCAGGCCACACCAATGTGCAGTGCGTGGCTGAGCAGAGAGGCCAGCAGAATACAGCTTGAAGGGACTGAGGACAACCTCTCTGGCCATACACCCAGCTCCCTGTTCTCTGGGCTCTGCATCCTGCCTTGCAGTAGGGGCAGGGCTCTCCCAGCAGCTGCCGGAGAAAGCAGCCTTTCCCTCCCTCGGTTCCAAGGGTACTCTGGACAAAATATCCTGTCCAGCTCTGCTGGCAAATCAGCAGTGGGTCTCCTATTACTCTCAGTTGTCCCCAGGAAGGCGTCTCTCTAGCTTTTGCACTATATCTGTCTCTCTGACTTATTCTGGGCAGGTGGTGTCTGCTCTTGGCTTTTGTCTGTATCACACATTTCACAGAGTAGTTGCATCTGCTGAAACACCAGCACACGCAGACACCAGTGACAGCCCTGTGCTTTGGAGGGACTCTTGCAGGGACATGCAGATTTCTGTGTTTCCCAGCTATGCTTCGGCAGCACCCAGAGATACAGTCCAGGAAGGTAACGTACAGACCCTATGAGAGTACTTTTCATCCCCTGCACTTAATAAATCAAAACCCCAGAGTACAGACAGTCAGGTACTGGCAAAGAGGCAATGCTGTTCCTTATCCACAATCACACATAGCATAGTCATCTTGCTACGTCAATAGGGAGAGTTTTCACTTGATCTGAAGGTACTTTATTAACACTACTGGCTCGTAGAGCATTTAATTTAGGTTTTATACTGGAATAATCAGGTTGTAGAGTCTCACAAAACCCACAAAAATACTTACAGACCTTTGCACTGAGGACCCGTTTGGGGTTTGACGTATATGCTGGGTCACACTTGGGATTCACACATTTTACCACGTATGCTGGATGTGCCAAATATGTAAAGTCGGCTGGAATGGGTGGTGCTTTTAATTAACTTAACACTACAACTCTGTCCCACACAATAAATAGTTTTACTCAATGAAAAGGGCTACTCAGTAGCTTAGGCTAAGTAGAGATAAATCTTGTAAATATTCCTTTGATGAATAACCTGTGAGCAGCTCCCTGCTCCGTTTATTTTTACTGCTTTGAGGTCAGGCAGGAAGCATTGCTTGTGGTGCTGAAAATTAAGTTTTTTAAGATTTCTTGTAAGGTCTCTAATACTTATATTTTTAAGAGATTTAAAACAGATTGCTGTTGTCAGTTTTGCATTCTGAAAGGCATGAGTCTGTGTGGGAATGTCATTTGTGTTGTGATGTGGCTGGAGCATGAACCTTATAACGCATAGTTTGCTCCACATTTCACTGACAGCTCTGATGCAATAGGAAAGTCAGAGGGCAAGACACACATTGTATGCAAACAGGAAAATAATTTCTGCTGGGATCTGCTAATAAATGGTAAATAGTTTCACACCTTTGCTGTAGCCTGGTGTCAGCAACAACAAGGTGCTGTAACAAGAACTGTAAACAGAGCAAGGTTCCCCGATAAATTCTTTGTGAGTAGGAGATACCCAAGACTCTACCTGGCTGCTCAAAGACAGAAGCCTATCAAAGAGGAAACCGGAATACGAGCAGCATGCATAAGAAACTCAGGTTCTCTAAGACTAAGCAGTGATGTGACAAGCCTGACCAAAGAAATTATGAAGCGATAATGGAGATCTAAGCCTGTTTAGGTTTATCCCTTTTTATAAATTAAGTTAGTTACGCACATTTACCTGAAAGAGGGAAAAGTAAACCAAACCTGGCTCAGGAAAATCTCAGTGCTTCACAGAATCAGAGAATCATAGAATGGTTTGGGTTGGAAGGGACCTTGAGATCACCTAGCTCCAACCCCCTGCCATGGGCAGGGACACTCCACACTAAACCATGTCACCCAAGGCCTCATCCAGCCTGGCCTTGAACACCGCCAAGGATGGAGCATTCACAACCTCCCTGGGCAACCCATTCCAGTGCCTCACCACCCTCACAGTAAAGAATTTCTTCCTTATATCCAATCTAAACTTCCCCTGTTTAAGTTTGAACCCGTTACCCCTTGTCCTGTCACTACAGTCCCTGATGAATAGTCCCTGCCCAGCACCCTTGTAGGCCCCCTTCAGATACTGGAAGGCTGCTATGAGGTCTCCACGCAGCCTTCTCTTCTCCAGGCTGAACAGCCCCAACTTTCACAGCCTGTCTTCATACGGGAGGTGCTCCAGCCCCCTGATCATCCTCGTGGCCCTCCTCTGGACTTGTTCCAACAGTTCCATGCCTTTTTATGTTGAGGACACCAGAACTGCACACAATGCTCCAAGTGAGGTCTCATAAGAGCAGAGTAGAGGGGCAGGATCACCTCCTTCGACCTGCTGGTCACGCTCCTTTTGATGCAGCCCAGGATACGGTTGGCTTTCTGGGCTGCGAGCGCACACTGAAGCCAGCTCATGTTCATTTGCCCATGACCAACACCCCCAAGTCCTTCTCTGCAGGGCTGCTCTCAATCTCTTCTCTGCCCAACCTGTAGCTGTGCCTGGGATTGCTCCGACCCAGGTGTAGGACCTTGCACTTGGCATGGTTAAACTAAATAAGGTTGGAATCAGCCCACCTCGCAAGCGTGTCGAGGTCCCTCTGGATGGCATCCCTTCCCTCCATAGTATCAACCGAATCACACAGCTTGGTGTCATCGGCAAACTTGCTGAGGGCGCGCTCAATCCCACTGTCCATGTCACCGACAAAGATGTTGAACAAGACCAGTTCCAACACCAGTCCCTGAGGGACACCACTCATTACTGGTCTCCAGCCGGACATCGAGCCATTGACTACAACTCTTTGCATGCGGCCATCCAGCCAGTTCTTTATCCACTGAGTGGTCTACCCATCAAATTGATGTCTCTCCAATTTAGAGATAAGGATGTCATGTGGGACAGTGTCGAAGGCTTTGCACAAGTCCAGGTAGATGACGTCAACTGCTCTACCCCTGTCCATCAGTTCCGTAGCCCCATCATAGAAGGCCACCAAATTGGTCAGGCAGGATTTCCCCTTAGTGAAGCCATGCTGGCTGTCACCAAGCACCTCCTTGTTTTTCATGTGCCTTAGCATGCCTTGCAGGAGAATCTGCTCCGAGATTTTGCCAGGCACAGAAGTGAGACTGACTGGTCTGTAATTCCGCAGGTCATCCATTTCCCCTTCTTGAAAATGGGGGTTATATTTCCCTTTTTCCAGTCGCTGGGAACTTCACCTGACTGCCATGATTTTTCAAATATGATGGCCAGAGGCTTAGCAACTTCATTCGCCAGCTCCTTCAGGACCCGCGGATGGATTTCATCAGGTCCCATGGACTTGTGCACGTTTAGGTTTTTAAGATGGTCTCGAACCAGATCCTCTCCTACAGTGGGCCTAGGGTCTTCATTCTCACAGTCCCTGCGTTCACCTTCCAAGACTTGGGTGGTGCGGTCAGAGCCTTTGCCAGTGAAGACCGAGGCAAAGAAGTCATTAAGAACCTCAGCCTTCTCCAAATCCAGGGTAGCCAGTTCTCCTGATATCTTCCAAAGGGGGCCTACATTGTCCCTAGTCTGTCTTTTATTCACTACGTACCTATAGAATCCCTTCCTGTTATCCTCAACATCCCTAGCCAAGTTTAGTTCTAACTGGGCCTTAGCTTTCCTCACCTGGCCCCTAGCTTCCCAGAAAACATGCCCGTATTCTTCCCAGGCTGCCTGTCCTTGCTTCCACCTTTTATAAGCCTCTTTTTTCCTTTGAATTTTCCTGAGCAGCTCCTTATCCATCCAAGGAGGTCTCCTGGTCCTCCTGCTGCACTTCCTTCTAGTTGGAATGCAATACTCCTGAGCTTGTAGCAGGTGATCCTTGAATAACAACCAGCAGTCTTGGGCCCCCCTGCCCTGTAGGGCTGTTTGTTGAGTGAGGATGAGGTCAATCAGGGCACCTCTCCTTGTTGGCTCCCCTATTACTTGCAGAAGGAAGTTGTCTTCCACACAATCGAGGAACCTCCTGGATTGCTTGTGCCAGGCCATACCTTCACTCCAACAGATGTCAGGGTGGTTGAAGTCCTCCATG
Organism: Psittacula echo; assembly: GCF_963264785.1. Classification (NCBI taxonomy): domain Eukaryota; kingdom Metazoa; phylum Chordata; class Aves; order Psittaciformes; family Psittacidae; genus Psittacula; species Psittacula echo. Next base: position 102,855,899 of record NC_137736.1, read on the forward strand.
AGAACAAGGGCCTGTGAGCGTGAGGCTGTTCCTATCTGCCTATAGAGCACTTCATCCACAGATTCCTCTTTTCAGGCGGTCTGTAACAGATCCCCACAGTAATGTCCCCCATCGCTGTTCTCCCTTTAACCCTGACCCACAAACTCTCTGTCGACTGCTCACCCGTCCCCAGACAGAGTTCTATACTCTCCATACTTGTCCAGCCCGCCCAAACCCACCCACGCTGTTTCCAGGGGGTGTTTGCTGCCGGGTCCTTCATACTGTGGTTCTTGCAGATTCGAAGGATGCAGAGCTGAGAGGCATCTCAGGGGGCAGCCTGAATGACTCCTGACAGCTCTCAGCTTCCCAGCAGCAACGCAAACCCATGCCTCACCACCCAGTCCATGCCAGGCAGAGATCAGCTTCTTTTCCTTTTGGCAGCTACCTCTCCTTCATCTCCTACCTACACACCAGCCCCCCTTCTGCAGGCTAAACAACCCCAATTCATTTGATCTTTCTTCATAAGCCATATCTTTCCCCTTCCTCCAGCCATTTTATTTGCTCTCTACAGCACCAAAAATTGGTCAGAGAATATCCAGACGGTTGAGAAGCACACTCCTTGCCTTGTTTGCGAAGTATCTTCCTGCTGAGGGATGGTGTTTGCCTGCTTTCCTTTTCAAATCCATGCAATTCCTGCCCCTTATTCAGCCAGTAACTTAACACAACCTATCTTCTACCAAACTGTCTTTTTGGAGTGGGACATTTGTTCCTAGGTAATCTAAGTAAACCCATGAGAGTTGACACACCTGTCTTTCTTCTAAATGCTTCAAAAAAGCTTATTTGTTGCAGGATCTTTTTGAGACCTGAAAATTGGGAATTGCTGGGCTCTTCCCTGACCTTTCACACAGGCTCAGCAGTATCTGTGCTTTTCCAAGCCTCTCAGAATCTCACATTTTCCGCAGCTTCCCACAGCTCTGTGCTTGCTGCAGCTGCAAATATACCCTGAGGTGCAGCTTGCCCCTTTGTCATGGGTATGAAATAATTAGTTGATTGCAGTTAACCTTTTTACTAAGGGAAGCAAAACCCCCCACCTTTTAACGTGGATGCAAGCTAAAGGCATTAAGCATAATCAGTTAGTAGCTTTCCCTTTCTACTGATAATGGATTACACATTTCCTGTTTGTCTCCCTGTTACTGGTGTTCCTACAGAAGCTAACAGGAAATCATGCTATGACCAGAGACAGAAGGTATCTCACTTGGTGCCCTTCTTTTCCTGATTTCCCTAGATTTTAGAGTTGCACTCAGCAATCTTTTTTCAGTTGTCTGTGTGCCCCCTTGGTCTTGGGTCACAGAAGAGCTTGGTAATTAACCACGCTAACCTTTTTCTAAATGTCTTATTCCTCCTCCTTTCTGGGACAGCTGGCAGTTTTGCTCTTCAGAGCATTTCCGTAAAGAAACAGCTATCTACTCCATTTTGACTTTGATTGCCTCTCATGAGATCTTGCTACCAGTTGCCTGAGTCAATTTACTTCAAAACCCGTTTTAATTTGCTGCCCTCCCTCATGAAGTGAAACAATTCTATCATGGCATGGTCCCTTCCATACTGTCCTCTCATTGGCTGAAAACAAAGGTGAAGAGAATCTCCTCTCTCATAACTATATTTTGCATTAAAAATAAGTCCTGCATATTCTACCTCTTTCCTGAAGACAGTCTGTGCTTTATTCAGTCTCTTTGGGATTGACTACGTTCTATCTCTTCATAGCTTGAAACTCATAGCTTTTTATTCTTGTATACTGGTTTTAGCTGGGATAATTTTCTTCATAGGTACTATGTTTTGAATTTGTGATGAAACCAATGTTGATAACACACAGATTTTAGCTATTGCTGAGCAGTGCTTACACAGCATAAAGGCCTTTTCTTCTTTCCATACTGCCCTGCCTGCATGCAGGCTGAGGGTGCAAAAAACATTGGGAGGTAACAGAGCTAGGATAGCTGACCCCAACCAAACAGATATCCTATACCAGATAGTGTTATGCTCAGCAATAAAACTAGGCGGGGGGTGGAGGACAGGGAAGGTGGGAGCTGGCTAGGACTGCCATTGCTCAGGAACCAGCTGTGCATCTCTTGGTTGGTGGTGAACAACTGGGGTATTTTTGCATCACTTGTTTTTCTTGGGTTTTATTTATTTATTCATTTATTTCTAATTTTTAAGTCACCTTTATCTCAAGCTATGAGTTTTGGACTCACCCGTCCAATTCGTTCCCCAGACCCACTGAGTAGGGAAGTGAGTGAGTGGCTGTGTGGTGTTCAGCTGTCTACCAGGGTTAAACCATGCCACCTTGCCAAACAATTTCTCATTCATCTCATGCTTTACTGCTGGACCTTTAGTTTGCTCATGTGTCCAAGTCACACGTTATTAAATGTAATTAGTCCTGAAAAATTCATGCTCAAGCAATGAATTGAATTGGAAGCAGCAGAGTGTCTGTGATTGAAGTGCTTGTTTAATGTATCATGAGCAAGGTCACATACAGTCATGTCTTGTCTCCACAGACACATACAGACAGGACCTCTCCTTTGCAGTTTATGTGACAGGGTTATTGAATCTGCAGAGCTGGCTCACAACTTGGAAAAATGTGTGGAAAGGGCATGCTCAGTTCTTTTAGCACTTTTCAGTATCTTCGTGCCCTCATAGAGGAGTGTGCTTGAGTAGCCATTGACCCTTTGGTGAAGGGTGCAGCTGTCAATGAAGAGGAAAACAAGGTCCTGTTTGCATGTCTGCTGGAAGCATCCAGGTACAACTGTAGTGTCTGCAATCCCTCCTGGCAGACCTGAGGGAGAGCCATTTCAGACACAGAAGACAAACACAGACCTTAGATCCTGCCTTTAGCATGGCAGCAACAAGACTGTAAAGGCTTAGCCTGGTAGAACCCAGATCCCAAAACCAACCTTCAGATTTCCCCAGTAAGTGTCAGTTGTCTCAGTAAGTGTTGGATGGCCAGATATTATTAGTCTTTGCTCAGTGTCTCATGGGAGAGCTATCCCAATTCACAAGTGTCCTCAGTCAACAGATGAGGAAGGCCTTCTCTGGGACATCTATGTTTTTTGCTAAGTGTGTAGCAAATATAACAGTCACCTGGGCTATGATATTTTTCTTGTCAGAACAACAAATTTTATGAATGGCCAGCAGGACACAGTCAGTCAGCAGTAAATGCAAACAGCAATAGGAGCAAAAGCACAGATCAATATTAGAAAAGTAAATGACTATAACACCTTGGCTTGCTCATCCTGCACTCAGGTTCTCAGTTTATTTAGAGGTTTATTTGTCCTTATGCATTTTTTTTTTGAGAGATAATAAGCAAGAAGATGATTGCAATTCATAAAAAGTGATCTTTCCATGACTGACCTTGACCATTAAATCTCACCACCACCCCTCAAAGACAATAGCAACTGATTTTTATCATAGTGTTTAACCTTTCTTTATTAAGTAGCTCAGCAGCAAGAACATCAAAAGCTAAGTTTTATAAATATGGACTGGAAAAGAGAATCATTAAGAGCTCTTCAGACTGTTTTTCACATTTAGATTCAGAGAAACGTTGTGGGAATGGTAGGATGAGCTGGTTTTGCTTCCCTGTTAATGTAAGCCGAGTGCACTGCTAAAGCCATGTTTCAGCTTTAGCATTAGCTACAACAGTAGTGTTTCAGCTCATGGGATACCTGCTCCCACATGAATACTGAAGGATGCATGGCTTGAGCTAACTATTCTATGATTCTATGATTAGAAAGCAATAAACTCCCTGCCAGTAATTCTTCTTGCCGCTGTAAAACAATACAGCATCCCTATCAGTGCACTGGCTCTGGATGCATGAAGGGGCTTTAGGATTTGGTAGTGAGAACACAGAGCTGTGGCTTAAGCCTTGGATGCTGCTCACTTTGCACTACACCGCAGGCTCCCTGTGTTGTCTCTACAGGTTACTTAAGCTCTTTATGCTTCTGTTCTCTGCTGGAAATATAGCTAATGTGATTTCTCTGAATTGCAAGAGGGAGTTTTTGTGGCTAATTAAATGGAGGCATGTGAGAGGCTCTCAATATTGCAATACCAAGATCACTATTAGTGGCTTTTAGAGAATGACTGATGTAGCAAATACAGTAAACAATAATGCCTGCAAGAAATAAAATAATAAAACTCTCTGCAGTTAGAACAATGTCCACCAATTGTATCTCTGTGCTGTGAAGCTTCCTGGCCCAAATCCGTTTCCCATATAGTAAGTGAGCAGATAACATTATTTCCAAGTGGAAGAAATCTTACTCATTTCAAAAGAAAAGATCCACTGACAGTGTTTCCTTCAAAGTCTTATTCACCACTTCAGTTGTAACTTTGAGCTCAGAGTGAACCAACACCACTTAAGCTGTAAATTCATAAAGTCACAGAGAACCACTTATCTGATCTATACTATAATGCAGATATAGAATTTAGAAAGGATTAATTGCATGAAACAATGAAACAGTCATTAATAACACATTTCAATTCCTCTTGATTCCTATTACACTTTTTAATATTTTTACTTTCCTACACTTCTAACAAATGCACAAATCTGAGTTCTGTTCTTGCTGCATTCAGCTGGGATTTGATGGATTCCTATATTTTCCTGGGTATTTGAAATTTGTCTGGATGAAACTGGAGTGAGTTTAATCCTTTTGGGATAGGTGCACTACTCACAACATTGCCTGTGGATTATCTACCACTGTTTTGGTTTTATTTTACATTTAATTTTACCCTTCTATAGCTAAATAAAATGCTTCTAATGCCTCTCTAGATACTGATCAGTCTCCCACTATCCCATTCCTCTACAAGTGAGTACTTTTCTCTTTCTAGGATGAGGAGGATGATGAGGAGACATTGACAGGGGGAACAGCAGGAGGAATAGGAGAAGACAATGGGAGACAAGAGTAGGAGGAAGAGGAGGAACTGGAAGAAAAGGAGGAGGAACTGAATGAGAAGGGATAGGAAAAGAGGAACAGGGGAAGAACATGGGAAGGTGAAAGATAAAAAAAACAACAAAGGTGAACGAAATCAGGGGGAAGTGTCTAGCAAAAAAAGTGATAAAAACTGGAAGAAAAAGAGGAAGAGGATGAAGAAAAGCAATAGGAGACAGAACAAAAGGAAGAACATGAAGACTGGGAGAAGTGGTTGGATTTTAGGGATCTTTTCCACCCTAAATGATTCTGTGATTCCTAACTGATGATGAAACTTTAAGTCCTGTCCCTGTCTCTTCTCCCATTCACATGCCATTTTGTTGGCAGCTGCTCGTGCATGAGAACAAAAAAACACCAAAGCACTGGCTCAGCAAAAACGTGTGTATGTCCCTCTCAGTTCTCTCTGGTAGCTGTCTCTAGTATATGCACAGGGATATAAGATCTCTTTGTCTTCATCTGATGACCTTTAATCATTCATAGCCTTCCAAAAGAATTGCTTCTTTTGTAATGTCAAGAAAGGTAATGAATGAAGCAACTATTAAACTGAAAGAGAAAAAGAAAGCTTCTTCAGTGATGACTTCTTTTGCACATCTGTCCTGGGTTCAGCAGCAGCAGTCAGTTTTTCTCCTTCTTAGTAGCTGGTGCAGTGCTGTGGTGCAGCAGCCATCATCTCAGCTGTGGAAAAACTGTCCCAGGATGTCAAACAATTGAGGGATGATCTGTCTGATTTATCCAGCTCCTCACGTGTACCAACACACGTCTCAGCTGTTAACAAAAGATGTCCTATTGTTCGAGAGAGAAGATATAGAAGGCAAACACCACGGGCCACCCTATGGTTTTACCTGCGGGATCATGGAGAAGACATGACGAAGTGGGATGGAAAACCTACTTCAGCTTTGGAGGAACGGGTGCGTGGATTGAAAATAGGAACAAGGGTCAAGGCTAATCATCCCATGAGAGCTGCAGCTTCAGTCTCTGGTGAGCAGGTTCCCAGATGGAGGGGAAGAGCTGATTTTACTCCAGCTCCTGTGATAACGAAGAATAATCCCTTTCAACACGACTTAGGTGTCCAACGTTGTGATGACTGTTAGAGGGACCCTGCCTCCAGCCAGGTGGAGGTAGGGGACAATCGGATTTACTGGACTGTGTGGGTCAGATGGCCTGGCACATCAGTCCCACAGAAGTATAAAGCTCTTGTAGATACCGGTGCACAGTGTACCCTGATGCCGTCAAGCTGTCAAGGGGTGGAACCCATCTGTATTTCTGGAGTGACAGGAGGATCCCAAGAGTTGACTGTACTGGAGGCTGAGATCAGCCTGACTAGGAGGAAATGGCAAAAGCACCCCATTGTGACTGGTCCAGAGGCTCCATGCATCCTCGGCATAGATTACCTCAGGAGAGGGTACTTCAAAGACCCAAAAGGGTACATATGGGCTTTTGGAAAAGGCATCCAGTCTCTGAGGGAATCAGCCATCGTAGAGATGATCTATCACATCAAACCGAATAACGGAGATATACCCATAGACCCAGATGAAGTCGAATGTACATGACCCATGTGGCGAAAACTTACACGGAATGCACCGTCATCATATGCCCATTCATTGGCAACAGTAACCTGGAATGACGTAATACCACTAACAGTGGATGAAATGATTCATAAACTTCGAGAGTTCGAAGACAATCTCACCCCTTCCATCATCCCAACAGAGAATGAACTTTGATAGAACTGGATGAGTTCTACAGTAAAGGAACGATCAGCATCAGCAGGCAACGATCCAACACTGCACACAGCCTCTCCTGCCCTGAAAGACTGTTACAAGAGATGGAGCCCAACATCGTGGACCAAATGGACTCAGTAGCTTTATAGGAATTGGTCCATGCACTAAGATAACAGTGCACTGAGATGAGAGTGAGGGTATATGGAAAATGTAGGATCTGAGCATGACGTGTATGGAATAAGGGGTGGATACTGTCCTGGGTTCAGCAGCAGCAGTCAGTTTTTCTCCTTCTTAGTAGCTGTTGCAGTGCTGTGGTTTTGACTTTCGGCCTGGGAATAATACTGATAAAGCCGATGTTTTCAGTTGCTGGTCAGAATGTTTACCCTGACCAAGGACTTTGTGAGACTCATGCTCTGCCAGGGAGGAGGGGAAGCCAGGAGGAAGCAGGGACAGGACACCTGACCCAAACTAGCCAAAGAGGTATTCCATACCACAGCACGTCATGCCTGGGGATGTAACTGGGAGTTACCAGGAAGGGCACGTCCTCTTCTCTGTCAGGCTCATTTCCGGCGGGCGGTATCGTATTCTCTTCCCTTGTTATTTCTGTTATCATTATTATTATTGGTGGCAGCACTAGTGATTTGTGTTATACCTTAGTTACTGGACTGTTTTTATCTCAACCCGTGGGAGTTACATTCTTTCGATTCTCCTCCCCATCCCTCTGGGGGGTAGGGGGGGAAGTAGACTGCGTGGTTCTAATTTATGGCCTGGGCTTAAACCACGACAACATCCATCTTCTAGACAGTAAATGCACTGGAGTGAGGCCATGTTGCTGCTGAATTTTTTATGAGACTGCAGCTATATCATAAGGATCTCTCTAACAATTAGCATAATTTCTTATTATTTTGGCCATAAATGCTTCCCAAATCATCAGTATATATTTTTTTTAATTAAAAATTTCACCTGTGCTTTTTACTGAGAGCTTCATGCCCTTGATTTTCAAGAACTATTTTTTTTGTTCAAGCTGTTCTTAATTATACTTCTAACTCTCAACACTGCACTGGAGCCTCCCACATTTATTGGAGTCCAGAACTGGTGGCCAATTCCCATCCTCTGCAGTGATTGTAACAAACATACTTGGTCTTACTTTCCTTTCTGCTCTGAAGATTATAGAATCATAGAATCATAGAACAGTTTGGGTTGGAAAGGACCTTAAGATCATCTAGTTACAACCCCCCTGCCATGGGCAGGGACACCTCACAGTAAACCATGCCACCCAAGGCTCCTGGCCTTGAACACCGCCAAGGATGGAGCAGTCACAACTTCCCTGGGCAACCCATTCCAGTGCCTCACCACCCTCACAGTAAAGAATTTCTTCCTTATATCCAATTTAAACTTCCCCTGTTTAAGTTTGAACCCATTACCCCTTGTCCTGTCACTACAGTCCCTAACGAAGAGTCCCTGCCCAGCATCCTTGTAGGCCCCCTTCAGATACTGGAAGGCTGCTATGAGGTCTCCACACAGCCTTCTCTTCTCCAGGCTGAACAGCCCCAACTTTCTCAGCCTGTCTTCATACGGGAGGTGCTCCAGTCCCCTGATCATCCTCGTGGCCCTCCTCTGGACTTGTTCCAACAGTTCCATGTCCTTTTTATGTTGAGGACACCAGAACTGTACACAATACTTCAAGTGAGGCCTCACGAGAGCAGAGTAGAGGGGCAGGATCACCTCCTTCGACCTGTTGGTCACGCTGCTTTTGATGCAGCCCAGGATACGGTTGGCTTTCTGGGCTGTGAGCGCACACTGCCGGCTCATGTTCATTTTCTCATTGATCAACACCCTCAAGTCCTTCTCAATGTTATGTAACCTATGCATGCTATGGCTAAAGAATTGTTCTTGTCCTAGTCCGAACCATGCAAATCCAGATCAGCTCACAGAAAACAAAACAATGCTCTTTGACACCACTGAATTAAAGCACTCCAGCGCAATATTGTGACCCTCTTTCTTTTTGTACAGTACGCAAATGTGAAATGCATGTAGTCTCCTGGTGCAAAGTTTTCAGAATCTGTGTCAGAGTTAATAATCACAGTGCCCATGTAGAGAAAGAAAAGAAAACAAAAGATTCAGCAGTATAAAAATGAGTGGGGAAAAAAAAAGCGTAAGAGTGGGAAAAAGCATCTGCTTCTTCGTATTTCTCTCTGCAAGCGTATCAACTCCTCTTTTTTGTTAAAATTAGCTGATGAAAATGACCCAGATGCCAAACCAGGAAACTAGGGTTAGCATTTGGATTCAAGTCTGTCACACTCAGTTTCTCACACAGCTTGCAGGATTCAACTTCGCATTCAAACCCATATGCAAAACCAAACCAAACCAAACCAAACTTTTTTCTGTTCCTTTTCTTAAATTGTGTTACAAGTTCTCTTAGCATACTCATCAACAACAATTAAAGATGATGTATTTTCTTCAGAATTCTGTTCCACCTTAAATCTGCGTTGTTCAGAAATGTTGTCTCCATTTTCTTTAAATTCCTGCTGAGAGGAAGTAGCCCAGAATCAATAATTGTACTACAATTGCAGTAGCCCTGAAAAGCTGAGGTCTCCATCTTCCCATTTTCCAATTCTACTACTAGGCTGCTGTAACTATAGCTGCAATAGACTGAATACAAAATACCCAAATATTTCTGTCTATTAAAACTGGCATTCTCATCTTACATTTTTTTCCCTTAGAATGATCTTTCTCTCTCTTGAAAGAAGCTAAGAAAGAAGCCATTTTAAAAGTATGTGCCATAGCAACTGCTTGAAAATTACTCTGTAAGCCAAATAGAAGGTGAATGTTGGTATAATAATAGAGCACTAAGAACAAAAGCTTTGTCAGAAAACTGTGGCAAGAGCTGTGCAAAATAAACTGGATTTGTTTTTCATAGCTTGTGCCACCAGCAGATAATTTGATTAAAAAGCCTCCAAATTTCATCCAAGTTCTGCTGTCTTTACTCATAGTTGCTGTACTTATTGGAAGGTTGACAACCTCAAAACACAAGCAGAGGTGAAATTCTGGCCACATGTCCTTCTTATCTTTCCTTCACTGTATTTCATTTTACTCATTTAACTGTGACAGTTAAATGAGAAAATAAGCTTAAGTAAGTTCATTAGTCGGTCTAAGGAGCTAAAGAAATGTAGCATGAGCTTCTAAATGCTTTTGGCTTTGTAGTGCTCACTGGAAGGATGATGCTGCCATGATGGAGAAGGATTCACATATCTCCTTGCATGAAAGAGAAATATCTGGTATTTTAGAGCACCTATAAATAGAGAAAGTTGAATTTATAGAAGATTGTGATGGATCATAAGATGTGAGCACCTGAAAAGTTGTTCTAGGGAAGTCTCAAAGTCCTTCCATGCAAATGGGTAAGCAGCTATTATTGATGACAGCATCTCTCAGACACCCCCTTCTTTTCATCAGGATTCTGAATCAGTGCAAAGACACATCAGTATTACTAATGTATTGACTATTATTAATGCTATTAATGAAGTATTACTGCAAAATTAAATGGAGAAAAAAGCTTGGCCTTTACAGCCTGATTTCCCAAACACTGTACGTCTAGATCAGGGCATAGTTATTGCATTAAAAATGGACTTATATTAATGACCGCTGATGAAGTACAGCTTCTTCTAATTCCCATGTCCAGAATGTCTGCAAATCTGAAACCTTTTATTCTGGTGTTTCAGAGTAGGTTTAGCAATTTGCTTTAGGCAGCCATGCCTGAAAGCTTCAGCTCTCCTAATGGCAAATTAGGACAGAGCTAAGCCAAATCCTGACTTCCTTTTCTCATCAAATACATGGAAGCAGGCTGATCCTTCCCAGGATGGGCTGGATCACTGAAGGGTTGTTACTGGAACTCAAAGAAGCTGTTGTGTTTTAACACATCACAGGCCACATCATTGGGCAACTAGAACTCTTAGATACTGAAAGAAAAGGACACCTGTGAGCCAAAAGGCTCCTGCATGATCACTGAGTCATGCATCTCCTGCCACAAATCTCACAGAAGGAAGATGGGAAAAGGAAATCTCCCACCATGGTTCCCTGTGTGATGGTGGTTGCCTCCTCACGGGATGAGCAACAGATAGCTCCATAAATGCTGTGGATCAGCAGGAGCTAATAGAAGACCTGAAAATCTAGAGAGACAGTAATTATATTAAGACCGCTAATGAGAACAAACCAGGAACAAAGCTTGAACAGCACACTTTAGTCAGCCACACTCATTAATTAGTAGCTCATTTCCTGCTGGGCTTTGGGCCGCTTCACCAAGCTCTCTCTTGGGCAAAATTAGGGGTATAGTTCACTCCAGAAGCAGCTCTGCAAAGACATTATGGTGAAGCTGCACCAGGTTTGGCTCCATACACCCCACACTGTCTTCTAATGCTATCCCAAATACCTGTGCACATTCTAGCACTCTCATATGCCCTTCTGCCCCATGATAAGGTAATGAAAGATATCCTCAGTTTCAGGCTATATAAAGTATTTTGGTGATCTGCAACACCAATATAAGGTAGTCTGGACCCGAAAAAAGTACAAAAGAGTATAGTCATACATTAAAAGCCACAAAGCGTTACACAGGAAGTAGAAAACCCTCAAAGCCAAATGCAGTGTTACGTAGATAAAATCAATAGAGCTCTGCTCTGTTCTGCTCTATGGTGACCCCTAATACATGCAGTCAACAGCCAGCTGCTGCCCTTTGGCCTCAAGACCACAAGTTTCCTCCCTGGCTCTCCTCCAGGTGTAGACACAGACTGTGAATCCTGGACCTCCCCCCTGCCCAAAAGAGCTATCTTGCCAGGTCCACAAGACTACACTTAAAACCATCAGGAATTTCACAAATTCTGATGGGGCTACATGGAACAAATAAGAGCTTTCACCCATTTAATTCACAAACTGAAAAAGGCAGTAAACAGCACCAGCCATTTTTCTCCCATGAAAAACCAAGGAGCTTTGTGAGCTGGAGTTCAGACTTTCAGTCTCTCTTTCCAATGACACAAAAATGGCTTCCTTTAGTAAATTCCAGTGCAGAATTCTGACTTTACAAGAATTTCTTAGATATCTGTAATGACCTTAAAATGGGTAAAACCTCACTGAACTTGTGCTAACAGGGTTAAAATACAGTGGAGTTACAGGCGGAAATAGTGGAGCAAATAGTACACTCGGATTCATTATTTCTTTTTAAGGCCTTAGTTATGGTGATGGTGAGGGAGTCATGTTCCTATGGAGAAGCCATCATGATCCTCACAGGCCCCCTGCACTCTCTTTTCTCCAAGAGACTGCTGGGCCTCACTCACTGAAAGCAGCCTCTGTAATTTTTATCTATTCTTTGTTTCTTAAGCATTTTTTTGTGCCTTTTTTCTTTTTTTTTTTCTTTTCCAGCTTTTTACTGTGTATGGCGCTTGTAAAGTTGTTTCCTCAACTGAATGGGAAAGTTACTTACCTCACTGTGGCAGACAGAATGTGGGCAGCTGAAATGCAGACCAGCTTGGTTATTGAAACAGCTCTGACTGCTGGGGTCATCTCCAGGCATGTGTGCAAGCTCCACTTCTGCTCTCACCTCTGTTCTTCCAGCTACAAACATGGACATCACACTGAAATACTTCTATGCTGAGCAGCTACCTCCCTTGAAGATAGCTCAGGTGTTGGGAACAGTTGCTATGCCAGTAAGCCCTGGGAAGACCCCATTCCAGTGCACAACAGCTTGCTGATGCTCAAACTATTTCATTTCAGACTGCAGCAGGTATCACAAGACTCTACATACGTTGCACAGCATAGACATATCATATGATACAGGACTGATGACACAGGCTCTACAATGAGAATACCAACACACCTCACCTCAGCTACTGAAGCAGACAGAAGCAATTTTCAGCAAGTAGCAACCTGGACAGGCATTTAACCTTCATTATGATAAGTCCCATATCTTCCCAGAAAGCTTCTGAATAATTTAGTGCCCTGGTTCTTTCTGTCATTTCACATAAGTTATTCAGCTTTTATGGAATACAGGCATGAGAAAATAAGATTTAAGTTCAAAGATGTTATTTTTTTTTTTGTGAAATGAAAGTGAATGAGAAACCAAGCAAGCGTAGCTGGAGGATCTGTTTTGAGTGAGGTATTTTATATTGTATTTTTAGGCCTCCCACAGACAGCTGCATGTGACTCAGAAAGAGGCCCAGATGTTCACTTTGGGGACAAAGCAAAGGATAAAATATTGACTAGCATATTTTCTTTTACAAGCACAAGGTCTTTTGCTTCTTGGTAGCAAGTATTCATGCATTTCAGGTTTAGTATCCCCCAGATGCTGAAAGAAAAAGAAACAGTTCCCAGTCAGTGGCTGTTTCTCTGTGAAGTACTTAGGGATGTATATCAGGATGCTCAGAGGATTATTAATAGAGAAAATTAGAAAGCAGAGTCTCAGAAGAAGTGAAGAACAATGTATCAACAGAGCCAATGAACCAGTGAACCAAACCAGCAGTGCACTCAGTGGAGTAACCTCTTCATCAAACTGCTCAGTATCAGGCAGCAATATATTTTTCAGATGCACTTAAGCAATACCCAAAATTTCTTTTATTAGGAAAAACATATTTTGATTTCCAAGCAGCAAGAATCATCTGGCTTTTGTCAACTCTAGTGTTTATGACTTTATTTCCTCTTTGCTGATTGACTGGTTTCAAAGAACAAAGAGAAGTGGGGAGAAGAAAGATGCATTATCAGCAATAAAAGACCAAGGATTACGAGTCTGCAAATCCTAACAAGTGGGGAACAAAAGGTAAAGAAACACTTCAGAGCACAGTGAGAAATTCATCAGGCACAGATTTTGCTTAAGTCCTATACTAAGTTGACAAGTGTTCTTACAGACAGCAGCTTCAGGCCACAGATACTCTGTTTGATTGGAAGCACTGCAAGAAAAGACTGAGCTAAATTATGACCACCATTCTGCAGAATAATTGAAGACGTGGGCAGAGCTCAAAATCACACATAGATATGTGCATAAATATATACACATATATACACAGGAATTATACATCTCTGGCTGATTTTAAAAGCTTTTTTTCCAGGAGCATGAAGACTCAGTGAAAGACTCTTAAAGCCTTATAAATCTCCTGGTCTTGAAAACCTGACTTTTCAGCATCTAAATGATTATAATATGATTTCCAATTCTGTGTTTAATGAAAAACTTCCCAGTTTCAATATACTGCCAGAAAATAAGAATTTTAATCTGCGTCTTAACAACAGAGTGGAAGAGGAGGAAGCAAATGGCCAGAACAGATAGTAAATCTGTGAGACCATCTGGAAATGGCAAGTTGAAATCCATCCCCAATAGAAATGGTTCAGGGTTCTTCTACCAGCCATTGCCCATGTGGTAGTCTGCACAAAATGGTGATACACTTCAAGTGGTGCTGATAGGATTCTCAGGGTGCCTAGGAGCCTGATGGCAGATATTAGCCTTGGTTTAAGGATCCCTTCATACCCTGTGATTAGAAACCACCAAATTGTCATAGCATATCTGCACAGATACAAATAATACAATGGCCAAGTAAGAGTCCTGTGAACCGCTAAAAAAGTGTTTCAGTCTTTCAGCAGAATTAGGTACTTCTATATCTTTCAAAATACCCTTTTGTCATTGACCACAGAATCACAAGGGTTGGAAGGGACCTCAAAAGATCATCTAGTCCAACCTCCCTGCAAGAGCAGGGTAACCTAGAGTACATCACACAGGAACTTGTCCAGCCGGGCCTTGAATATCTCCAACATAGGAGACTCCACAACCCCCCTGGGCAACCTGTTCCAGTGCTCTGTCACTCTCACAGTAAAGAAGTTTTTCCTGATGTTCACATGGAACCTCTTATGCTCCAGTTTACACCCATTACCCCTTGTGCTATCACTGAACATCACTGAGAAAAGCCTAGCTCCATCATCCTGACACTCACCCTTTACATATTTGTAAACATTGATGAGGTCACCCCTCAGTCTCCTCTTCTCCAAGCTAAAGAGACCCAGCTCCCTCAGCCTCTCCTCATAAGGGAGATGTTCCACTCCCTTAGTCATCTTTGTGGCTCTGCGCTGGACTTTTTCAAGCAATTCCCTGTCCTTGAACTGAGGGACCCAGAACTGGACACAATATTCCAGATGCGGCCTCACCAAAGCAGAGTAGAGGGGGAGGAGAACCTCTCTTGACCTACTGACCACCCCCTTTCTAATACACCCCAGGATGCCATTGGCCTTCTTGGCCACAAGGGCACAGTGTTGGCTCATGGTCATCCTGCCGTCCACCAGGACCCCCAGGTCCCTTTCCCCTTCACTACTTTCCAGCAGGTCAACCCCCAACCTGTACTGGTACATGGGGTTGTTCCTCCCCAGATGCAAGACTCTACACTTGCCCTTGTTGAATTTCAAGTTTCTCCCCGCCCAACTCTCCAGCCTGTCCAGGTCTCGCTGGATGGCAGCACAGCCTTCTGGTGTGTCAGCCACTCCTCCCAGTTTAGTGTCATCAGCGAACTTGCTGAGGGAACATTCAGTTCCCTCATCCAGGTCGTTGATGAAAATATTAAAAAGCACTTGTCCCAGCACCAACCCCTGAGGGACTCCACTAGTCACAGACCTCCAGCTAGATTCTGCCCCATTGACCACAACTCTCTGCCTTCTTCCTTTCAACCAGTTCTTGATCCACCTCACTACCTGGTCATCAAGCCCACACTTCCTTAGCTTATCTATGAGGATGCTGTGGGTGACAGTATCAAATGCCTTACTGAAATCAAGAAAAACCACATCTACCGCTCTACCATCATCCATCCACCTAGTTACTTCCTCATAGAAGGCTATAAGGTTGGTCAAACATGACTTCCCCTTGGTAAAACCATGTTGGCTACTCTTAATGACCCCCTCATCCTTGATATGTCTAGAGATGGTGTCAAGAATAAGTTGTTCCATCACCTTTCCAGGGATGGAGGTAAGGCTGACCGATCTATAATTACCCGGGTCCTCCTTCTTGCCCTTCTTATAGACTGGCGTGACATTTGCCGTCCTCCAATCCTCAGGCACCTCTCCTGTTTCCCACGACTTACTAAAGATGATGGAGAGAGGCCTAGCAATGATCTCCGCCAGCTCCCTCAGCACCCGTGGCTGTATTCCATCCGGACCCATCGATTTATAGATGTCCAGATTGCTTAACTGATCCCTAACCCAATCCTCATCTACCAAAGCAAACTCCTCCTTTATCCTGACTCCTTCTGGGGCTATAGGAATCTGGAGCCTCCAGGGAGAGTCTGCAGGAGTAAAGACAGAGGCAAAGAAGGCATTCAGCACCTCTGCCTTCTTTATATCCTCTGTCTCCAGGGCACCCACCTCGTTCAGCAGTGGGCCTATATTGCCTCTTGTGTTAGTTTTATCCACTATGTATTTGAAGAGGCCCTTTCTATTGTCCTTAACCCGACTTGCAATATTAAGTTCCAAGGAGGCCTTAGCTATCCTAATTGCCTCCCTACATCCTCTAACAACTGTCCTATATTCCTCCCAAGTGGCCAGCCCCTCCTTCCGTAATCCATAGATTCTCTTTTTCCACATGAGTTTGCCCAGCAGTTCCCACATTAAACATGTGACCACCTCTGCTAACTTGGCCTCTGACTTTGCTTCCACATGGATGCACAAGAGAGGTGACCACCAGAGCCAGTCATAGAATCATAGAATCATGGAATGGTTTGGGTTGGAAGGCACCTTTAAAGGTCATCTAGTCCAACCACCCTGCAATGAGCAGGGACATCTTCAACTAGGTCAGGCTGCTCAGAGCCCTGTTCAGCCTGACCTTGGATGTTTCCAGGAATGGATCATCTACTACCTCCCTGAGCAGCCTGTTCCAGTGTTTCACTACCCTCTTTGTAAATTACTTGTCCCCTTATATCTAGTCTATAATCTACAACCTCGAAGTTTCAAAACATTAGCCCTTGTCCTATTGCAACAGGCCCTACTAAAATGTTTTTATTCATCTTTCTTATAGGTCCCTTTAAGTATTGAAAGGCTGCAACAGGGTATCACTGAAGCCGTCTCTTCTCCAGGCTGGACAACCCCAACTCTCTCAGTCTTTCCTCATAGGAGAGGTGTTCCAACCCTCTGATTATTCTTATGGTGTTTTTCTGGACCCTCCCCAGCAGGTTCATGCCTTTCCTGTACTTAGGATCCCAGAGCTGGATACAGTACTCCAGGTGGGATCTCACCAGATAAGAGTAGAGGGGCAGGATCACCTCCCTTGACCCACTGGTCATGCTTCTTTGAATGCAGCCCAGGATGTGGTTGGCTTTCTGGGCTGTAAGCACACACTGCCAGGTCACGTCCAGCTTTTCATCCACCAGTACCCCCAAGTCCTTCTCAGGGCTTCTCTCAATCCCTTCGTTCCCCAGCCTGTGTTGATACCGGGGTTTGCCTCAACCCAGGTGTAGGACCCTGCACTTGGCCACATTGAACCTCATGGGCTCATTTCTCGAGCTTGTCCAGGTCCCTGTGGATGACATTCCTTCCCCTCAGTGTGTCAACCACACCACTCAGAGTAGTGCTATCTGCAACTTGAGCCCACTGTCTATGTCATATATGAAGTTATTAAACAGTATTGGTCCCAATTGGGCCCTGCAGGTCACCACTCATCGCTGATCTCCATCTGGACATCAGTAAGGATCTGGACAACGCAGAAGGCTCTGTCTGCACTTCCAAAACAAGAGCAAATCAGGCAGGTGGTGGTCACTGAGCACCTGGGGCCCCTGTCAGTGGACAAGGCATGAAGTCCTTCCTCAGGGACTGTTCCTTTGCAGGACATCAGGGAGGATTTCAGAACTTTCCCTCTGCATTCTTGAAGGCTGGTCATCTGCCACACATATATAACAGCAAATATAATAGTTACTGAAATGTTTGTTGAGCTCAGGTAAATCCCAAATGGAGCTGCCCACCAGACTAACGAATCCTGAGACCTCATGCTTACACTTGGTGTTCTCCAGCCCACTCAACTCCTCTGCATTGCAACAGTCAGAGAACACTGAAGATGGCTTGTTTTATAACACAGTGTTCTAGTTTACTAAGCAGTAAGTCCTTAAAAAGTATTGACTTTTTTCCCTGGCATTGTATTTGTTTGGCTCATTTATGCTTTTCTTGGAAATGTTCTTTGAATGACAACATGAAAGGCTGTATCCAGTCCCCTATTAAAGATGCTGCTGTCAGAAGTGCAAACAGAAAAGGCTCATCCAGGCTACCTGATACTGTCAAGCAGACTCCTTTTTGTGCTGCTTGATTAGCTCCTTGAAGCAAGACTTTGTTGAATTGGATCAGCCAGCAACAGAAGTCCTATTAGGAAACAGATCAGGAGGAACAGAGTGTAGCAAATACAGCATTGATCAGAGTCATACATTTTGCAGGAAAATGGCTAAGGAAATTAACAGAAATTCCATGTGCCAAGTTTGATCCCAAAGCCATGTTCACGTGCTACCAGGCAGCCATAAGTGTGCTCCCTGACAGCCTGTGAATCCAATCCTAGAGAACATGTTTTCAATGTTAGGTGAAATATAGGCCCATTTCTACCCAGTAGTGTAAAGACCTCAGCTGGAATCCTTCAGCTTTCAGACATAAGCTTCTACTATAATGCATATTGTCTGCTGTAGGTATCTGCAATGCATGTTTTTCTCTGCTTATAGCTCTTGCCACAGTTATCTCTTCAATTTTTAAAGACGATTATGTAAACCTTTTTCTATGTTCATTCTTACAGCAAGTCTCCACTGAGACTTTATATTATATATATAAGGCTTTATATTATTGACAAAATAAAAAATAATAATTAAAGAATTAGAACAAGAAAACAATTGCTAATTGTGAAATCAAATTCCACCTGCTCTGCCCTGGCAGTGTGGGACAGCTCTGCCTACAGCAGTCTTCATGCAACTATTGATGAGTGAAGAAGTCACATTTAGCTCATCTACTGTTAATGTGAGTCTGTTTTAAAAGTTTTATTGAAAAAATAATATAAACTGGGACATGGAAATGCAATAAAAAACCAGGGATGTGACTGTCAGTTTTATTGCCAATTACCACCTTTACCATACCAGTAATGAATCAGTAGGATCATGCTAGATGCTGTGATTAAAGGCTGACTGCAGCAAATACAAAGGAGCAGAAGAGCAACAGCAGTGGGGAACCCAGCAGTGCCAAGTGCCACTGCTGGGTGTCCAAGGAGGCTGAGCAGCCCCTGGACCTGGCAAACCTCAGGGTATGGCCCCAGGAGAGGTTCTGCCCCATTACCCTGCTAAGGTGGGGTTCACTGCCCACAGGGGTGTGGGGCTCACTGGGAGAGGCTCACAGGTCCAAGCCCAAGAAGGGTTAAAGGGTGGACTGAGCACCTAGCACTGACTGCAGGAGAGATCCATAATGTGTATACATGTACATGTGCACATACTCCGCTAGCGGACTTCAATCCTCACTATCACAAGAGGAGGAACAGTACTGGGTCATCTTTACTGAGAGGGTGGTGAGGCACTGGAATGGGTTGCCCAGGGAAGTTGTGAATGCTCCATCCTTGGCGGTGTTCAAGGCCAGGTTGGATGAGGCCTTGGGTGACATGGTTTAGTGTGAGGTGTCCCTGCCCATGGCAGGGGGGCTGGAACTAGATGATCTTAAGGTCCTTTCCAACCCTAACTATTCTATGATTCTATGATTCTATGATCTGTGCCTTTCCTGTTTATGTGAGTGACGGGTGTTTTCTGTCTGTGCTGATCTGTATAGCCAGCTATATGTATGCGTATGTCTGCATTTTGTGTGTGTGCTAACTGGGAGCACATGTTCAGCTTTGCTGCCAGCTGGACATGGGAGTGTTGTGCTGCAGCAGCCTCACATATTCAACAATGTCTGGCAGATCTTATCATCAGCACACAGGATTTCTTCATCTAGTCTTTTTGTGGGCACTAGAAGCAGGATTTTGGCTGTGGTATACACTGTTGCTCCTTGATCTGCCAGGCAGGACTACAGTAAGCAATTTCAGTAAGGTCTCAGCCTCTGAGAGCCAGTTTGCCTCCCAAATTGCTCAAAACAGTGTAACCACAGCAAGCAATCACTTGCCAGAGTTTTTGCCTCGTGTTAGATTGCAAAAGCTAAAAAGTTACTTTGCCTTTTGAAAGTGGACAGGCAGTTGTCACAAGTGAGTCATTTCAGCTTCCACCATTTAATGCTATGCTGCTGCAGCTGTAGGTGCTTGGTCATCCCAATGTGTTTATATTTTCAGATGTTTATACTAGTGCTCCTACAGTGGGAAACAGTTTTACCTCTCCATTGGGACTCATTCTTCCCAATGAATAAGTCCCAATTTCATTTTTAACTTCACTAAATCACAGCTGAAAAATGTCATCTTTAAAGCAGGTTATTTATTGTCTTACCTGCCAGTAACTGGGAGAGCTTTGCAGTAATGGTATCAGTGAGAACCTGAAACTTGGCAAATAAAAAACAAACAAGAAAAAGACAAAATCAAGAAAACAAAACAAAACCAACCAAACAAAAAACCCAGAAAAGAAAAAACCCTCTATTGTCTGAGTGAATGTGGATAAATTGCATCAAGTAGAAACTAATTAAAAAGTCCCTTTTCCTCTGTCCAATTTAAGTAGCTTTCGTCACTGAAATCATTGAGACTGAAAATAACACAAGAAGGATCTCCTCTCTCTCTTGTGTTTCTCTCCCTCTCACTCTCTCAGAGAGGAGGTTTTCTTTCAGCCACTATCAAATTTACAATATTTCAGGAGAGGTGGGCTTTTCCCCCCTTGTGATTTTTCTGTATACTACACTGGTGCATATTCTGGACCTAAATGGAACATTTTTACCTAGCTTCTATCACAGCAGACTAAAAGAACCCTTCCAAATATTCCTTCAGTTTTCAAAGGTTGGCCTTTTAGCAGCCTTTCAGCAGAGTTTACGTTCAGGATGATTAATGGCCCAAATTGTTCCAGAGCGATTATAGAATTCAAGAATTCAGTCATCAAAAGTTTCAAGTTGCACCAGACAACTGATTAAAAGAGTCACAGTCAATTTGCTTCCATCACTGAAAGGTGCTAAATCACACACACAAATCCATCCCAATTTAAAAGAATACTTATGCTGAATGAAAACTTTGATTCAATTTCCTCTCTCCCATCAAGGGTAGAAACATACAGAATGATCATGCTTCCAGCATCATAGCTCAGAATTCAAATGTGCTCAGTGAACCTGCTTAAGAATGAATTATGGTTGCAAATTACTTGCATGAATTATTGAGCAAATAATTATGAATGGAAATTATACTGGGAAAAATCAAGCTTTGTTCACAGAGAACTCTTGAATAGAAAAGACTATTCCTAAGTTCCTTCTTAGAAATTATTTACCCTCCCCCGATATAAACAGTGAGATTAAATTATTTGAAAAACATAATCTGAATTTTATTAATTTTAAATGTAATTAGCAAAACCAGAAGCATATTGTACACACATATAATGTACATATAAACCAGACAGGATTACAGGACATAGGTACCCATTTTGTTTTGCCTTAGTGAATAAATATCATTTAAAAGGTTTTGTTTCTAGACAGCAAAAGAATAAAGACAGTCATTTTATTTGTGAGAATCAGTTCCATATCCAATCAAAATAGCACTCTTTTAAAGACAGATATTCAACAGACTATACTTTTAATTTTTCTTCATCTTTGATCACTAATCATTAGAGATTTTTCTGCATTTATCCTAAAGATTTGTTATTATTTTTCACAATTGCTTTTGTAAGGATTTGAGACACCTTTGTAAAGCAAAAATTATAAGATGCGGGAGTTTTTGTTGGAAGTTTTTCACTGAACCAGGAGCAATAGAAGCTGCTTTGAAACGCAAACATTTCTTCAGGGCAATAATGCTTCATTTATTGTTTTGAGCAGTGCAACTCTGACTAACTTCAGTTGTCTCATATATACAAGGGGCAAAAAACTTTGCAACAAAGGTACAAGAAGACAAGAGCAGAAAGAGTCAATGGAAATGACTGGCTCATTACAGAGCATGCGGTTTCGCGTAGGAGGCTTGCCAGATGGATAGACCTAAACAATACCTTCTCATCTATCCATCCCTATTGCTTCCAACCTAATCAAAATCAAACATCCTACAGATGTGTCAATGTATATGCACAGAGCAAATCACCTAGGCTAAAAACAAACCCTCTCTTTTGGAGTTTTATTAATCAGTAAAAACAAATAAAATACTTTTAATTAGATTAATTTTACAAACTCAATTTTGGGAAAAATTTGGCAGGCGCTGAAGCCAGGAGAAATGGGAAGATGGGAAGAGCTGCAGCTGCAAGCACACGAGTTTCACACAGTGAGAACCACTTGGGTAAAGTAGAGGCTCAGAGAGCTCATTCTGCTTTATGCTTTAGAAAAGATCAGCCATTCCTTAGGAAAGGAAAATGTCCATGAAAAGATTCCCTGAGAGGCTTCAGTCAGATAGGAGCTAAGGCTCTGTTGTGGTGCAATTACTGAACAGTAAAGTCTTCTGAGATTATTATTTTCTTGCCCCTTTGAGTAGAAGACAGGAATGATTTGATCACAGAATGACCCTCTCATCTTCCCTCATTAAGAAATGATAGATAAACTTACACGCCACTGGAAGATCACAAATATTGCTATTCCACAGAGAGAAGACCAAATAAAACATTCATTCCCTGATACTTTGGAAGGCTAGTCATAAGATTTATGATCAGCATTAATTTTAGAGGTGCTAAAATGAGTGGTTGCTTCGTTAGTATTCAGAAAAAATTTTCTAAGCACATTTTCATTGTGGCACCAGCAATGAAAAAATCTTCACTGGGGACACTCTTTTTTCCTAAAACAAATATGTGGCTGAGTGCTACAGTTTAGTTTACAGACATGGTCAAGAAAAACATCTTACATAACATCATTGGCTCTGTCAAGTCTGACATCAGACTTCCCATATTACCAGTTCATAAGGATGACAATACAAGAACAATATATGGAGCAAAAAAGAAGAGTCTCACCTGAATGCTTGCCTGCTTCCATCCAACATTTACAATTGCATTACATCTGTACTTCTAGGACAAATATGGTTGAATGGTCTGATCTTCACTGATGCCCCAGTGATCCACGGCTTTTCTGAAATAAAAAAAATATCCACCACTATTAACATGATACACCAGTCCACGAAGGTCATTTGAGCATTGGTTTTGCCGAATATAGCGCAAACATTTAAAACCAAGATTTGTGTTGAGAAGGGAAAAAAATAGCATTGGAATAATGCATTGTGTTTCCAAGGTGGAGATTTGTGAGCAATATGTATGGGAACTGTCATCTTACCTCAAGGATGTGCCCAAGGAGAGATGGAAGGACAGCATTTTGACCATACAGTCTTGTTCCACAGTCATATATGAAGCTTTTCTTAGACTAGGAGAAGATAAATTTAAGGGAAACTTAAAATGCTCTCAAATTGAATAAAGAAAAATCTTGAAAGACTCGAGGAAAGAACTCACACTCAGAGCAGAAAGGAGTGGGCCAAAAGTGGGGGGAAATGTGTTACTGTCGAAGAAAGCAGACACATTTGAGAACTGCCTTTCTCACTTGACCATATTCCCTTTGCTGACAACAGCAGGTGGATGACAGCAGAAATAAAATAGCAGAGCTAGGTGATGGTGATAGCACAGACTATGGGTATTCCTGAAACTGTGCCTGCTCTGTCACTGGTGGAATGATTCTGGACCCAAAGACAAACTCCAACACTAATACATTTGCAGGGGTTGCTGAGTGTGGATTAAACACATGACAGTGCAACACTGATGCAATGTTCGATGTTTACTAAGGGATACCAAGAAAAGTTGCTGAGAGATGTACCACAAAAAACGCTATAAGCCTTTTTTAACCAAACCAAATGTTCAGGTCTCCAACAGGTGTCAATGCTTTTGTGGTTTTGTTACCTTCCTGAGCTGAATCAAATCTTATTGAATTCTTGGTTTAAAAAAGGGAGAAAAAAGAGTAATTAGAGAGTTAACCTATAGGATAATATTCTTTATATAACATGAAGACTCCTTTGCTTCAAGCTGCTAAAAAATCACTGTGAGAAAATCAGACTTCAGCAATCATCTCAAAGGAAGGCAGACTTTATCTTCGTGCACTCTGCTACCCACAGGAATAACCACAGTTAGCAGGTATTCCTTGGTTTAACAGAGATAACAGATTCTGCAATACTAGTAAGGTAGTGTGGCCATGGGGATTGATGCAGGCAGAGCACTGATCAAATTCCACTCCTTTTCAAGGTGTGACCATGTTAGTGCCTTTGCAGGCAAGCAAAACTCATGGAAAGGAAACACTTTTTCACAGAACAAGCTTTTTGCAATGTGGAGAACCATAGGAGTGTTTGCAAACTCTCTGAAACTGCAGAAATTCACTTGTTCTTTGTAAATCCTTAAAAGTGTATGAAGTGACATAGTTGGATGTTGCAAGGCACTTTTTGGGTTAAGGGGTGAAAATGACTGAAGCCAGATACCATCATAAAAAGACTGTCTCTTCTGTAAGTACTGCATGGAAGCTATCATGGAAAAAAGTTGAAGATGACATTTGTGATGTAAATTCACTGGGCTGAATCTAAGGAGTCCGGACTGACAATTAAAGGAAAAAAGACAGTGACAAGGTGACTCACCCCCCAGGACTCAAAGCAGTCCTGCAGCTTAAGAAACCAACTTTATTTCTGCCAAATCACTGAATGCATGTGTTATTAATACACACGAGGGAATAGAGATCTACAAGACAGAAATCTTTATCAGCCAGAGCTACCATCATGTAGAGACAGATTGTGTGACAGATCTAAAGTGAGATCACTAAAAGTGAGGATTTGGAGGAAAAGCAGAGGAATTCTGTAGTGCAAGCTATACATATTGTGTAGGAGAAGGAGACCGGAATAGGATTTGTGGGACTAAACACACATCTGAAAATGTAGGTCACTATGTCTGAGCTTTTCATCTAGGTATATTTAAAGTGTGATTCATTTCATCTTAAAGGAGCTATCTAAAACAGACCACATGAAACATGCCCTGTAAGTGCTTTTTTCCTGCTGCCCCAGGGGAAACCAAAGCTGTCTAGCCCAGGTAGAGATGACTACACTGTAGGTGTCTGATCAGCCAAGAAGGTCCTCTTGTTCCTGCCTTGAAATATCTTACATCTTCACCAAAGGAAAATACTGTATTCTTTGTTTGGGATACTTCGGGAGAGTATGTTTTTACAGTTATTAAGATTTGGTTTTCAGCATGATGTATTTAAAGTTTTGGTAATGTTATAATAGTTTTCTTTAATCACGGAAAGGGAGTATTCACTCATTCTAAGGACAATTACCAAACTACAATTTGTGGGTTTTTAAGTAAGGCTTCAGCTCTAAAGGTTTTCAAAAATACACCATTACAGTTTGAAAAGTTAGATAATGCCAATTCCTGAAACTTTTTTATTTCTTTTCACCACATAAGAGCCCTGCTAATAGCATCCACAGACCATCAGAGGGGGAAACTCTTTTTTCTTGTCCAGGATACTCATGTCCAGACCACATTTTTTGAAAGGGACCCTGTTATCTATTTTTCCTTCTTTGTCTGAAAAGGATAATCGCAGATCATTACCAGAATGTTAAAAAAAAATATATATATAATAATCCACATTTTCATGTGCATCATTGAAAGCAAATGAGGCCCATTGTCTACAAAAAACCCAACACAAACTTTCCTCACTTTTTGATGCTCTCTCTGTTCCTGGAAAGTTTCAAGCAGCTCAGAGCATTTTTTCTCCCTCTCCACCAACAGGTCTCAAAAGAAACATCTATTCTCTATCCCTCATTTTCAGTATTGATTTACAGAAAACCTGCCTTGTAACCTCCTCAGAGGGAAGAATAGGGTCTATCTGAGAAATTGGTCCAATAAAGCCAACTATATGTATATACTAGAAGTAGGCTTTTTGTAAGACCTTTGAGGACCAAAGAAAATGTTTTACAGTGAGAAACTTGACAGGATCAGACAGTTTAATGTATCCCAAATAGAATAACTAGTGGCATGCTGCCTTCATCTCAGTACCTTTACAGGTAGAAAAATCTGGATACTCAAGTTTTAATCTGGTGGAGAAAGGCACATTTGGAATAGTTTATAGACATTTATAAGATGAAGTTATACACATTTCAATAAGAAATTATATGCACATATTTAAAAGTAAGGATGATTTCCCATTAAAATGGATAACAAAGAGGGGAACAAGATACTCTATTTTTTGGTGGTTTCATTTTCAGCCTTATTAAACATTCTGAAAAACATGCTTTAGTCAAACAAGGTGTCTTCATACATGGGTGACTGCATGAAATGCAATGGCTTGTGAAATTGGTCAGAACCAATGATGCAAGACTCCTTCTTGTCCTTAAATGCTATGCCTGTAAGAAGTTATTTATTTGTGCAAAGCTGCAGTACATTATTACTGCACTGTAAGGTTAAACTTTGCTTTGCATAGCCCTCTGGTTGTTCAGACAGTGTAAGTTATAGACAGTGATTTTTCATTTTCTGCTGAAGGAAAACGTATTTGTCTTAGATCAAGCTGATTGATAACTTCAAAATTTCTGTCCCCTTATTGCTTATTATTTATTGAAAAGTACTTCAGAGAGCTTTTTATTAAGATGCTATCTCCTAGCCCTAGAGGATAGTCAGGTATCACTGCCTCACTTTATCATCCAATAAATGCAGACATGAGCTCTCACTTGCAGTAGGGTTTGGAATAGGTTAGGAATCTCTGATACAGGTGACTTAAACCCTACTTGCTAACAGAGGTGCCTTTCAGAAGGATTACATCAGACCCATGTGCACAACCTCCCTTCCTGTGATCCTGGCTCTGCACTCTGAACAATCTCTTACAGTAAACCAGGATTTTCCACCTTCATCATTTTTCTGCTTCCTCCTAATAACAATGTAGTACACTGCATTCACCCCACATTCTTTTTTGCAGTTGAAAGGTTTGCACTGCTGGTTGTTCCAGTGGTGCCTGACCATTTTTGCACATAACAGAATTTCTGAATTTTCAGGCTTTTTTTTTTCCTCTCCCTTCAAAAAAATGGTTAATATAATTCACATAGAAAAGGAAGAGGTTTTAGAGTTTAACACTTATGTGGTATACAACAGACTACGACGGCCCAAGCATCATCTACAGGGATACCAACTGTTGTTATTATAAGCATCTAAGCATTATGGGTGAGATGTTCTGGTGTGCAGGCCCCTGTGATGATGCATGATGGCCAATAACCAGCTCTCTGACAAGACCATCTTCTACTTCCACTGTGCTGAGCAACTCTTGCTGCAAATAGATCAGACTATAGCTATATATATATAGCTATACAAGAAGTTGTGCTGTGCACGTGGTGCACTTGCCTGGCTTTACTATTCACAGCAGACTGCTTCCATTTGACTGCTTTGCAATCTCAAATCCCTTAAAGAAAAATAGATAGAAATCTTACTCCCTAAGCCGCAATGATTCTGGTGCGTAACCAGGCTGATGTGTAAGCAGGTGTGTGTAACCGAGATGTGTCACTCCACACACACAAATCCCACTGCAGACCAAATCACCTCTCAAAAGTGATCCGAAGTGAATTATCCACAAGTATTTTTAACCTTTAATAAACAGATAAAATTAAACTGTGAGGGATATGTTCTGTTCTGGGTTCTTGGAGGGATCAGTAAACAGAGCAAGCAGTAACATTAATGACAAATGAGGTTCTTGTAACTTCTTTGGGGTACTCACCCTTAGTACAGGATCTTTTATCTCAGATTAGAGATAAGCCTTCAACAAACCTATTGAACAAGGAGAGATAAGAAAAACCGTGCTCTCCACAGGGAGGAAATTGGGGGGGGAAAAAAAAAAAAAGGTTTTTTTGTTTGAAGAGGCCACCTGCATTTTTTCAATGCTTACAATCCACCCCAGCAGGAAACACTTCAGCATGAATCACAGTGTCAATCTTTCATTTGATGCTGCTGTGTCTACTCCATAGCTGAGATGGGATTCAGGGATTTGCAAACTACAGAAGACAACCTGCCCAGCAAGAATGATGACAAACATCCTGATCCTGTAACTGCTCAATTTCCTCAGTTCCTGCATGGTTTAGTAAGAGCTGGAGGTTTTCACTGTGGTATCGGATTGGAGGTTTTCACTGTGGTATCGGATTTGGCCTCAGCAACCTGGCACTCAATTCACAAACAACAATGGGGACCATGCTAATGATCCAAACTATACTATGATTCTATGTTTAAAACTAGCAGTGTTCATAGACAATAAAAAATAATGATACCATCATGTGATATTCAAATATTATACAGTGTAAGAAAGGTTTCTGACAAGGGACTATTTCAGAAGCTGTCTCTACACATGTCCTAAGAGGACAGAAGTGAGATGCAGCTGAGACCACTGGTCATGGGCTTTGGTAGAAGTACTGGTGTATAAGAGTCTGTGAATGGCTACACTGGAGGGATGAGGAGGGCACAGAATTTCCAGACACAGCAAGACTGATTAATCTGCAAAGGATACAGGGTAAGTGTCACGAGGATGGAGCCAGGCTCTTCTCAGTGGCAAACAATGATAGGACAAGGGGTAATGGGTACAAACTGGAACACAAGAGGTTCCACTTAAACTTGAGAAGAAACTTCTTCTCAGTGAGGGTGACGGAACACTGAAACAGGCTGCCCAGGGGGGTTGTGGAGTCTCCTCTGGAGACATTCAAAACCCGCCTGGACACATTCCTGTGTAACCTCATCTAGGTGTTCCTGCTACAGCAAGGGGATTGGACTAGATGATCTTTTGAGGTCCCTTCCAATTCCTGATGTTCTGTGATACCACTGGGTGGTTGTACCAATGCGGACTACTCCAGGGAAAATCCCGCTGTGTTGGATACATGCAACAGCCTGAGCCATCTCCACAGCCACCTATGAGCCACTGTGTGTCTGCCAACAAAGGATTGGCAGTCAGTAGATGAAAGCCTGTGTGTGGGTGCTTGCAGTCAGTCACATCTCCTCCATTCACTGGTGGCAAAGCCTAAGAGGAGACATGAAAACGTACCTGAGAACTTGACTCTGTGGGAAAAAACAAGTCCTGTGAATGTCAGGAATATGGCTAGTGTAATAAATGTGTGTTCTATCAAAATTGTGATGGTATCCTGAAGGGTCCTAGAGGAAGAAATATTCTGGAATTTGTAATTATTAATTTATACTCATTTATACACAGGTTGTGCCCCCAAATATCAATACTGTGACATTTAGATCCTTTCTTTTTCCCACCTCAGCACATAGTTTGGTACTTGGTTTAACTTTTTGTTTGCTTTCTGAAGTTCACTGGCACTGCCCAAAGCAAAGTACCTTTCTTGATCAGGCAGGAAGTTAAACAGCAGTGCTGATGCACAGCAACAGCTTTACAACATCATGTAAAAATGAGCTTATCAGTTAGAAAAGCCTTGAGGCATCTTAGAAAGAAACTATTTAGCAAACACCAGGAATCACAGCCCACACCTTAGTGTGGGACTTGGGTGTCTGTCTGAGATTTGATGACGGTTCTTTTTAAAAATCTAATGGGATATATTGATTAAAGAAAAAGTTTGGTAGCCAAGTATTTCTGTTGGCTGCCCTGTTCACAGCCTGGTCTTTTAACAGTCACTACCATGTCTTTCCAAACAAATCCAAAGATTAAAACAAACTTCAACAAATTTTCCGTCAGCAAAGATGCTGGTGGAGACACAGGGGATGGCATCATCAGGTAGAGGCCAACCAAAAGAGCTCCACCAACTTCTGCAGACCTGCCTTTGTGTACACAGCTGAAGTCCAGACCCTCTAGGTGCATTGCACCCAGAAAAAGAGCAAGTAATTGCTGCACAGTTTCACTGAAAAAAAGAGATCTGACAGCATATGACCCAGTATGATTGGTGGTTTATAAATATTTAAAACGTCAGTCATCCCAGATGAGACAAAACGTATGTCAGCCTTGGTATGACATAGTGAGTTACTCTGAGGGAAGAGGAGAAGCTTCCTCTCTTGTTAAAAGCAGCAACTGAAGGAGGTGCTTCTGGGGTACTTGTTTATTGGCATGACTTTGGAAGGATCAAGGATGAGTTGATTCTGCAAAATCTCCCAAGGGCTCCAGTACTGCATAACAAGAGAGGGAAGAAAGAGCTAGCGAGCTCAACCTGAAGCATCTTTGTGGCATGCAAAATAAGGTGCTGTGATTGCTGTGAAATGAACATCCAATGTCTAAGTACTATAAATGTATTACTTTTTATTACTAATTATCAGGGATCAAGGTAGCATCCAAAGGCCTCTACCTGATGAAATTGTAACTGATGTCATCTGGAGTGGGAAATTAATCCAACATCTTTGCAGTGTGATTTGAAATTGGAACTAGCTATTCATATTTCTCCTATGAAGAAAGGCAGAGAAAATTCCTCTCTTGACCTGGAGAAGACTCCAGTGAGACCTTCTCTCTTTAGTACTTAAATGGGGCCTGTAAGAAAGATGGGAACAAACTTTTTAGCAGGGCCTGTTGTGGTTTTAAACTAAAAGACTGAAGATTTAGATTAGATATCAGGAACAAAATTTTTACAGTGAGGGTGGTGAAACACTGGAACAGGTTGACCAAAGAGGTGGTGGATGCACCATTCCTGGAAACATTCAAGGCCAGGCTGGATGAGGATCTGAGCAGCCTGACCTAGTTAAAGATGTCCCTGCTCATTGCAGGGGGGTCAGACTAAATGACCTTTAAAGGTCACTTCCAACCCAAACTGTTCTATGATTAGATGCTATTGCAGGTGAAATTCTTCCATTCTGTGTATGAGTTTCCCTTTTGTCAGTCATGTATGTAATTGAAATATGCAGTAATTTTCTTCCTTTACTTTCATTTGGCAGATCCTTTGATTTAAACTGACTTTTCAAAAGACAGTTGTAACAGCTTTATACATGTTAAAAGTCAGCTCTTTTCTTCAGACTTCCAAGCACTTTACAGTATCATTGCACTCATTTTGTAGACACACACTGAGCACAGGCAGTACTGATGGTTATGCATGGCAAGTAGAGGAGACAGTAAAGGATGGTGGATAAAATGAGCCAACTCCAAGGACTCTGTGCATTCGCAAAGCATTCAGGCTTGAAGTATGACCTGCTAAATTGAATATTTGGCCAATATTCCAGGGTAATGAGTGCTGAAATTGCCCCTACCTCATTTTAGCCCTTGATGCTGGATGTCTCTTTTAGTGGAGTCAATCAATAGACACACACACTGGAGAGATCATTGGAAACCTATAGATGGTGGCAAAAAGTATTTCTTTTTGTAGACATCTAGTGGTCTTAGTCTAGATGCACAATCTTTAAACAGCACAGCTTTGAAGAGGTAGATCCTACCCTGTTTTCTTCTCTAAAGCAGCTTCTGTTCAAGGGTTGAATGCTCAGGAAACGGTTTGC
The DNA here is from genome assembly GCF_963264785.1 of Psittacula echo. Taxonomy (NCBI): domain Eukaryota; kingdom Metazoa; phylum Chordata; class Aves; order Psittaciformes; family Psittacidae; genus Psittacula; species Psittacula echo. The sequence goes on from NC_137736.1 coordinate 102,887,081, forward strand.
TCATTCTACCAAAAGGCCCCAGGTTTTTATGTGAGTTCCTTTAGTTTATATCTCAAAAGGCCTGCTCCTGATGCTTCTGAAACCATAATCTTCAGCTGAGAAGCAGATCCCTGACCTCATCAGTAGAAAGTCCATTCAGCTGTCTTCATGCTAACACCATGAATAACTTCTGCCTTTCCACTAGACCTTCTCTTGCACACAGAGAATAAGCCATGTTCCAGGTCTTAGAAAATCCTAGCTACAATATAGAGGTACCAGTAGCAGATTCCTCATTTATTAGAACGGGGAAAAGAAGTTCTTAACAACTTGGGACATGAAACTGTTTCACGTATTCTGTTGATTTCAGATAGCTGCTGCATGCCAGGATAAGGAATATAATAAATTAAATAACTAAATAATAAATATTGAGTGATATTCTGAACTATTCCTTTCCCCTCTTATGGACTGCACCATATTTGAGTTATTTTTTCATTAGTTAATTTGAAGCGATGACTGCCAATACATTTGTCCTGTACTGTCTTGTATATAGTAGTCCTTAAATTAAAAAAAAAAAAGCTAAAAATGTTATGTTTTTAAATTCCTTTTCCCTTCTTATAAACATGAGAAGTTGACTAAATGCTTAAAGAGATTTGATTTTTTATGATAGGACAGGAACAAGCAAACTCACAGACATACACATAACAGAGTAGATGAGCATATTGCCAAGATCTGAAATGTGCTTATTTCTGCAGTATTAGAAATACAAAGTTGTGATTTGTCCTTTTAAAATTATAGGAGATATTTCAATATTTCTACATAAGTTCAAGTCCCAGGGGCTTTAAAAAGCCACATGGTATCCCAGGCTTTGGGAAAACAGTTTAAAAAAGCTGACCAAGACTAAAACACATCAGTGAGTTGAAAAATTTCAGCATAAATTAATTCTTCTTAGCTAATCTGCATTAATTCTGAGCTAGGCCAAGCAGTACAATGAAAGTACTCAAGACTTTGCAGTTTTCATGAGTAATATGAATATCAATCTGAGGGTAAAAGCAATGGGCACATGACTAATGTGATAACCTCAGAAGCTCTCGTGAGTCCTTTCAGTTGATGATGAAGATGCCTGAACAGTTTTTTAAGTGTTTTCCTGTGTTAAAATAGTTAACAGCAACATGCATCATGAAGAGTCTGTTTTACCCATAAACGCATTATGAACATCATCAAAGATGGCTGCTGTTTTCCACACAAATTTCCACTGCCTGATGGAGTAGGCACAGCTATAGCTCTGAAACCTGCTGGCTCTCAGCGCCCAGCAGAAACAGCAATTCATGTAATGTTAATGGCTCAGAATATAATTAGATATATTTCTGTAAGTTAGAATTATATCCTTTTTTTTTTTTTTTGTCTTTTTATTTTTTTCCCCTGTATGCTGTGTTTCAGCTCAGCAAAATATATGAAGACAAACTATAAGCCATAACACAGTTGGTGGATAATAAATCCCCTAGTGGGTACTCAGTTACTGTGATGCAAGCAGTGCTGCTGTAACAAATGTACATGTTAATAACAACAAATGTCGCCTGTTAAAGGCTTATTACAGAAGAGGAGGAGCTTGCAGGTCCACAGCACAGACTACCTTTGGATGAAACAAGAGCAGGAGTGCTGGAGCCTTACTTTGCAGAACATGAGAAAGAAGGTGTTTGCCTTCATAACTGTTAGAGGATAAGTAACTCTATCATTACAACTTCTTGTCTGTGCACAATATCCTCTGCAGAAAGAAGGACATTACAGGCTATTACATGATTCCCTTACTGCAGATACTCACATACAGAGATTGTCATGTTGGGAAGAGCTTATATTTTCAATACTATCAAAGCAATTTACTTGGAAATATTCACTTGTTTATTTTCTTATTTTACATCAATATCCTTAATCTCCACTTTCTCCTATTTCATGTTTACTATTCTTACATGGTCCTGTCATCTAATTAGATTTTTCTACACCAGAATGCAGTGACATGCACCATAGTGACTTATTTTTAAACTTCAGAAAACCCATGACTTACTACTATAAAGGTTTCTGAAAAACTGACCTTTCCTTTTTCGCTAACTTTAACACAACTTCTCATGCATGTTTTCCTTCAAAACAACTTAGGTCAGCTCACCTCAAAGTTTCTCTACTTCAGAGACTCCCTCCAACACAGGGCACAGGCTACAGAGACAAAAATGATCTTTTTACATCCCTGCCTGCTGCTTTTTGCATTTCAGAGCAAAAAGAGCATTTCAGTCACTGGGTGCCAAGATACTGAGGAGAATTCACTTTGCTTAATGTCTGTTCTCTTGTCTAGGTCAGCTGTCTGGGCTACCTTCCTCTGTAGCCAAAGAGACAGGTAGGCACTTGCAGAGGATGTCAGCATATCCTAAGAAAGATATGTAAAACATAAACAGTGAATCAGTCTGCAAAGGTACATCTCTGTCCCTGGGGACTACATAGTAATTGTAGGAAAAGAGTTTAAACTAGTGATCCTTTGGATAGCAAAAATTAGCTGAAAGAAGTCCTTAGGCAGAGATAGTAAGTGCCAGTACTAGGTCTCAGTGTCCTATCACACAGTATCTCTCCACAAGCAGAACCATGATGCCATTCTTCTGAAGTCCAGCAGTAAGATCTGCGTAGCCATGGCCTTCATTGTTTGGCTGCTTCATTAACTACATCTCCTGCTGCCACTGTTAGCTACTGACTAGCTGGCTGAGCCCAGAATCAGACCTCCACAGGGGGAACTTACTGCAGAAGAATATTTCCTTCACCTCAGCCACCTTCCTGCTTGCACAATTTGGGAAAAATTTGCATGTATTCTGCAGTTCAGAAAGTCTCCTTTTCTTGGGAGAATTTGCTCTGAAGGAATACTCAGAAACTTCTGCTTTCACCATCCTGCTCCTCTTCTTTCTTTGCCAGCTACTTGACCAGAACATCAGCAACCAGAATGCCTAATCCATCTGCCTGCAGAGTCCCACGTGCATGTGGATTATCCTGTTCGTACTGATGACATAATTTGGCAGTATGTGGCCACATAGCTCAACAACAGTTCAAAAAAACTGGCACTGAAAGAGATAGCACATGCCAGGACTGTGGCAATTTGACACAAGCAGCCCTGGCTCAGAAATCCTGTAATTTCTAGCAGGAAGCAGTGATACTGCTTCTTCCTTAATTTGGACTGCCCTATATTGCCTGTCTTGGGATGGAAATACTGAAATATGTTCGAAGGGGAGGATTGTTCCCTTTTGCCTATTATTTGGTAATCATAGAATCATGGAACGGTTTGGATTGAAAGGGATCTTAAAGATCATCTAGTTCCAACCCCCTGCCATGTGCAGGGACACCTTCTGCTAAACCAGGTTGCTCCAAGCCCTATTCAACCTGGTGTTGAGCATTGCCAGGGACAGGGCAGCCACAACTTCTCTGGGTAACCTGTCCCAGTGCCCCACAACCCTCGCAGTAAAGAATTTCTTCCTAATATCTAATCTAAATTTACCCTCTTCCAATTTAAAACCTTTTCCCCTTGTCCTATCCCTACATGTCCTTGTAAAAAGTCCCTTTACAGATTTCTTGTAGGTACTGAAAGGCTGCTCTAAGGTCTTCCTGGAGCCTTATGCTATTTTCCAAGTTCAATATATTTTTAATTGGTGTAAAGCCTGTAGAGAAGGACAGAGTTTCCTTTAGAACAAATGTGGGTGGGACAACTGACAAACCCTTCCTCGGGTCTGCAGCAGAAACAGCAGACTTTGTATTAGTAACAGACTGGGAGCAATAGTACTGGTTTTAACCACCATGTTTGTACGAGATGCAGACTATTTAAGTAAATAGGGTGCCTGCCACCTGCTGAGGACACAAGAACTTTAGCAAGGGGAGAGGTGATAAAAACCTTAACATTTGTGATACAGTGAAAGAGAAAGGTAATTTCTTTCTGTAGAATAGCAATGATTTAGCATGAGAAGGGATGTAGGAAAATTACAGTGCTGCAAAGCTACTATTTTTTCTGAGCCGATGTCTTTCACCTGTTAGGATTATATCCTTTGATCCCAGGCTCTTGTCTTAAAAGTATGTAGGTCTCTCCTAAAACCTAAACATAAAGATAGGAGAGGGATTGGTTGTTTTGCTAGAAATAATTGCCTTTTGGCACTTCTGGTGGTTTTGGTGATCATGTATCCATGTTCATCTTGGTATCACGAGAAGCACCCTTTGTATGCACATCATAATAAACTCAATTTTTCAGGTCATTTCAGAATATAGTAGTTACTGTATCATCACACCACCTCATCCCCAAAAGAATTAGGTCAAATATATGTAACAATGCCTCTAAGAGTCTTCAGCTTCTGAACTTTTTTAGTACAGGTTCTTCTTCAAGTGGAGGACGTTTCTATATATTTTAAAACTCTCCATGGATTTCTCCTCCTTGAACTTTTCCTGGTTTCTCTTGAACCCCTGTAAACTTTTAGCTTTTATGTAATCTTGCGGTAAGGACTTCCACAATTTCACTACACATGTTTTGTGGAATCCCCTCATTTTGGTCAGTTCTCTGTAGGGTCTTTCCAATGTACTGACCACAGAGTTGACATCTACAGACCTTTCTCTCAGTTACTTCTCACTGTTATTTGTGCTTGGGGGGCTTTGACTATGGCAGCATCCAAAAGTCTGTTGTAAGAGACCTGTTGCTAAAACTCTTGGTTTGCAGAACAGTGCTCTGCCTCCTGCCCTGGACACCACACCAACCTGCCAAGTGGATACACACATTAGTTTAACAACACTCACATACCAAAATGAGGCAAAATTATTTCGGTTAGAATGAAAAAATTACTGGAATGGAGCCTCTTCTCATTAACTTCAGAGTATATTTTCCCTCAGTGTATTTTGCTCTCTGTGCTTCGTGTTATGCTTTCATAATACAATCTAACCATCATCTGCACTTCTCATAGCCCTAACCGGAAAATAGGGCCTGGCAGATCTTAGGGCATGTTCAGGGACCAGCAGTAATGAAGAAAGGTTTTTAGAGAGAAGAGTAAGTGAAGAAATACAGGCTATTAGTGTAAAGAAGGAATCTAAGAAAGCGATTTGACACATAGAAAAACATGCAGTATAAAGAATTAAATCAGATTCTCCTATTTACCTTCTCTCAAGGGAACATCTGTGAAACTCAAAGGCAGAAGAAATATTTTTTAAATGTATAGTGAACCACAAAATATATTGCCACAAATATAACTGATGAAAGAATGTAGCATCTTACAAAAGTGTTAGAAAATTGGATAGGATGCTGACACTGGGAACCCCACAGCTGCATTAATTACAATGGCTTTACTTAATGTATTTAATTACAATGGCTTAACTTAAACCAAACTTCTGTTGGGGCCCTCAACAACTACTGAGTGAGTTGGTGGAAGGAAAAGAGTGGGCAGGAGTTATACAAGCAGGTAAATCTCTAATTCCCACCACGGTGTTCAGGCCTCTTCTATCAGATCCTGATTTCTGTGGAAGAAAAGCTACTGGGCCAGTGAGGTCACTGCTCTGATTTAGTACTGCAGTTATAGCAGACATAGCACATCAATTTTTTGATGCCTTTGTTTATCAGACCCGGAGAACTCCCTTGTTCCTTTGGACCAGTGAGTGTGGAAAGAGAAAGCTGGGCTACAAGGGAAGAAATCTGGGGCAGGATTTTATTTAAAAACAGCTAAGGCACCAGGTTTTCTGTCTCTATTACCACAGGTAACATCCCACACCCCGCGGTGTCTATACAGTAGAAGCAAATTTTTAGGTAATTGGAAAGGCAGGTACTTACAGTTGAACTACAGGCAAAACCACTCTCTTGGGTGACTTAACAGATAGGTCTTCACAACACAAGGTCTTCTCCTTAGTTTAAGCTAAAAATGTCTGTTTCACTAATAATTCATTTTCAAAGCACATGATTAAGCAGTGAGACATTCCAAGGCATTTATTACCGCTTAATAATGCATGGCACAAGGCAGAAGAATTTTGACTCTACTTTGTTCTGATAACCTTTCTAATTCTCCAGCCTGTCCTGAATCTGAGGATTTTTTTTTTTTTTTTTTTTTTTTTGAATGCCTGTTAAAATGCAGACTTCAGGGCAACACGTGAATCATTTAAACCCAAGACCACAGTTAGGTTGTAGAGCAATGAGCATATGCATATGTTTTATGAAAAGTCCATGCCTGTGATTCAGCTGTGAAAACCTGAGGCTTTTTTAGTTTCAGTTTTTTGTTTGGGATTGTTTTGGGTTTTTTTCCCAGAATAAAACCTAACCCAGCAAGATTTAATTGGATCTCTGTGGGAGACAGTTCATTTGTTGAACTTCTGTCTCTCCATGATATATTTACATGGGTCTATATATGAACAGAAAAAAAAATTAGTTTCTGATTCCAACCCATTAAGAAACTCTCCTAAAAGCATAAAAGGAAATAAAAACATCAAGGGTTTTATTCTGATTACTCACGTATAAATTTCTAAAAGCTGTGAAAGGGGAAAAGGTACTGTTGCTAATTGTTAAATGGGACATGATCCAAAAGCCAGAGCCTACAGCCATGGGAGAATGGTATATGCATGGGGTTCTGGAGGGTATTTTTTATGTTTCAGACACAGCTGGGAGGCAGGTGAAGCCTCTGGTAATGTCATTTCCTATATAAAACTCAGTGTATGGCATGTTTCCCAGTCATTTCTCTTTGCAGAAATCAAGTAATTAGGTGGTCATTTCTCTTCTCTAGGAGACTTACAGGCTTCAGATCGATACTTCAAGTAGGTGATTAGTGGATATCAAGCATCAGGGTTTGCAATTATTTAATTCAAAGGTGAGGGAAGCAATTGGAAGCAAGTGGTGGCATGGACTAAAATAATTAGATCAGATAATTCTTCTAATGTGAAGTATTTATATATTGCCAAGGAATACTAAAAAACAGACCAGAAAGAATTAAGTACTCATTTCAAACATTGCAGACAACTAGTTTCATAGGATCAGTGTCACTCTGGTTGAAAATATTGTCAAAAGAGGGAAGAGGAAAGCACTGGTTCTATAAGCCTGCAAGTTAAACATTTTTATTCTGTCACAGTGATTAGCATCTAAATACAGGTGTTATGACAGGTTAAATCCCTTTGCCAGGCCTTAGAAGATTCTTCAATAGAAACATCATTTGATATCAGCTACTGCCCTACCTCACATGTCATTCAAAGATTATTCAATGTCTTTGCCATGGATGAGTGTGCTGTGATTGTGCAGGTTCACTGATTCTGACAGCAGGTGAATCTGGAGAGGAAGCGAGAAACGTATGTAAGTTTTCAGCTGACTTTCTGTAGGACTAACAGAGCGGGTTGAAAATTGAATAAAGTCTTTGCATGATATGTTATTTTGCAGGTTTTCTGCAACAGTGTGTGAAAGAAAAGAACTAGTAACTAAAGTGGTTTTAATGTCAAAGAAAAGCAGTTACCATAACACCTGATATTACTCCAAAACAGGTTTGGTTTGGCTTGTTTTGGGGATTTGTTTGGTGTTTTTTTGTTGTTGTTGTTGTTGCTGGTTTGTGGTTTTTTTGTGGGCTTTGGGGTTTTTGTTGTTGGGGTTTTTTTTTGGGGGGGAGCATTTAATTCTCTCAATTAATGTTATTAATTCCTCGTATGAAAAGAACCGTAGAACATTGAGCCAATTTTGCAATTGCATATTGTTAATCTAAAACAGAAAAGAGAAACTGACAGAAACTTGAACTCCTTCCGTTGAGGCACCACCACACTCCAGAGCACTGTGACATTCAGCTGGCAGCTGAAGAAGGGACAGTGAAGACTCCAGAGCTAAGGGGGCATGATGTGTCACTGGGGTGAAGGTTCAGCAATATTCCTGGATAAATACATTCTTGGAGATTCTACAGCTAAATTCTGAGCTGGACCCTTGCATTAGTAGTATCCACAAAAACCTTCATATCACTACTAGATACGTAACCACAACAGCTCTGTGGAGGTCTAAAGTAAAAAGTCCTCTGTTACTTGGCATCACATTGCCAAAATTAATTATGAACAGGAATCTGTTCACCTTAGCAAGACCGTGAATCTGAACACCTTAGCAAGAATGTGAAAATTCCCTGTTTCAGTAGTGTATTGGGAAGGTCTGCCATTGTGTAGATTTTTATTAAATGAGTATGTAAGTTTTATTAAGTTTGTATAACTTTTGTATGTGTTTAAATTTGCTATTCCTCTTATCTTCCTCCACACTTTTCATCTGCTTATATATATCTTTTATTTACTGTATTTGCTATCAAGAGAATTGAAGAATTAAAGGATTGTGCTGCACAGAAATAAAATGCAGTGGATCTGCTGCACTTTGTGTTGCCACTTTGAATATGCTCTAAAGATGAAGGCTTCAGCTTTTATGTTTTTGCCTCTTCCTTGTGACAGTAAGTTAGAAAAGGTCATGGCCCAGATTTTTTAAATGTCTAACTCATTTTCAGCAAGGTGCAGGACAGACAGAATACAGCAAATCTCCTGCAGCCGTGATGCTGCTGCTCAGTATAAGAAATCTAAATTTTTTGTCAATGTTCTTTAACAGGTTTTGGCCTGTAAAATATACCTTTATTCAGCTTACCTCAGTTTACCATATACATAACTTTGGCAAATCTTCCCCAGGTTCCTGATAGGCTGCTACCATAAAAAGGAATTAATAGTATCAATTCTACTGTCTTTTGCTGGAGCATAATTCAGTTTGTTTGTAAAGTGCTTTGTGGAGTTACCTTGGATACAGAATCTGGCCCATTGTCTCTGGTGGAAAGTAATTAACATGTTCATTGGAGGGTTTTAGTGGGTATAATTACTTCAAGATCCCCACTGACATTTCATGTGGCATTTCAGTTATTTAGTATTAGTAAACTCATAGTTAGGTCTCTGTGCAACTCCGTATTAAAGAAATACCCTGGCACAAATGCTTTTCAGTTGGAAAATACCTTGTCAGCTAGTTAAGTTTTGTACTTCATTACCAGCAGTAGGAGTGTGTGGATTTTTCCTGCTTGTGGAGTGGAGCTGACAGTAGTTCAAGTAAGCAACAAAAATAAACTAGCAAGGGGCAATTTGCAAATGAAGGTGAAGTGTTGTGTTTATTCACTCACAGCTGCTTATTTGGCTCTGGGACTTTCCTTGTCTACATGGATAAAAAAGACTGATTTTACAGCAGAGACTGCCATGCAATGTGGGAAGGCTGATAAGGGCTGAGAAAGAACTGACTCTGCACAGTCCTGGTGATGGAAGGATTCAAGGCTATGGCAAGGGTTGATCTCCCTGCTTATGTGAGTAGAAGGTATCTACTGTGCCCAAGCACTTAATGGTGAAGGCACTGCACTGGTGGTAGTCTCATAGCCAAGAGTCAGGCTGCAGAGCTCCTCCAGACAGCAGTCTGCTATAGAGTCTATTTGCTTCTCTAACAGATTCCAGTTACCCCTTTTAATTTTCATGTTGAATTAATTACCTGTCCTTCCACACAGATGGCTTCAGAATAAAAACACAGCACATCCTCAGCTTTCATTTAAAGCTCCTTTTGTGCCAATGCAGTGGCTTGCAAGACCCCATATAACAAACCTTGACAGTCAGCTAAGGCCCCAGTTAGAGAAGCTGAACCGGAAAAACTGATCTTGAAACTGTCCTCTAAAATCTGCATCTCAGGGTTACAGCTAGCCTGCGTACATGTAACAGAACAAAGGGCCTGCAACCCAGCTCTCTGGGCTACTGCTCCTCTGTCGTGCTCATATACAGCCAGAAAGATGAATGAATAAGCCACTCATTTGAATATGTGATAAAACACTTTGCATAAGATGTTTCATCTCATTCTTCATTTCATCAGCTTCTAGTTTCATGGTACAGAATGAATCACCTTTTTTTTTTTTGTTAAAGCATCTGTGATATTTCATTAAAATGTTGGCAGTGTGAGGCCCTGACTTTCTTACAAACATATATGAATTCCATATAATATACCAAATGTACTGACTTTGCTGCTTTAGCCCTGACCTGACAACCTTAGCATATAAAGGCTGTAAAGTGTTTTAAGGGTATAGCAGACATTCTCTGGCTTCAGAGAGGGGCTGCGTTTTCTTGCAGAAATCATGAGATCACCATTCAGACATGTTCCCGTTCAATATTAATGGCACCTTTCCTCTTTGTAAGTTATAAAAAAATCAATTTGGTCACTAGAGGGATGGGAAATCATCTCTATTCACTCAAGTTATTTATGGATTTAAATCCCTCATGCCCTAATGGAAGAACATTTCTACCATTATTAGCGTTACAAAGACACAGGCACTGACAGAAAGTACTAGGCATTTTATTCATATCTTACAATGAAGGAACGTGAGTGAAGCCTTGATTTGAGCTTTTCGTACCTACGAAGGTGGAGAAGGGACATCTCTTTAATCTCACAAGTGACAACTCTTGGTATTTTTTTTTTTTTTTATGAGAAGAAATTTCATCTTTTGTTTTTCATCTAATTAGTAATGTTTGCAATTCACCTCCACTTGGGTAATGTCCAGTAGTGATGATTTTTCTTATTAGTTAATTCTTTAATAAGAGACCGTGGGAAGTATAATGGCTCAGCATGGAAAGAGTTTATATAATTGTATAGAAAGAAAAGTAGCATCACCTACAGCAGGAGAATATGTCACAAAGAGCAGCTTTTTATTCATGTTGCACACTCACTGAGAAGTTGCAGACGAGTATCCCAGGTCTGCTTCCCAAAGGAAACAAGCAATGGCTTGATACCTGAATGACTCCATGTTTACCTGGCTTGGAGCAATACTGACAATTTCAGCCCAAGGGCAGTGTTCAGACCTCAGAGTACTGTGCATTTGCAACAACCCCAGCTCAAGAATTCATGTTGCTTAGGAAGAATTATCCTCTTTAAAAGGAAAAACAGAGGAAAAGCTGTGGCTGCTAACCACACAGAGCTCCCCAAAAGGCATCCACATCAGAAAGCAACATAAGCCATAGGGGGGGTTCCTGCACTAAATATGTACATGATAAATGTCTAGACTGCACATAATGGTGCTATCTGCTGCCTCTGGTCACAGAACTTGCCTCTTAATTACAGTATCACAGTATCACAGTATGTTAGAGATTGGAAGGGACCTCAAAAGATCATCTAGTCCAATCCCCCTGCCAGAGCAGGAACACCTAGATAAGGTTACATAGGAATGTGTCCAGGCGGGTTTTGAATGTCTCCAGAGAAGGAGACTCCACAACCTCCCTGGGCAGCCTGTTCCAGTGTTCTGTCACCCTCACTGAGAAGAAGTTTCTTCTCAAGTTTAAGTGGAACCTCTTGTGTTCCAGTTTGTACCCATTACCCCTTGTCCTATCATTGTTTGCCATTGAGAAGAGCCTGGCTCCATCCTCGTGACACTCCCCCTTTATATATTTATATACACTAATAAGGTCACCCCGCAATCTCCTCTTCTCCAAACTACAGAGACCCAGCTCCCTCAGCCTTTCCTCATAAGGGAGATGCTCCACTCCCTTAATCATCTTAGTTGCCCTGCGCTGGACTCTCTCCAGCAGGTCCCTGTCCTTCTTGAACTGAGGGGCCCAGAACTGGACACAATATTCCAGATGCGGTCTCACCAGGGCAGAGTAGAGGGGAAGGAGAACCTCTCTCGACCTACTGACCACCCCCCTTCTAATACACCCCAGGATGCCATTGGCCTTCTTGGCCACAAGGGCACAGTGCTGGCTCATGGTCATCCTGCCATCCACTAGGACCCCCAGGTCCCTCTCCCCTACACTGCTCTCTAACAGGTCGTTCCCCAACCTATACTGGAACCTGGGCTTGTTCCTGCCCAGATGCAGGACTCTACACTTTCCCTTGTTATATTTCATCAAGTTATTCCCTGCCCAACTCTCCAGCCTGTCCAGGTCCCGCTGGATGGCAGCACAGCCTTCTGGCGTGTCAGCCACTCCTCCCAGCTTAGTGTCATCAGCAAACTTGCTGACAGTACACTCAATTCCCTCATCTAAATCGTTGATGAATATATTAAATAATACTGGTCCCAGTACTGACCCTTGAGGCACTCCACTAGATACAGGCCTCCAACTAGACTCCGCCCCATAGACTACAACTCTCTGGCTTCTGTCCTTCAGCCAGTTCATGGTCCACCTCACTACCTGATCATCCAGGCCACACTTCCTCAATTTAGCTATGAGGATGCTGTGGGAGACTGTGTCAAATGCTTTGCTGAAGTCAAGGTAGACCACATCCACCGCTCTGCCATCATCCATCCACAATGTTATTTCCTCATAAAAGGCCATGAGGTTGGTCAAGCATGACTTCCCCTTGGTAAAGCCATGTTGACTGCCCCTCATAACCCTCTTATCCTTGATATGCCTTAAGATGGCACCAAGGATAAGGTGTTCCATCACTTTCCCAGGGATGGAGGTGAGGCTGACCGGTCTATAGTTACCCGGGTCCTCCTTCTTGCCCTTTTTGAAGACTGGAGTGACATTTGCTTTCCTCCAGTCCTCAGGCACCTCTCCCGTTTCCCAAGACTTGGTAAAGATGATGGAGAGTGGTCTAGCAATGACTTCCGCCAGTTCCCTCAGCACCCACGGGTGCATCCCATCTGGACCCATGGATTTATGGATGTCCAGATTGCTCAACTGGTCTCTAACCCATTCCTCATCGACTAAGGCAAACTGCTCCATTGACCTGACTTCATCTGAGGTCTCAGGGGTACAGGGCTCTTCAGGACTGCCTCCGGCAGAGTAGACTGAGACAAAGAAGGCATTCAATAACTCTGCCATCTCTGTATCTTCTGTCACCAGGGCACCCATCCCGTTCACCAGTGGGCCAACCTTGCCTCTGGTGTTAGTTTTATCAGCTATGTATTTGAAAAAGCTCTTTCTGTTGTCCTTGACCCCTCTCGCCAGATTTAATTCTAAGGAGGCCTTAGCCATCCTAGCTGCCTTCCTACATCCTCTAGCAGCAGCCTTATATTTCTCCCAAGTGGCCAGCCCCTCCTTCCATGACCTATAAACTCTCCTCTTCCACTTGAGCATACCCAGCAGTTCCTTATTTAGCCGTGCAGGTCTCCTGGCCCTCTTCCTTGACTTCCTACGTGTCAGGATGCTCTGCTCTTGAGCTCGGAATAAGCAATCCTTGAATGCCAACCAACTATCTTGGGCCCCTTTACCTTCAAGCAGCCTTGCCCATGGGATTTCCCCTAGCAATTGCTTGAAAAGGCCAAAGTTTGCCCTGCTAAAGTCCAGGGTTGCAATTCTACTTGCTATCGTACTGGTCCTACCACACAAGATCCTGAATTCCACCATCTCGTGGTCGCTGCAACCAAGGCAGCCCTCAACCTTTACTGCTTCGACCAGCCCCTCCTTGTTAGTGAGGATGAGATCCAGCAGCGAATTCCTTCTAGCTCCCTCATGGCTTGAGTTCAAAGCTTTCCCAAGCTTTGAAAAGGCGAAGACCGAGAGCAAGCCAGCGCGCATACCTCATCAGTACAGACTATTCTCTCTGCTATCACACATTCAGACAGTAAAGTGAAAATTAGCCCAAGAATCAATGTTTGATTAACTCTGCCGAGCAGACTAGCTCAGCGTCAAATAAGAGACTCTGCATAATAGGATATTTTTTCCTCCAGAAAATGACTGATTCCAGCAGCCTATTTTCCAGAATGCTACAGAAGAAAATGCACTTCCATGTTTCAGTTAATTTCACTCATATTCAAAATGCAATGAATTTTAAATCACATGAATGCCACCTCATTTCAGTTGCACAGCAGAAAGAGCACAAAGTGAAAGGCACTTTAATACTTCGCATAACTTGAATTTTTTTAAATTGTTACTTTTCCTCTCTTGAGGCAAAGGCATCAAACCCAATTCTGAGGACTAAAAAACCTGCTACACGACATCAATGATTTTAAGAGTCTTTTCCAATCTAAATGATTCTATGATTCTATATCTGTCATGTTCATTAACTCCATGTCTCAAATTCACTGACCTCATCTGAGTTTATGTGACAGACCCATATAAGCAAGATGATAGAGGTAAAATTTTTCAACTTCAAAGAACTGCCACTACCAGCTTTAGAGAATTTAAAGTGTGCTTTACTGAGCCTCAGTAATTAAAAAAAAATACATTTATTTTACTTACCCTTGGATCTGTTATTTCTGAAGATCAAACAAAAATGTTGTGCTCCTTTGATGACAGAAAGTGGTTGACAACATTGAACACGTCTAAATAGTATGATTCATAAAATGCCACACAAAGCTTTTATATCTTAACTAGCTCAGAATGTGACTTGTGTAATATACACAGACATATCAAATAGTGTGTCTGGCTTGTCACTGAAGCAACTACACCAGAGGGCTGATGTGCTGCAGAACTAATGCAGGTTGTTTTCCTCTGGATTTCTGTCTTCAGGTTGATTCAGATTAACAAGTGAAAAAGTGTGCATTAGATATGGACCTTTTCAAGAGTTGCAGCCTTTCTCACAGTTAAAGCATGTACACTTTTTCCCTCAACACAGCCAGCTCTTTTAGCAAGACCTGTTGGAGGGTACTATATCTGAGGTAGCTCCCTTCAGCCTTACAGGTTGGACTTGGCCAATTGCACAGGCTGTCACTCCACACATAAACTGTACAAAACCCCATTTAATGGAGCAAGTCACACTCACATGGGTGAGACTTCCTTCCCTGGAATACCAGTTCCTCTAGCTAACCTTGTGATTTCTGCAGCCAGCCAGGCTTTTGACTGTTTGCTGAAGCTGTCAGGTTACAGCCAAGGCAAAGGTTACAGCCAAGGCGAAGGTGATGGCCTCAGACTACAAGTTCATTTCCAGTAAGCAAGGAAACACCATGAGATGGGAACAGCTCTTGGTTATTCCCAAGGAGACCACAGTGGGAGAGCGACCCAAAGGTGAACGGCTCCCCAGGTCATCAGTGTCTGTACCCCTCACCATCCCTTTCCTAAAGCTCCCACTTCTCTAATGGTGGTCAAGTGTTACTCTTTTCTCAACTTTATGATTAAATGTTCTAGCTAAGAAATTAATATGCAAAAGTGGAACGTACTAAAGCTCATTCCTTAGGGGGGATATGTAATTATGCAGAAATGAACAGAACAGAACTTAAACATTTTGCGTTTCCACAGAAACACATGGACTGAGGGCCAGCTTTTCATTGTCATTCTAGCATCTGAATGCTTTTAAGAATCTAAAGTGTGTACATTTTTCCCCTGAGCAAAATTCAAAAGTTTCAGCTAAACCACTTCAAATAGAAAATTAAATTATGCTTCTTAGAAGATTCACTACATGTTGTCCTGCACACAGTATTTTTTTCTAGATGCTAGTTAATTACGCCAATGGCACACCCCAAGGACTGTGTTCACTATAACACTTGTGTCAGGTCACTGACAATTGGTTCATGAACCACCTTTGAGATCTGGGTTATCTCAGCATAACATGCAATTTCTAGGAATCTTATTGCTTGATTCTCATTTATTTTTCACATATAGATCCTTTTCTTGGGTATTAAAGTTTGAATTTGAAAGCATTATATACTGTACAAATACAGAAATGCAGCCTAGGCAATTACAGGGTCAAAACATGCAGTCATAGGCAGCAAGGAATGCTAGCACAAACCCAGCTTAACCAAGTGTGCACCTACAGGGTTGGCTTCCTTAAAAGCATCCTGACTTTACTAACTACTAGCAAACTTACGTGTACCTGTGAATATTCAGTCTTATATTTGATAACTGAAATAGATAAATCTGCTACTGGAGATTTTAAAACTAGCTACTGCTGGTTTTATTGAAGTTATACAGATTTACACTGTGACCACCAGGCAAGGTAGTGTATATACTTGAAGGACTGCTTAATCTATGGCCTTGTTTTCAAGGACTCTTGTAATATGTGGTTCTGCTAAATGAAGGCACTGGAAGCTGCAGAAAATGTATCTTAATACATTGCATTAATTACAAGATAATAGGTGATCATATTTTAGTAACTTAAGCATTTAGTTTAACAATTGTGATATTTGAGGGAGGAGGACAGGAATAGAGTAGGAGGGGAGAGAAAAGAAAAACATTTTCCTTTCCATCACAACATATCATCCCTTCTGGCTTGTTCCAAGTTGTGTTCTGGAGAAGATGCCCATGGTAAGCCATGCCTGGAGCACCCACTGAGACCCAAGCAAGGTGCTTTTCTGTCTCACTTAGCCTCAAGAAACTAAGAAAAATAATCATTCTTTAAGTGAAATTCAGAGGATAAGCTTCAAACCACAAATCCATTCTCCTTCTAGAAAATTTACAGAACATGCAGCAGACTAGTTTATTTGTATTCTTCATTGTGACATACCAGAAATGAATCATTTTATCTCCAGTATGATTTGGAATTCCTATGGGAAGAGCTCAGAAACACTCTGAGGTCACAGAGGTGCTTGTATTGCTCACTTCCATTGTTTATACATGTTGAAAGTTGTGCTGTATAGGGGAAAATAACAATCCACAAACTAGGAATGCGTTGGATTGTTAGTGCCTCCCCTGGGGAGACCATCAGTGCAAAGCAACAATATGCAAGACACTGTTTGACCATGTTATATTAAACTGAGATTTTTTGGCCTCTGACCAACAGATGACATCTCCACAGCACAAGTTTCTCCAGCTCACTCACAAAGCCTGTGAAAATTAGTTCTTCCATTTGAGAACACGCATAGAACCCACAAAGATAGGGAGTCAGAGATCTTCACTGATTTTGTCTCTTTCTTTAGGTCATTACCCAGATTGTGTATTTGTTACTGGTATCTTAAATGCATGACTTGCTGCTTTGTTCCTACAATAGACTTCACTATCATTCACAATCAAAACTAATGATACCCAACATCACTAACATAACTCAGTTCATGCTCAAAGAAGAGGTATGAAGCTGGTGAAGGGTCTAGAGAACAAGCCCTGTGAGTAGTGTCCAAGGGAACTGGGGTTGTTTAGTCTGGAAAAAAGGCACTTAAGCATCCTGATTTATATTCAAATCCTTTCAATTACCTGAAAGGAGATTATAGCGAGGTAGTTGTTGGTCTCTTTTCCCAAGTAACAAGTGACAGGATAAGAAGAAATGGACTCAGGTTGCACCAGGATAGTTCTAGATTGGATATTAGGAAAAATTCCTTGTGGAAAGAGTTAGCAAGCATTGGAACAGCCTGCCCAGGGAAGTAGTGGAGTCAGTATCTGTGGAGGTATTTAAAAGACACATTGATTGGCACTTAGGGACATAGTTTAGTGGTGGACTTGGCAGTGCCAGGTTAACAGTTGAACTCAATGACCTAAAAGGTCTTTTTCAACCTTAATGATTCTATGATTCTATTCTAATACCTGGCCATTTTCCTGCACCTTTACCTACCCCTATAAGTACCATTGGAGGTAATTTTCCTTCCAGTTCCATTACAGCATGCTCAGGAACCAGGCACATATGTTACAAAATAAAGTGAGTCTCTACTGAGCCTTTGCCATCAGCCACATCCTTATTTATTTCCTCTTTTTTGCTCTCTCTTCAGCTCTGATTCTGCAGAAAGTACTCTACCAACATGTGAGACTATATACATTCCAAAGTAGAAAGAAACATTCCCTTTGCTGTCTCTGCCCTCATGCCCTGTGGATATAAAAGAGAAAGGATTTCTGGATTTTCGGATGCTCTTTGCTATGGACTGGAAAAGACTTTTCTCCTGTAACTTTACACATTTTGATCAGTGTATTGGTATAGGAGGTGTGTGAAATCTGGAGGTTTCTAGAACTCTGCTGGAGCTAAGGAAAATCCTGTTTAATCTGACACAGGAAAAACCAATAGCTGAGGAAGAAAGTAATTCTGAGTTCTGGAGTATGTGTTGTAATACTGAATACATGGTGTAACAGCAAAGAGAAGTATCATTGCACATGCTTCCTACAGGAAGTGGTAGTGACTTGAAAACCAGCATCTCCCTGATGGCATACAAGGAGAGACTTCTTACTCTAAAAGCAGATCTCGTGATTTGTTGCATTTTTAGTTGAATATAAAGAGTTGCAACCAAGGCATGAAATCCTTCAAAAGAAAAAAAAATCCTATTGGTTCAATAGGCTACAACTTCATTTAGGTTAGTGCTAAATCTGAAGAGCAAGGAGGAGAAATGAGTGAGGTGGTTGAACATTTTTCATTCTTCCTTTCTCTTTTTTTAGCAGCAGCAACCAAAAAGGCATTCTTCCACGCAGATCCTATGAAATATCACATTGTCTTCCCTTAGGCTTGCTTTTTTGAGACAAAAAGAAAGCTTTCAATGGAGAGACGTAGAATTTCTTTATGTTGTGGATCTGTCACAAAAACTTCAGTGACAATGAAGCAGAATTGTTCTACAAAGATTAAAATAAACCTGAAAGACAGTTAGAACTTGCAGCTCCTCCAGTGAGTCTTCACACTTCTCTTACCACAACAGAAGTACACCAATATCATGATGAGGTGTCCAGTTGATCTGTTAACTAGTCATCAGAAAGAAATCTCAGTGTTCAGATACCAAAGATATTTTTGGCAGGATGGTCACAATGTTAAAATACCAGGGAGTTTTGCAATGTGCCCCTCATATACACACCAAAAATTATCTAGAGTTGGAACCAATGCAAAAAGGCAAACCCAGCTTATTTTTAGCTCAGTGAATGTGGGTGTTCTGAGCTTCTGAATTATGACTAATATTCATAAAGGTACAGAGGGAAAATCCAAAATTACAAATGTTTATGGAAGAAATAGCTTCTACAAAATGTCAGCTGCAGCAGAAATGTGGAAGGTGTTCATTACCAAGATGGTCTAGTGGCTGTGGACAAAGGTCTAGCAAAAATTTAGCAGTAGTTAGCTCTGTATGAACAGCATGCAAGTGAATGGTGTATAAGCTGTTTCTGCTACAAAGCAAGGAGTGTAAAAAGAACATGTGCTGGGAAAAAAGTGGGGAAGTCCTGCCAGGCCACATCTCACTGTAGATGGGACTATGCAGTGCTGTAAACCAAAGGGTCTACCCAATGCCATCACTTTGGGTCTCTCAGCATCAGAAGTGCCCACCTAATTCAACTGTTAACAACTTCTAATTGATCATTCCGTATCAATAAACATCTTTTGCTCACATCCTGGATATGAGGTATGTTTTCCATGAATCCTCCTGGATTTGAAAAGTCAGAGGGAAGTGCATCTCTTATCACTGGTAAAATAATGCTCACCATTTCAAGATCTATGAACAGGATCTTATGAGACTAAGTACATCCAGAAAGTCAGTTTGCATAGTCAAGGGAGGAGAGATTATTGACTTGAACCCCCCCGGCTCACTGGAAAAACACACATTTCTTCCTTTTACACATAAATGGGAAGACAGAGAAACTGTTTCTGCAGTCTCCTATTGCCTACTGAGCATTTCTAAAGAGCAAAGCCTTCAAGTACCAAAGAGTAAGAAAAATCCTAAAAAATATAAAGAAAGATTAAAAAACCCAACCCCAAACCTATAATTAAAATTTTCCCTAAGATAGCACAGGTTTTTTTGTGTTGTTTTGGTTTTGGTTTTTTGGTTGTTTTTTTTAACTGTGGAGAACTGCAAAAATCTGTGTCTTGGGCAGGCAGGAGGAGCAATGCCACTTCCATCAGGGCAGGCAGCACTACCGGTGAATCTGGTGGGATGTGTAGGCACAGCTCAGCCACCCACCATAGGGGGTGTCTGAAGCACTGCCACAGCCTGCAAGCAAAAGCTCTTTCTTCCTTAAGACATCTCTGACTCAGGATAACAAGGTCAAGTATAATTTTCCAAACTAATGAGAATGTGGGGTCTAAAATATCAAGCCCCTCTCGACTCTACTGAGGGTTAGAAATCTACTGAGAATTAAGAGGAGGAATATCCTTTTCTCTTTCCTCCTCCCCAACAGAGACACAACAGTCAATGAACCTCATGCTCTCATCTTCATGACATGAACATGGTAGCCTGGCTCCATGGAGGAATATTTTGATTAACACTGTGTCAGTTCCTCAGGTGCATTGCACTGGATGATCAACTCTAAATGGTCATATGATGCTGTGGTATCCTGATGCCTCGAGACTGATTTTCTGGCAGAATAGTTACATTTAACTTTTCATGAGGTATGAGCAAGGATCTGAAATATGAGTGTAAAGAGAAACAGGTCACTTTTATCCCATGGCAGATGGCTTCTAATACCTTCAGAAGGTGCAATTACAAAAGTAAGAGATTAGAGATAGAAACTGGGGAATCAGGATCACATCCAGACTTCAGAGGATAGCAGCAGGGAGATACAAGATAATGCTGCGGAAGAAGGAAAAGAGGCAGGCAAGTTACCCGGGAGGAAAGACACATAGGAATGTTGAGTTCTTCAGTCTTGAGACCAAAACATAATTTATCCTAGAGATATCAACAGGAGACCTAAGCAGAGCTGAAGGAAAGAAGGTGTCCTAAAATAACAACCACACATCATTATTTATTCAGTGCCTTGCCATCTCATTCAGTGGAAAAAATCATGCCTTTTAGGACCACTGCAATTCATATCCTTTGGTTTTATTTATGTGGGCCACATAAAAATCTGAGGAGGGCCAGAGCCCATCTGCTAGACAACTGGTACAGAAACCAAAATACACGCAGGAACCAGGATCTGGGATAATGGAACATGGCTGAGAAAAACATTTATGACTAACAGCTACTCTTGGGAAACTGGCTTGTCAAGTTCAATGCTGGAGGCATTGGTGATGTTCAGAATATTACTCTGGAGGTCTGGATTGGCTTATCATACAAAACTGATTGAATTCATTTCCTCTCAGAGGGCCCTGGTTTGCCATAGATGATCTATTCCTCCAGTGCTTCCAAAGGCAAAAAGTAACTGCTGCGTTCCAGGAGGGTAATACAGCCTGCATGCTTGTATGGCTAACAGATACTGCAAATTAGCCCCTAGGCTCTGTGATTTGGTTTTCATAAGGCATGGTTGCCTCTGTTGGCAAAAATGATAACATTACTGACCAAGGAAAAATAAGACAAATTGATAACTGTGTGCCTTTCATATTAGCAGATAATAAACACAAAATTGAAATTCAGTTAATTTGCCTGGAAGCTTCAAGTCATTTGATAAAAATTCAATTAAAGCATGAGTAGTAAGTTTAAATGAAATCAAAAGGCAAGGGAGGGAATTTTGCTACCCCGCTCTTCCTGGGAGTATGGATAAGACATGTTTCTTGTCTATTCAAGTCAGATTAAAATCCAAGAAGATGTTTCCTGTAAAATCCAAAAGCCAATAAATTACTCATTGGCCAGCTTATATTAGGTCAATCACCTGGACAAATGGACAGACTTCAGAGTATCTCAGAGACACTTTAATAATTACAAAGTAGTCAGAATTTCTAATCATTCAAAAAGAAAGCATGTTTTTCCTTTTTGACTGTGATGAAATTCTGCACTAAATGTAAAATAAATCTGAAGGATCTTGTTATAAAAGCGGATTGCATAGTGCCTCTATCCTGACTGATATACCCTTAGCATACAAAGGGTAGACATGGCTTTTATTTTATCTTCATTTGAAAATTCCATACTTCCTCTCAAACCTCTTCAAAATAAATGAAAATGGAATTTCAGACATGAATGTATTAATTTAAAATACATTTACTTACTGCACCAAATTCTAATAGATAGCATCAACTGCAATCATCTGATAAAGAAACTTTACCCATGTAAAACAGAGATTATATATATAAGAGAAGGCTGAGTGGAGACCTCATAGCAGCCTTCCAGTATCTAAAGGGGGCCTATAAGGATGCTGGGGAGGGACTCTTCATCAGGGACTGTAGTGACAGGACAAGGGGTAATGGGTTAAAACTTAAACAGGGGAAGTTTAGATTGGATATAAGGAAGAAATTCTTTACTGAGAGGGTGGTGAGGCACTGGAATGGGTTGTCCAGGGAGGTTGTGAATGCTCCATCCTTGGCGGTGTTCAAGGCCAGGTTGGACAGAGCCTTGGGTGGCATGGTTTAGTGTGAGCTGTCCCTGCCCATGGCAGGGGGGTTGGAACTAGATGATCTTAAGGTCCTTTCCAACCCTAACTATTCTATGATTCTATGATTCCATGAGGAAAAGGGAAGAATAAAGCACTTTAGAAGGACAGCGAGCTTTAGACCTTTCAATTTTAAATACATACATAAGAAATCAAGACTGGATATGAGGAAAACATAAAATCTTATAGTTAAAACTAATGCATTCTGAATTTCTGTTAAACAGAAAATCACAAGAAAAGCTCATCTTCCTTTCAAGAAATTATCATTCCAAGACCATACAGCTGTTGTTTCAATCCCAAAGGAGTTATACACACTTCCTGTGGGCCATTTTTCCTGTGACCTATATAAAGCCATATATATGTATAAAGATTTTATAAAGTACTATATTTTTATAGTACATAATCGTTTTTATTAATAAGATTATTTTTCTGATTTTACCTGACATCAATTAAAAAAATCTGTTCCAGCTACCTGATGCATTCCAGTTACCTGATGCAATTGATGACGTATGATATTAGTTTTGTTTAAAGAAAAGAGGGCAGGAGATAGCCGCCTTTATTTCTGTTTCTGTAAGTCAAAACTGGGGCTTGATAAAATGAGTAAATAGAAAATACTGGGTGTAGTATAGTAAAAAAGGAAGGAAAAACTTTAAAATATTCTAGAACAAGATTCAGCATTTCAAAAAATGAGCTGTAAACATCACAACCTGATATAAATTTCAGTGGCTACCAGCACTTAAGCTGTTCTAAAATGAAATTAAGTACCACATCTCCTTCGGCTGCACATACCCCAAAATATCAATCAATCCTGAAAGGCAGCAGTGTAGCAATGGAGAAATTTCACTGTTTTACAGCCAGAAGCTCTGATAAAATACAAATTTGAGGCCACGCTGTTGTTTTACATAGATAACAATAGATGAAGTGTGAGTTTATGCCCTTCTCAAATGCAGGGGTTAATGAAGCCCTTTCCCATGGGAAGGCCTCACACTGCTCTCCTGTCAATGTTAATGGAAAACCCAGCGAGGATTTCCTTATCTCTGAGCAAATTGCCTCTGGGCTTCCTCACAGGTCCATGAGTATGACTAATCACCGTGGGCTATGGCTTAGTGCCACCTGCTAGCACTAATGAAAAGGAAAAGAGGAAAAGAGAAAAGTCAGAGTTTTTGGATGCTTTCCCATCATTCCTGTCCATCAGTTCTCATTTATTATTCACCAGCTTGCCACTATCCCTCCAGTTCTGTCTTCACCTGAGCCACCAAGAAATCAGGTGGCTCATTCCACTTTAAAAGGTCATACATCTAAGGGTAGGAAAACTAGTGCTGTCTAGAAATGAGGGTAAAACAGGGATACCATTTTCTGAAATGGAATAAAACATAAGACCTCTGTGTAATACACTCTTCCTGTCTTTGGACTGGTTGAACTACTAACAAGAGCATCCCATAAATGTTAGGTCTTTTCCTGCTCTCAACTGCATAAGATCATAGTTTTTGCAAAAGCATCCATTAACTGATACCACTTCATAGATAGTTTCAGGAAGATGTCAGAGTGAATAGCTGATCTGGGAACTACCTATACACAGCTCATTCTTGGAGCTGAACCAAGCAGTCAGGTGCCTCAGGCTTTGCACACAGTGCTGCCCTGAACAAACACCTAACCACTAGTAATTATTTGCAGAAAGTGAAAAATCAGTGGCACATGATAGTCCCTTATCCAAAGCCACTCTGTGAAGCCTCTCCTGTACACCAAAGTTTGTCCCAGCCTAGGCTGAGCATAGTGATAAGTTAGAAATTAAGCCAGTCATTTGGGAACTCAGTAAGCATCCATTTAGAAAGAGAGATCATATGACTTGAAGAAGCCTTATGGGATTTCACCATACCTAAGTGATTGCATTTGGCTGCTTTCCAGTTAGTATTTGAGTGCCAGCACCCATAGTGTCTACTCCTTACATACTGGTATGCACACGGGCTTGACGGAAATGTGCTAATCAATGCTCCTAGCAGGGAAAATCAGGGAAGACGCTGTGTCACACACTGAGAGGACTCAGGTTACCTGCCTTCTAAACATTTCCACTAGACCCTGAGGCTTTCCATGGCCTCTTACCACTTCTTCCACTAGCTGGGGACAGAGGCCTCATAACTATATAGATACAGATGTTAATTTTGTATCACCTAAAATGAGTGACCTCCTCTTCCAGGGTGGTCAAAAGACCATTAAGTGGGTCTGATGATTTGTAGGTACTGAATTAGAAGACCTCAATTTTCCTACAGGGTGGACAGACACCAGAGATGAAAGCCTGCAAAACACCATGCAGCAACTGAACTTCCCTAGGTGTGGCAGAAGACCATGTCTGCAAGTGCAAAAAACCCTTGTGATAGCCTTAAAGAACTATGGAGAACCATGGGAACCCACCTTGGTGCAGTCATTTATATTAGTTTTTGGGTAGAAGCCTTGAAGGAAACTGTCCTAGAATCATGCCTGAATGTCACCTTTGAGAAAGACAGTTGCCATACTCCAAAGCAACACCAAGAAGTAAGCCAATAACAAACAGGAGTGGGAAGCTTGGGCTTGTTCCCTGGACTCCTTCATGGAGCAAAGTAGACATAATCTTTCAGTGTGCTATCACATTTTATGCTCCCTTGCCATAATCCTGAAGAAGCTCCTTCTTGGCTGATGGCTCCTAGTGGAAGGATGTCCCAGGATTTCATTTCTGCAGTGTCTAGAACCAGGATAAGCTTTCTGAGCTCCAACTTCTCATGCTTCTTAGCTTCAAGAGGTTGTTCCCTCCTAATGTCTACCACAATAAATATTGTATCTGCAGGGAGTTGAATACCAATCTGAGAAAATAGAAAAGATGGTTTTACTTTCCTTTTGCAGTATAGATAAATCGGAAAGGACCAACCATTCTACTAACCTTTTCTTGCTCAGTAGACTTCAACTTTGTTGAATGTAAGCAACCAGACTTGTACATATATGAAATTACTGCTGCACTAAGCACATTACAGATACCTAGCCTTATGCAGATACCTAGCCTTATGCATTTTAAGATTTTAATATTTTTGCTTTTTCTGTTTCAGAATATTTATCATAAAGGACAAGTGGAAATGGAATGAAAAAGGGAGACCTGGGTGTGTTAGAAGTAGCAAAGAGATGATGGAGTTACTTGCTTTTTTTTTTCCTTGTATTGCAATGTTATATTAATTCTGCCAACTTTATCTTCCCAGGATACTAGGAGTGTAAGAGGAGTCTTTGCCTTCTCTCCCTATACCCATAGAAGACTATGCCTCCTTACAGATATTTTTCAAGTAATGACAAAACATCTGAATTCCAAAGACAGAGGTTTTCCAAACAGCAATCATCACTCTTCCTGACCACTAGCAAAACCCAATGTCATCTTGCGTTCACTTCCAATTGATCATTCAGCACTTTCATGGCTTGGCTAAACAAAAATCCTCCTCCTGAAAGGCACACACTCCTTGGAGTACCACCAAAGTAGCAATGCCAGACAAGTGCTGGGGAATACAATCTGATAGAGCCTGAGGAGCTAGAGAGCAGAGAGACATCAATGTACAGCTAAATACCACAGAGCAAAATCCTCTGAACAGCAAAAATATTTTACACCTCTTTCAGTAATTTTTTATTTCATGTATTTGATAGTGCACTCTTATCTCAGTAACCACAAAAGGAATTAGCATTTCTAAAGCTTTTTATGATCAGAGCAACTATCCTTTCCTTAGAAGAAATGTTACATAGTTACAACTGTCACTCTACTCTCATGTGCATTGAATTCATCTCTGTAACAGGCATTAATTTTGCTCAATATTGAATTCACTGTCATTTCCATATGTCAGTCCAAAAGGAGGCTGTCAGAGTTTCAAGTAAATTACTTAAAATAATAAATCACAGTGTTTACACCCAATGTCAAGGAACTGGAAACCATAGAAAATGCTGTTGCAGAACTGTCAAACAAGCTCTGTATATAGGGGAAAAAAAAATGCAACAAAACATTCTGCACCATTCTCTAAACTATTAGTGCTGCTTTGAACTGTGCCTCCCTGTCCTCTGATATTCACAGCACAAAGTCACACAGTTCCTCTGAAACAGAACAGATTTTCCAGTATATTGGACACCCAGCATGGACTAGAGAGATGCTAGTTGAACTGCTGCTGTAGTACCAATTCCTGTATCAATTTAAACCAGTTTCTTATGCTGGGATTCAGCTCCAGCTTCAGGAATAAGTTTGTGTCTCTGAAATGCATACGGGTATGTGTGAGCCAATGCCACTACAGCCAGTGGAGACCTACTCGCTACAGTTTGTTAAGTCCAGAGAACAAGACATGCTGAGGAAAATGCGAAAGGAAAAAGAGCCTTATAAAAGGTGGAAGCAAGAACAGGAGGCCTGGAAGAATACAGGGATGTTGTCTGGGAAGCTAGGGACCAGGTTAGGAAAGCTAAGGCCCAGTTAGAATTGAACTTGGCTAGGGATGTTAAGGATAGCAGGAAGGGATTCTATAGGTACGTAGAGAATAAAAGACAGACTAGGGACAACGTAGGCCCCCTTCGGAAGATATCGGGAGAACTGGCTACCCAGGATTTGGAGAAGGCTGAGGTTCTTAATGACTTCTTTGCCTCAGTCTTCACTGGCAAAGGCTCTGACCACACCACCCAAGTCTTGGAAGGCAAACGCAGGGACTGTGAGAATGAAGACCCTAGGCCCACTGTAGGAGAGGATCTGGTTCGAGACCATCTTAAAAACCTAAACGTGCACAAGTCCATGGGACCTGATGAAATCCATCCGCGGGTCCTGAAGGAGCTGGCGAATGAAGTTGCTAAGCCTCTGGCCATCATACTTGAAAAATCATGGCAGTCAGGTGAAGTTCCCGACGACTGGAAAAAGGGAAATATAACCCCCATTTTCAAGAAGAGGAAAATGGATGACCCGGGGAATTACAGACCAGTCAGTCTCACCTCTGTGCCTGGCAAACTCTTGGAGCAGATTCTCCTGGAAGGCATGCTAAGGCACATGAAAAACAGCAAGGTGCTTGGTGACAGCCAGCATGGCTTCACTAAGGGGCAATCCTGCCTGACCAATTTGGTGGCCTTCTATGATGGGGCTACGGAACTGATGGACAGGGGCAGAGCAGTTGACGTCATCTCCCTGGACTTGTGCAAAGCGTTCGACACTGTCCCACATGACATCCTTATCTCTAAATTGGAGAGACATCAATTTGATAGGTGGACCACTCGGTGGATAAAGAACTGGCTGGATGGCTGCACGCAAAGAGTTGTGGTCAATGGCTCAATGTCCGGCTGGAGACCAGTAACGAGTGGTGTCCCTCAGGGATCAGGGTTGGGACCGGTCTTGTTCAACATCTTTGTCGGTGACATGGACAGTGGGATTGAGCGCGCCCTCAGCAAGTTTGCCAATGACACCAAGCTGTGTGGTTCGGTTGATACTATGGAGGGAAGGGATGCCATCCAGAGGGACCTCGACACGCTTGTGAGGTGGGCTGATGCCAACCTCATGAAGTTTAACCATGCCAAGTGCAAGGTCCTACACCTGGGTTGGAGCAATCCCAGGCACAGCTACAGGTTGGGCAGAGAAGAGATTGAGAGCAGCCCTGCGGAGAAGGACTTGGGGGTGTTGGTCATGGGCAAATGAACATGAGCTGGCTTCAGTGTGCGCTCACAGCCCAGAAAGCCAACCGTATCCTGGGCTGCATCAAAAGGAGTGTGACCAGCAGGTCGAAGGAGGTGATCCTGCCCCTCTGCTCTGCTCTCGTGAGACCTCACTTGGAGCATTGTGTGCAGTTCTGGTGTCCTCAACGTAAAAAGGACATGGAACTGTTGGAACAAGTCCAGAGGAGGGCCACGAGGATGATCAGGGGGCTGGAGCACCTCCCGTATGAAGACAGGCTGAGAAAGTTGGGGCTGTTCAGCCTGGAGAAGAGAAGGGTGTGTGTAGACCTCATAGCAGCCTTCCAGTATCTGAAGGGGGCCTCCAAGGATGCTGGGGAGGGACTCTTCATTAGGGACTGTAGTGACAGGACAAGGGGTAATGGGTTCAAACTTAAACAGGGGAAGTTTAGATTGGATATAAGGAAGAAATTCTTTACTATGAGGGTGGTGACTCATGTGAATGCTCCACCCCTGGCAGTGTTCAAGGCCAGGTTGGACAGAGCCTTGGGTGGTATGGTTTAGTGTGAGGTCTCCCTGCCCATGGCAGGGGGTTGGAACTAGATGATCTTAAGGTCCTTTCCAACCCTAACTATTCTATGATTCTATCTAACAGATTCACTTGGCTGAGATCAGCTCACTACCTGTTGAAATTGAGTTAATGATGCTTTCTTGGCACCCAAGGACAAATACATTCGAGAGAAAACTGAACAAAACAAAGGAAAAACAAATCACTTTACTAATGGAAATGGGGGACAAAAAGGGCTGTACAATGTCTGTGAAGAGGTCATAAAGAGAACAGATCTGGGTTCTTCAGTGGTGCATGATGGGAGGATGAGACAGTAATTGAAACAAGGGATACTCAAACTGACTTTATGGAGAAACTGTTTCACTGTGAGTACACTGAAACAGTGGTACAGGTTGCCCAAAGAGACTGTGCTATCTCCTCCAGTGGAGGTTTTCAAAACCAAGTGATGGAATAAAGCTCTGAGCAGCCAGCTCTGCACTCCTGACTGATCCCACTTCATGCTAGAGGTTGGAGGCACCTTCCTACTAAATTATCCTGGGATGTGATGAATTCCTCAGAGCTTACATAGAGCAGGAAAAAAGTCTGTAATTTTTCCTTTAGTACAGAAATTCAGAATTCACTCTCTGCATTCTTTCTCCACATGAGAAAGACTTCAGCTGAGCAGCCTTCAAAATCCAAAGTCCTAGAGCTTTAGTTACCTTCTCCATTCCTGCAGTTCTCTCTTTTCCTAAAGAAAGAAAAAGAAAACATAACCAAATTAGAATTGTAGAATCAGGTTGGAAAAGACCTTTAATATCATAAAGTCAAACCATAAGGGAAAAATGGGGAGGCAGAGTAATATTAAACAATGTGCTCCATTGATGTTTCCAAGAAAACACATCTGAGATGCCTTTGGACATTTTGTGTGTCAAAAGCCTGGGAGATGTAAATTATCACTGCTGCCAGAACAGAAAGGCAAGACACCGAGTGCTATGTAATTAGGCTTATTGAAGAACAGCTCACATTCTTTCCCCAAAGGGTGCACAGAAACAAACCACCAGCCCTTTTACACAGCGATTTCATGTCAGCATTTTAGTATCCACTTTATACTGATCTCCACAAGCATTAAGGCAGAACTTCTGTCAGATGCCCATGTTTATCCATCACAATTTCATTATTAATATTATTTTATTTAGTTTAGAGTACTTGGTGTACAAGTACGACAGGGTCAAGTTTCCATGGTTAATATTCATTTTAGCTATATGGCCATTCTGTTGCTCAGGGCTATTTGCAACTGCATCAAAGACAGTATGAATACACAGAACAGTGCTGAGTCCACACAGCCACGAGTACATAAGCTGGCTTTTATTCTCTTCTCTAACATCAGCAGCATTTCCAAACCATGTTTTAACTAGTGCCAACATGAGCAAAAACAATTGACTGGAGAGTCAGCAAGCCTTCAAGCTAGATCCTGATTTGGCAGAAGTGGTAAAAAGCCACATTTTTATTCATATTCTGGGAAAATATGAGAAGAACAGTATCATATATGAGTTCTGCCCTACCAGTTCTATAGTACTTTCATAAAGATCATATTATTGCGTTAGGAGTACCTCCTCATGCCCTTCCCATTCCTGAGGCAGCAGCACCCATACCTGTATTGCTCTCAAGTGATGGGATTCTATGATACCTACCTGCCTTGCTCTTATAAACCTCCATAAGCAATACAACTGACATGACCACGTTCCATGCTCAGCTATCTTGCTACACAGCTCTTTCCTTGAGAGATAAGTAAAACCTCCATTGCTGTTCTATAAGCCTATTATTCCTTGTTGTCTCTTTGATTTATTTCCTCCCTTACCTGTATTTGAGGGCCTTAATCACGTACCCCCTCTGCCTTCCCACCTCTAAGGCATCCTGCAGCAGCTGTGCATAGTGGGCAGCTGGCCAGGCTCCCTCCAGACCCTTTCAGAGCCTCCCTTACTGCTTTGAGCAGCATACAAGGAATGCATTTACATCTGGCAGACCACACTCCTGTTAACACCTTCCAGCCTAACACTGCTGACTCCTGCCTGAAACACGGCCCTCCCCCAGCAATCAGTTCCCACTCTGTATTCCCCAGCTTTCCTGCACTTGCCTCCTTGCAAACATGCAGTTGCCTTTACAGAACTGCACCCTCTGCTCAGATCATTTCAGCTTCGCAGGACTGTTTGAACACTGAGGCTATCCCCCAATAGATCTGCATCCCTTCTCACCTTAGTGCTGCCTGCACCTTTATAAACATGCTCTTTACTTCACATAACTCACTAGTGAAAATAACTGTCATTAATGACTATCCATTTGGATAACTAACTAGGAACAACTAACATCAGAGTACAATTCCCTACCAATCACATAACCTCATTCAGTTCCATGAAATCTAGGTTTCCCCTTACTTACGTGCCATAAAGTCTTACTAGAAATCAAGAAAAAAAATTACACATTTACTTTTTCTTTACTTACAACACCCATCTTAGGAGGGCATTAGGCTGATATACTATTAGCTTGCATTTAACAGTGTTGGCTATCATTCACCTGAATTATTGTCTTAATAGATAGAAGTTATATTTTGATTATTAACATTCCCTCTGTTCTTGGTTCAAAACTGAGGCCAAGTAATCTATCATTTCCTAATATATCCTTTCTCTTTCACCTCTGCTCTCAAAAACCCCTAAACTTGCTTTTTATGGTCTTCTGAAACTCACTTCCCCTGCAGTTCTGGGAGGGGATTGCTAAAGACACACTCCTTCGATATTACATCTGTCATAGCACCCGACTTCTCATCTTGTTGCCACTAACAATAGTCAGCAGCTCCACTACAACCACCAAAGGGTGAAGATTAAAGCAGAAAAGGAATTTAACACTTCTGCCTTCCCCGCCTCAGTGGTGGGTAAGTATTCTTTTCTTTCCTTCGGGTACCCATAAAAATATTTTCATGTTAATACTCTTACTACTAAGGTATTGCTTTCTTATCTTGTATACAATTTTACACCTGCTAATTGCTCAGGAAAAAGCCTCAGAATATCGTCAGGAAGATATGCTGAAATAGATTTACCTTTATAGGTGGAAAAAGGGTACAGAAGAGCAGAAGGTGGACATTTTAAGCTTCCAGACTTCCATTTATCAACCACCTACACAGAAAGCCTGATTTTTCAGAGGAACAGAGCTGAGCCCCTAGGCCTCCATTTGTCACAATTACCATGAAAAAGTGAAGAGGCTTAAACTGCCCTAACAGGTTAAGGAACAGAATTGAATTCAAGAGCACCAGAGCATGTAAACCATCAACAGCAGGTGCCTCTGCCACACAGCTTTTATCCAGAGATGCTCCTGAACAAAACTGTCCTATAAGGCTGGAAAGAAGATTTTTTCACCCTCCTCTTTTCCTCAGCAAGTGCTTTACCCCTTGTAGAGCTGGCATCAAGACCAAAAGATTTGGAGGATTTTACTTTCTAGTTGTTGGGGGAGTTTTCAGCCTCTTTAGTTTTGTCCCAATTGTGTAAGCAGTTTCGAATTCTCTAACTGGCACAAGGGAAGGCTTCACATGAGAGGACGGGAAGATTACACAGCTTATGTACTGACAGTTAGACTAATCCTCCCCATATTAAACCATCCTAGCTCCTTAAATCCTTCATTCTTCATGAGCTTCAAACAACCACCTATCTCTACACCTCATACATCACGTTACTATTTGCCATTGTTCTTGACCAGATCCCTTCTCTGACCAGACATCACCAGTACTAGTTATTTGCCCAGTTGCTCTGATCCCTGTTTCTGTGAAAGAAGGGAGGCAAACTTAGATCATTCTAACATCAAACCAGAAAAATCTGAGTTACCAGCATATGATTTTTCCTGTCATATTAAACTTTAACAGGTTTTTTTGTTCCCTTTACTAGACATTAACTGACATGCTGTGATGCAGTATTACTGCACTCATTTTTTGCAGAGAAACTGTAAGAAAATGAGGCCAAACATACTGTAAAAAGGTTCACATCATTCCTTCAAGCAGGCCTGGGAGCTCTGACACTCCCACTTACTTCAACAGGAATAAAGATCAGATGAACACTTGGGTGTCTTTGAAAACCCCACCTGAATCTTCTGCCCCAAAGCAGTCTAAAACCTAACTCCCAGACTCGTCTTAGCCAGTAAACACTACAACTGTTTCTAAAGTTATAACATTTTTCTAAACAATTGTGCAAAAGCTCTGGAAAAATAAATGTACAGAAATACATGAAGCTACTCCACTTCAGTAATAACACATGGACTTGAAGCCATTTCCCATAAAACACACGAAAGAGCAAGAGATTATAAACACTGCAGCTGCAGACCTGCTCAACACATCTAATGCAGTATTCAGTCTTTTCTAGAAAAGGAAATCAATCATGGCTAGAATTATTAATGCAGAGGCAATATGTATATGTGCAGAACTGCCAGCTCTGGAGTGAACAGAACAGGTGTTTCTTGTTAGGTTACTGCTGAGGCCTTTCTACGGCCCTAGTTCCTGTGTTTAAGTAAGTGTGTTTACATAGTAATTGAAGAACATAAAAAAATATTTTAAGTTGCTGTCAAGATCAATGGCAAGATGTTTAACAAAGTGTTATATGACAAAAAATTGCAGTATGAGTCTGACTTAGAAGGTATTAGCAATGGAATCTGGCACTTACTCGAAAATCCCAAACCTTTGCAGAGGTTCCAGACTGCCACATCTCTGCTCTTTGTACCTTAGTGCACTTCAGCTTCTGCAATACTTATGAGATTTTTTCCTAAGCAACATGGAGGAGATATTGGCGCAGTTTACAATAACCTATTACCACACTAGCGGTGCAATCAGTTAAAATAAGTTAGAGGGGTTTCAATTAGTTATTATACTTCTTAGTGCATTTCAAAATGAGAAAAAGGTGCCCAGTGAACCCCTTTCAAGCATCACCACTTATTCTGACAGTTCTTAGATATCTAAATAATTCAGAAGTATAGGTCTCTTAAAGAAGACCTAGGCTTCTAGGTCCTTCAGGCACTCCTGAAAACCTTTTCCATTGCTGAGTCAGTCAACTGGAGCTGTCTTCCTCTGCCACCTTTCCTTCAGGCTAAACAAACCCCACTTCCTCGATCATAGGTAAAACAGATTTGAGTTTGGTAAAATTAATTTATTGCCAGATAAAATAAATACTTTACTACTAATTTGACTAGCAGGAAGCAAAGAGGTAAACTTTCTAACAGCATTCCTCCCCATTTTCCCAAGCTCAGCTCCACTTCAGACTCCCGTTCCCACACGGAGCAGTGCAGGGGGCTGTAGTCAGTTTGTAATGGTCCCTCTCTGCTGCAGTACCTTCCTCAAGCTTCTCCTGCTGTCATGTAGATCCTTTCCATGGGCTGCAGGAGAGATTTGCTCTAGGGCCACAGAGCACCTCCTCTTCCTCCAACCCTGATCTTCCCTCAGCTTCCTCTGTCTGGTATTTTCCTCCCTTTCTTAAATACGCTTTCCCAGAGATGCACCATCTTGTCCAAGAGGCTCAGCAGTGGGTCTGTTGAAGCCAGCTGGAACAGCTGTGTCAAGCCCTGGCCTCCCCTCACAGAGGATGTCTGTAGACCCCTCTCTGCTAATGCCTTGCCCCAGACACCCTATATAGCCATGTAATCAGACTGGCCCTAACTCAGTCCTCTTCTACTGCAGGCCCTCCATCCCCCTAGCCCTTTAAGACATGGAAGGTCTCAACACAATCCTGCCACGAAAGGCTAAGGGGAAAAACACCATTGCAGACCATGGGCTTGGCTGTGTCCTTCATCAGTAAGTTGCCTGTCCCCCTCAGTGTTAACAGCATAAACTGTTTACCCACCTTTGCCATAATTATTTGCTTCCAGTGGACTTACAGAAAAGAAAGCATAGAATAGAATAGTTAGGGTTGGAAAGGACCTTAAGATCATCTAGTTCCAACCCCCTGCCATGGGCAGGGAGACCTCACACTAAACCATACCACCCAAGGCTCTGTCCAACCTGGCCTTGAACACCGCCAAGGATGGAGCATTCACAACTTCCCTGGGCAACCCATTCCAGTGCCTCACCACCCTCACAGTAAAGAACTTCTTCCTTATAGCCAGTTTAAACTTGCCCTGTTTAAGTTTTAACCTGTTACCCCTTGTCCTGTCACTACAGTCCCTAATGAAGAGTCCCTCCCCAGCATTCCTTTAGCTCCCCCTTCAGATACTGGAAGGCTGCTATGAGGTCTCCACGCAGCCTTCTCTTCTCCAGGCTGAACAGCCCCAACTTTCACAGCCTGTCTTCATACGGGAGATGCTCCAGTCCCCTGATCATCCTCGTGGCCCTCCTCTGGACTTGTTCCAATAGTTCCATATCCTTTTTATGCTGGGACACCAGAACTGCACACAATACTCCCAAGTGAGGTCTCACAAGAGCAGAGTAGAGGGGCAGGATCACCTCCTTCGACCTGCTGGTCACGCTCCTCTTGATGCAGCCCAGGATACGGTTGGCCTTCTGGGCTGCGAGCGCACACTGAAGCCAGCTCATGTTCATGTGCTCATCGACCAACACCCCCAAGTCCTTCTCCGCAGGGCTGCTCTGAATCTCTTCTCTGCCCAACCTGTAGCCATGCCTGGGATTGCTCCCACCCAGGTGTAGGACCTTGCACTTGGCATGGTTAAACTTCATGAGGTTGGCATCAGCCCACCTCACAAGCGTGTCGAGGTCCCTCTGGATGGCATCCCTTCCCTCCGGCGTGTCAACCGAACCACACAGCTTGGTGTCATTGGCAAACTTGCTGAGGGTGCACTCAATCCCACTGTCCATGTCACTGACAAAGATGTTGACCAAGACCAGTCCCAATACCAATCCCTGAGGGACACTACTCGTTACTGGTCTCCAGCCGGACATTGAGCCGTTGACCACAACTCTTTGCGTGCGGCCATCCAGCCAGTTCTTTATCCACCGAGTGGTTCACCCATCAAATTGATGTCTCTCCAATTTAGAGACAAGGATGTCATGTGGGACAGTGTCGAACGCTTTGCACAAGTCCAGGGAGATGACGTCAACTGCTCTGCCCCTGTCCATCAGTTCCGTAGCCCCATCATAGAAGGTCACCAAATTGGTCAGGCAGGATTTCCCCTTAGTGAAGCCATGCTGGCTGTCACCAACCACCTCCTTGTTTTTCATGTGCCTTAGCATGTCTTCCAGGAGAATCTGCTCCAAGAGTTTGCCAGGCACAGAGGTGAGACTGACTGGTCTGTAATTCCCTGGGTCATCCATTTTCCCCTTCTTGAAAATGGGGGTTATATTTCCCTTTTTCCAGTCGTTGGGAACTTCACCTGACTGCCACGATTTTTCAAATATGATGGCCAGAGGCTTAGCAACTTCATTCACCAGCTAAATATTAAGAAGTCCCAGTCATGTTTAACCACGCAAGAACCACCGAGATGAGCACTACTAGAAACAAAATAGGGACCAAAATCCATGCTGTCACCTCTGAAATGTGAAAAAATACCTGAAGAACTTGAAGTCCTTTCATGGCATTGACTGTCATGGTTTAAGCCCAGGCTGTAAATTAGAACCACGCAGTCTACTTCCCCCCCCACCCCCCCAGAGGGATGGGGAGGAGAATCGAAAGAATGTAACTCCCACGGGTTGAGATAAAAACAGTCCAGTAACTAAGGTATAACACAAATCACTACTGCTGACACCAATAACAATAATGATAAGAGAAAATAACAAGGGAAGAGAATACGATACCGCCCACCGGAAATGAGCCCGACAGAAAGAGGACGTGCCCTTCCGGGTAGCTCCCAGTTACATCCCCTGGCATGACGTGCTGTGGTATGGAATACCTCTTTAGCTAGTTTGGGTCAGGTGTCCTGTCCCCGCTTCCTCCCGGCCTCTCCTCCTCCCTGGCAGAGCATGAGACTCACAAAGTCCTTGGTCAGTCTAAACATCGCTGTTATCAGCTCTGTTCCCAGGCCAAAAATCAAAAACACAGTGCTGCAACAGCTACTAAGGAAGGAGAAAAACTGACTGCTACTGCTGAACCCAGGACATTGACTTAAAATAAAAAAACAGATGGTGATATTTAATACTGACATAATAATTACAATTAATATATATTAGCAGTGCTTCCTCATGTAGAAGACACCTGGCCAACTGCTAGCCTAAATGATGGCTTTGGTAATTTGCCAGGAGGCAGAGAGACTGCCTTTGATTTGTATACACTGGCAAAAAAAAATTGTTGAATCAGCTTCCATTTCAAGTAGGCTTCAGCAAGACTTATCCTCAGCAGCATGTAACTGCCAGCACTTACCCTCAGTACTAATTAGAAAGTTACTTTCCTCAGTGACTGTGGGCCTTGCAATCCTGTGTCTTACACCTACTGACCACAATGACAGCTGCACCCCATCCTTCAGTGCCCATATTTTAAGAGGATAAGCAACTAGAGAAGACTGCTATAAACATGATCTAACTAATAAATTAATTACCATAAAAAGCGTAGTAATAGAAATCTCAGTTCCCCTTTGTTTACAAGAGAGAAAAAAAAAATGGGTAACGTAATCATTGTAGTTACACCCTCATATGAAAAGAAAATGTAGTTACCAAAGGGCTCTTTAGCTTTGTTGGGAAAAATTAAAACTAAAGGACTTGAAATTAGAGTGAGATATGTAGAAGTGAAAATAGAGAAGTTCTAGTATCAACGGTGATTTAGCAGCAAATGTGGTTTTAAACAGGTTTAGAAAATATCAGAACCTGACAATGTCTTTTGACTTTAAAAATCTATGCCTCTACACAGACAGTGTCAATTAAGGCCCCTATACACTGACTATATTGAACAAAAAATTGATCACTTTTTGTTGGCAAAGCATGAACTGCAACAGGCCTTCTAGTTAACCATTGCCCACAACTATCCTAACATACTACTTGTTTCAAATTACATATATATATATTTGTTTCTTTTATAGCTGAAATACACTGTGAGACTGTGCATACTCAGAGTAACTTAAAAGGTAGAGAGCAGAACCACTAGCAAAACAAATGAAAGGCATTCTGCTCAACAGGACACTACAATACATTTATTAAAACCAGCATTAGTACAAATGAGACTCAATGAATCAAGCAAAAGAGAGATCAATGTTAGGAGCTCCCTGAACTAGAGGAAGCTATGCTCCCGTTCAGCCCCTGCACAACAGGATCAGCCACAATAAGGCCACCCACTCACTTCGCTCCAAGCGCTTACTAGTGAACACTGGAGCAAGCTTTTGTGTTTGCTTGGTTCTCCAGAGTAACATATAAAGCTTTCCTTAGAGAAAAACACAAGGAGCCAAGCTTTTTACCAAACAAAGCAGACTCACATGCCAACACTTCTTTTGTTGATGGGCTTTCAGAGATTTTCACATCAATCCTGGACACAGAGCACAGATAGTAAAATATTTTTAAATTGTATTCCTATCTTAAACCTTGACCATGGGGTAAACAGGCTGTATTTAACATTTTATGAGCTGATGCAGAATCAACTCTCTATAGACAACAATAACCATAAGCTAGTTGCACTATATTAAATATTTCCTTGACATTTACTGTTGGGTCCAGTATTCATAATAGCCCTCTCAGGTTTCTAGAAAAAGGCAATAAGCTGCTGACTTCGGGTCATTCACATTCCAGGTGAAATGCAGGCCCCATTTGAAGACAGTATGATATTTAGCAAAGACTTCACTAGTTCAGGATAGTGGCACTTGAGAAGCATAGTAAACAAAGTCCAGTAATGGCCTTTAATCCTTTAACAAAGTCACTTGTAGATCAAGTGCAGGCAGATTCACATTTAATACTGTAATGAGCTTTTTAACTTTAATGTTACATTGAATTTTGTACCATTACACTTAATGTTACTCTTGAATTTTTCAGTATCCTTAATATGAACTAGCACAAAGAAATTCCCAGAATGTCCTTGAGCATCCTTAGAGTGATCACTGATGTCACACCACACAAAACCCCACCAAACAAGGATTCTAAAAATACTGTTTTCAGACACTCACCAACCACCTGTAGAAGCTTTTCCCATCCCAAAACATCCACAAGTTTCTCCTCTACAGATGGAAGAAACAGCAACTTTTTAATTAATATCAATTTTTATTTAATTAAGTTAAATAAATAGTGTTCTTCTAGCGACAATTCAGTACAGTATTGATACAATATTGACAATGTGGTCTTCTTGGTAATTAGATTAGTCAATTTAAGTTTGCTGCGTGGATTTTTCGGCCTTGCTTGTTTAAAAAAAAAAAATAAATGTTTTTGTCTTTACAAGATAGCTATGAAAGGTTCTGGAGATTTCAGCTGACAATAAAGGACTTTGCCAGTTTAAATGCAGTCAGCATTTGTTTTAACACAAGTGGAAGTTACAGAGATCAGCAGTTCCCAGGCAGTAACCTCTGAATTGACCCAAAGAACAGTATTGAACAGCAGAACCTACTCGTACATCCCCTGTATACTGCCCAGATCAGTGGTCTGGGAGCACTGGCAGTGGTTGTGCTGTGAGTTTCATGATGGCCTAGTGTTCGTGTACTAAGACAAGAAGGTATTTACAGAAAGTACAGTTTTATGAGGCATAGTCTGGCAAACTGCAGCACAGCTTTCTGCCCTGATTACTTGCTAAAAGAAAACCAAACAAATCAGAGCTATCAGAGCTTGATTACTCCCTGCTGGGCTTGTTCTTTCACCAGGTGATGCAGGATAACCAGCTAAAAAAGATTAGGACCCAGCTTCACATTTAAAACTTGGTGCAGGGAGATGCTTTTAAAAGTGGATGTGCCCTATTCAGCACTAGTGTGTCAGTCCTGCATGATGGGAGATTCATTTTTTGCTGGCTCTGGGCCAGAAGCCCTGCACAGGGTTATGTTACAGCCTCTGCAGAGCCACATCCTCATTTCGCATCACCTGAAAGTCGTGAGCAGTCACTGAATGAAGAGAAAAGACAGAGAAAGGAGTACAATGTTCAGCTAGCAGATATACAGGCATTTATGGAAAACTGCATTTGTTTATGGATGTTCAAGTGCCTACTGAAGGCATGTGGCTGCCCCACCCTTGGAAGCGTTCAGGGCCAGGTCAGACAGGGCTTGGAGCAACCTGGTCTAGTGGAAGGTGTCCCTGCCCATGGCAGGGCAATTAGAACTAGATGATCTTCAAGGTCCCTTCCAGCCCAAACCATTCTATGGCTGTATGCATGATGTGAACATGCTCTGCTGAACCCCATACTTTTACAGCAACACCTCCCAAAAGTGCTACTATTAGCCAGAACATCTGTTTTCCTCTAGCCAATGTCTAGGGAGCACTTCAGGCACCCCATGCCTCTGTGCATGACAACTGGTTCAGCAGCTGTCTTACAAACATCTGTATAGATAACCCCAAAAGCTCAAAAAGTATAAGGCACCTAGGGTCAGTCGCAGCTCAGCAACATAAATGTCCAAGGAGAAAATATTTCCATTTGACTAAAATGCTTTACTGACAAGTTTTGCATTAAATTATTTAAATCATTGCTGCAGCACTCAGATGACTGCTCTGGATACAAGCTTTCTACTGACTCTACCAACGCACCTCCTGCCTTCCCTTTAAAGGCTAGAGATAAGAGAAAATAAATTTTGGAATTACTTACAGACAAAAAAAAAAAAAAAAAAGTATCTATTTGAATGGATGAGAAGCTTGTGAAAGTAAAACTCAATTTAAGTTTTGAACAGAACAAGGAAAACATGACTAAGAAAAATTACATTTGAACACCATAAACTGGGCAATAATTGTCATAAGAAGTAACCATTCTCCATCTAGCTAGATTAGCCTGGAACAAGAATTAACACTAAAATTTTCAATGAGCAAGAGGAACTCATTCTAGCTTGAAAGTTATCATAGATTTTCTCCCTTTTTCCAAAGAGGGCTGAATCATCTGACAGATATTCCCCTCTCTCCTGTACAAGCTATACAAGCTCTGTAATACTATAAAAGCTTCATCTGCCCAACCTAGAACATAAAGAGATGCTTCTCCATCAGACCTGCTTCAACAGAACACTTACATCATGAGCATTAACAACTTCAATTATAGTTTTAAACTTAAAAATCTGTTTTGAAGACAGAGTAAGCCAACATCTGACAGCCTGATTTGTATAGCCAGGAAAAAGATCTAACTGAAAGCCTTGGATAAACTAATGCAAAAAGTCAAACTTCACAGTACAATACTACAGATATGCCAAAAAGTTGCATTTATTTTCTTCAAGGATCCCTGGAGCACCATGTATGAGTGCCAGACAGCACAGCTGATCACCTTTCATTGCAGCTTCACTAAATTCTAGTTAAATTTAATGAGAAAATACCTGAACGTACCCTTATGTTGCAGTGATCTCACATGTTGCTAGCACCCAAAACCATGTAAATATGAATCCAAGACCAGATAACCTTCTTGAACTCTGACCCAGCATCCTTTTGGGAAAGGCTGAGGCCGACTGTCCCCTCAAGCCACGGACCAAGGACGCTGGTGCCCTCTTCTGGTTGTATTCTTCGGAGACCAGCAGAAAACAGTAAAAGATATCCGATACTAAATCGATTTAACAGCTCGAGGTATTTCTTTGTATGGCTGAAACTGAGAATATTTTTATGTGCCTCTTTGGTAACTAGAGGTGACAATACATCACAGCACTGGGACAGGCATCTTGTTCCTAAGCATGTGCTATGCAAATATAGCTTGGAGTGAACTTGGTTTGCCCCCTTGACATCTCACTCCTTTACCAGATTGGAGAACAGCACTACTGTTACTGCTCATCTGCAGTCTGTTTTGCCATCCATTTTGTTAATTCCCAGATATTTCTATCCTCTTTATGAGGAACAATAAAACTAAACAGAAGATTATTGAGATGTATGTTGCACTTCAGTTTCTGCCCAGACAGGGATAGCATTTACAGTATTCTGCTGTAAGTAGCCCACTAATTATTACCAAATGCCTAATCTGTTGCATACTGTGAGATCTAGGGCTCTCATCTCATTTTTCCAAGTTATTTACACATCAAAATACAAACAATAATAAAGAAACAGAAAAGGCAGCTTGGCTGCAGATGGTAGAGGGAGAAGGCTGTTCTTGCCAGAACTCTAAGCTTTATCATGAGCCTGTTCTTCACAGCACTTAAGTTCAGTAATACTCCTCTGTGTTCAAATAAAGAGGGTCTGAAAGACAAGGGCTCAGGACTCCTTTCAATTTAGCTAGGTATTCACTGGTATCAGTGTCTGGGACACTTGGTCATTCTGAGCACATTACTGTGACAAAAGAGGGGCAGACAGCAAGTGCAAGCACAAGCACTGGACACAGCCAACCACACAGCCCCTTAGCTCACACAGACAATTTTGTCCTGCTCCAACAAGATCTCCCCAGGATAAATCTGCTTGGTAAAAGGAGCCAGCCCTAAGCATCATGGAAGCAAGCCAAACAGAGACAGACATTTGGCCAGGAACCAGTACTTGCTCAGCCCACTATTATTTTTCAGTGCCAGCACAGCCTAGCCAGACAAGCACTGTACAAACTCCAAGACAGAGCCATAATTTTAGCATCTTCAGAAGAATAGGGCCAGGACTGGCTGGTCTTCCTTGTCTTGGCTTAGTTTAGACAAAAGTTAATCTGATGAATATAGGCATGTACTTTAGGATTAACCATGTATGTTTAGTATGTTCCTCTAAACTGTCCTGGAAGTTTGTCTGTGCTAATTCTCTTCTATATTTGCATTGCTGCTGCCATCTATGTTAACAAACCCCAAGCATGGCACAGTAGAGCTGGGACTGGCTCTCTTAGCTACTCATCACATATGCTTTCTAAGCCAATGTTTCTCTATGTCTCTGCAGGAACACCAGATAAAGTGCATATCCTCCATAAACGTGTTGCCAGGGATGTCCATTACAGGCATCTCATCACGCAGAGCTTTGTAGCATTTTTTACAGTAAGTGGATGCAATCAGAACAAGCATCCAAGAGAAAGTCTGAGCTTAGGATACAAGAGAATAATTATGAAGCAGACAAGAGCCAAAAATAAGTATTCTGTGAGACTCTGCATTATCTGATGCAATGGGAAAATTTATACATCCACTGTAACCAGCAGAGGACCTAACAACATTTGCAAGACTCAGACAACATTGTAGAACATCTGAGTAGTAGGGCATGGGCTGTACCTCCTCCAGGTCACATCTGCCTAGTAGAGCCTGCCCAGCTCTTCAGTACACCAAGATGATCTTGCCCTGGGGAAGTCAGTGCTGAGGAAAATTGCAAAAAAGCTTGATTCCAGGAAGAAATCACTGATGCTGCTGGCCTGTTTCTCAGCCTTAAGAGCAGTCCTGCAAGCTGCTTCAAGGTCACTGGCTAAAATGCGTACCAACCTCAGTGATCAGAGCTAATTTTAGTCATTTGTAGAAACGACAACAGGCAGGATGTACTCTTCACACAGCCAGGTTTCTCAGTAAGGCAGACATCCTTCAGTCCTGAATTAACAGCTTAACTATCCTGACCACAGTTAAATCATTCTCTCCAATTAGCCAATTGCCTCTCAGACATCCTTAACTCATCTCCAGAGAAAAGGAAAACAAAGGCAGATGATAGGTGCTAAATCAGTACCTTCCCAGAGGATTGAGTTCTGCTTTTCCATTTTAGTCTTAAGTGAACAATAGATCCACAATACATCCACAGCTATAAAGAACAGCTTTCTCAGGACACCAGAGGCAGCTACAATATTTAATGTTAGAAGTTATTGATTAAAAAAAAAATAAATAACTACAACATAGAAGAAATGGAATCATGCAACCACAGCACATTTGAGTCTTCTGAAAGTCACAGCACGATAGTATGGAAACTGCTAGAATAAGATTAGGGAGCTTTTTGTTGCTCCCTTGAGCAACAGGAGCAACGAGCTCTTGAAATGAACATCATGAGTCAAACTTAATCTTTAACACTTTTGAATTCCAACCCACTCCAGAAAATTAAATAATTACTCAAAGCTCCTTGGATGTGCTCATCCTGCTGTCTCACCAGTAGGTTTTACTCCCAGCGTGTTGTCCAAATACATTTTAGTTGGGGGGAAGATAACATGACCTGCATAGAACTCAATATTCACCCTTTGAAATACCTATGCTGAAAGTCAGACTGATCTTCACAGCAGATCTAACTAAGCAAGACAAGGCTTGACATTTCTGAAACTGCAACTGTTTAAATATTGCCTGAACTAAAACAAAACAAAAAAAAATTCATATTTTGTGGTTATGATCTACAAATGGGATGGTCAAGAACTGCGACTACCTCTGTTCAATCTTCATATTGATTCCCCTTTATTTCTTTTCCAGGATATACAGCTGTCTTCAAGAAATCTGGTTCTGTTTGTTTCAAACATCACACAAGGCTGTGAGCTTTATAGGTCTTAGTTTTTCTGTGCTGAACATCAATGAAAGCTTAAAACTTCTTTGGGTTGCTTTCATCTCCCTTCTTATAAGTCCATATTTTTGTATACTTGATCATTTTCAGTACATCTTTTTTAAGTGCTCTTAAGTGGGTTTGCATCTGCATTTAAGCTTTTCATCTTTTACAGCAGCATTATTTCATGTTTATTACCACAATATGCCCAACTGAAGCATCTCTTATACCTTGATGTCAAGTATCAGCTGCAGAGGAGGTAACTCTGGCCTACCCCTCATGTGGTAAGTGCAGTGACTTACATAGAATGAGAGAGGATATAGAACCCAGTTTTTACTTTGCAAAAGTCAAGGCTCACGTAGACAAAAGCAGTAAGACATTTCCTTGCTCCAAGTAAGACAAATACAACAAAAGGAAGCAAGAACAGAACAGGAAAATTTAAAATGCCATTATTACCCACAGATCTCAGATGAGACCATTTCAAGATCAGTTTCTTCTGTCTCGCAAATTAAAGTTTAATCCATGTTGCACAAACCTAGCAGCATTCACACTGCAGTATTATGCGATTCTTCACCTTAACTACTTAGCTTTTTTTCATTTTCCCTTTTTAGCCTTTAATCTAAAAAAATACTTAAGTCACTAGCTCAGTTGCAAAATAATGACAAAACAAGAAAGCAGATGAAGCAGTCATCTTCAAATACTGTAGCTGAAAATAACTAGTATCAGGAAAGCTTGTATGCCAGAGAATAAAAGCTTCAGGGAAGTTAAAGGCAACTATTATCTGTCTTGCAGCTAGGTAGACTCTTATAAAAGTACAACAGAAGTTTGGCCTCTAGGAAGACATCACATGGTAAAACATTTAGTAAATTCAGACC
This sequence comes from Psittacula echo, assembly GCF_963264785.1. NCBI lineage: Eukaryota > Metazoa > Chordata > Aves > Psittaciformes > Psittacidae > Psittacula > Psittacula echo. Next base: position 102,931,611 of record NC_137736.1, read on the forward strand.
TGGACACCTCCTACTCCGTTAGATGCACCAAATCTCTTGGCCCAGGAACACACACGACTGTGGTCATAGACTGTTCATAAGACCAAAACTTATCTCTTCCCCATTATTACTGTGACACAACCAAATACTTTCAAACTGCTCTAACACTAGGAGAACAGTTATGCATGTGAGATAGATTACTGCTTCCAAAATACCCAACACTACAGGAATTGCAGATCAGTAAGCACTATTAAGTAGAGTAAGGCTTATTAACCTGGCATTTCAGGAAACCTTATGTTCAGCCTGAAACACCATAAATGAGCTGGCACATCTGGGATATCTGATCATATGTCATTACATTAAAACCCAAAACAAATTCATTTACTGGACTATAAAGTGTTTGAAGCAAGAGACCAAGACCTGCATAGGCTAGACTGAAACTGAATGCTTCCCCTCCTTTAAAGGATATTTACTTTGAGGCAGGTTAATCAGTCATTAGCATTACTCCATTTTGGAGAAATACAAGGGTATGCATTACTAAGAGGATGCACTATCTGCAACAGGGAGCAGGCAGGAGGAAGAAAAAAAAAACCACCAACTTACACATAGAAGGAAGTGAAACCTCTGAAGCTAAGAAAAGCCTTATGACACACACTGGTATAATTAGCTTTTAAAATTAAAGAGGCTTGTTAGCTGGTACATACTAAGTCTGGTGAATTGCATATTATGTCAAGTGTTAAGCATATTTTTGCTTGGAAACACAATGTCCCATACAGATAGCTCCCTTAGGAAGCAGTAAACACTGAAGGTTTTAAACTCTTACAGTAAGAGAATGCCTCAGATTTACCTTGCCATTTAGATGAGTTGAAAATAGTTCTCTAATTGTTGACCAACCTAACAACTTTTGACAAGGGTTGTATTTAAGAGTACTCACAGTAGCTTCTTGTTTGTTATTTGAAAACACTAGGTCATGAGCAACTGGGGGCACAAGACAGCATAGCAGCTCAGGATAAGATAGTCCTGTCCTATCACTCCCCCCTCCTTGCTACTAAGAGTGAGGTTTCTCTACACTGCAGAGCAGACATGTTGAACAGTGCTGTAGTGGCTGGAAAGGTCATCTCAGACAGCTATACCTTAAGACTACTCAATGTCACAAGTATGACACAAGAGCCATCTAGCTCAACTCCACTGCTCTAGTACCTCACAACTTTTAGCACTGTTCTCTACTGCAGTTTTTCCACCAGTGTTTGAAGGGTTCCTAAGGCTCTGCCAGACACAATCTCCCCTTCCTCCACCTCTCTGCAGAACAATCCTTCTATTCACCTCCATGAAGGAAGGCTTGTCTCTTAGTCAACATTGATGTCTCCTACAACACACAAATTCAGTATTCACAGACCATGTGCATCTGGAGGCTTTTGCTGTGACAGGGTAAACAAGCTGCAAAAAATACGTTCTGTTCACAACCACATGAGCTTGTCTCAGAAGAGAAATAATCAGAAGATACTGCAACAAGTCACTTGTGTCTATAGGGATGTCAGGTTGTTTTACTTTGGTTTCAGCCACACAATCCACTCCAGCTACCTTAAAAGCCCTTTTGTGTAGAAAACCATAACCCTTTCCACTCACTGTCATTGCAGATATTAACTGGTGTAGAAAGACTGACAGAGGAACAGTGTAATAAGATATTTATTAAAAGTGCTGTCAGTTTATTAAGAGCTACAGTCTAATACTCCCTTTTTAAAGGGGTATCCAATTTAAAAATGCTAGCTAAAAAACATTCTGATCACTATGGTTAGACACACAACCTGAAACACTCTATAAAATGTTATAGGACTGACTGGGACAAAGTAATCTTCAAGTCCAGGATCCAGTTTCTATTGTAGAGGAAGAACTGCTGGGGGCTCCAGAAGAGACACCTGCAGGTACCTGGAATAGAAATGCAATCACTAAAGATAGTGGTTTAGCTGACAAATTTAATGATACCATCTTACACTGGAGTGCAAATTGAGACTGGGGAAGGAAAGAATCATCCTGCAACATTGCAGAACTGTTATTTGCTACATATATACACTTATGTATGAACTACTCTCCTGATACAGAAGTTTTCCCCTAAAGAGGCTGAGACAGAGGCTTCTGTTTCAGGAATATAAGTGGACCACTAAGCAGAAGTTAGTCAGCTACAGAAGCTGTAGCCCAAGCTGCTAAACCAGAGTTATCCTGTGCTTATAGCCTCCAAGTTACAAAACATTGTCTTCCTGGTTACTCACTTTGAGTGCTTATACTTCTCCTTAATTGCTTGCAGTTGGCAATGGGGAGCATCAAGGCATGCTTTATGCAGATCAGTCAGGCAAGGCACTATATCACTTAATGAATACCCAGTGAATGCAGCAAGTGTTTCTGGCTGTCCAGAAGAGAAAAAACAGTGTTATTCCAGTATAGGTATCATGCATCTAAGAGATACATTTTCTACCAAAGCATAAACCATTTTCACTACATCAGTGCTCACACTAGATTTTTTTTTAGGCTTGAAATAGATTCAAGTGTATTCTGCCATCAGTTTCACTCTAGGTCTTCCTTGGTGCCAGATCTGACCAGAAGTTCCTTCTGCTCCAAGCACGTGGAATCCATTACATCTCTTCTGGGTCCCATCCTCTTCCAAAACTGTTACTCTAACACTCAGCTAAGCGAGCTATCGAGACCTGCAGTAAAGCTGCCACTCCATGTAATCACTCCACTGAAGTGGACACATTAAGGTTTCCCCTCCCTCCTAGAAAGCCCCTGAATGGTATTTTGGGGAGAAGTTTTGGAGGTTAAAGACTAACAAGGTCTTACGTAAAGACTTGATGTAATTGAGCAAGACAGCAAGGTCTCTCTTACCTCAGAAATGAGACAGGATATTTCAGGTTGGTTTAATATTAACTTATCAGGTAGTTCCATTAGATCAGGAAAAGCTACTCATCCTAGGATTTCAGCCTTCATAGCATACATTGAAGCTACTCCTTCTGCTTTTCAGCCCAATTCTACTAACATAAAATGCTTGAGCTACCCACAACACATGCAGTTGTTATTCTTACCCAGAAAGACCTGTTCATCGTATAGTTTGCTAGACAGTAGGCTGCTGCAGCAGTTTGTGAAGGAAGGTACTTCAGAAATGGATCAGCTTCAAGCAGACTCAGCTCTGCAAGATACTGAACAAAAAACCCACAAGTTTTTCAAACAGCATGAGCCTAGCTGGTACAATCAGTTCAATACAGCAAGCACTGAAAATTGTCAGTGGTCTCAGCTTCATGTAAAACACATGAGTTGCACATCAGATGAATAGAAATAGCATCCTAGTCCTGTCAATCTTACAGAAGACCCTTTAACATATTTCAGTGGAAACAGAAAGACCACATTTTGTCACAGCCTAAACAATCTACACTAATATGAGGTTCTGTTCCCATCAACAGCTCTGACGTAATTCTACAGAAAGATACTTAGAAAATTCATGTTCTCATCCTTCAAGGTTGATCTCACTTGGAGATCAGGGATAAACAGACAACTCTAAGAAACAGAATGCGAGCTCTCCTGAAGTAAAGCCTTGTATAACCCTATAAACCTTACAGATGAGCAGTAGGTCAGATACATGCCATAAGCTTGAGTTAACCAGTTTCTGAGCAGGGTTGCCTATGCAGGTATACAGGTATATATACTGTGTCATTGTGTAGCAATATGTAGCACCAGCATGTCCAGGGTAGACTTGCTATGCAGGCACCCTTCAAAAAAATGACCAGATTTCCACCACCCAGCTGCTTAGTCAATGTGTTATCCTTGACCAGACAGACAGAAATCTTCAGTTTGGTTTATGAGACATTTATCAAGCAGTCTCACAAGCCTTCTACTGAAGATAGTAGGCTGCAAAACGTTCAGTTTTAGGCCTGCTGCAGTCCCAGATAAGACTTGGCATGAGAAAAAGCATATCTTCTTATAGAGCATAATACGGTAGCCGAACCTGTATTTAACAAAGTTATCTGAGCAGACAAGTGGTTCTGCTTTTTGGATCACTTCTCCTCCCACTGTCCTAAAAGGAGAATAACTCATACCCTTGCAAAGTTCTCTGTCTTCATACAGACTCCATGCCTCTGAATATATTGAAGGAGGAACTGGTTGATGGTTGGGGCTGTTAGGTCAAAAGTTAACACTTTGAGAAGCAGGTGTTCCATTCTTAGCAGCTGCCTCTTTGTGTAGGTATCATCTGTTATATACACAAATTCATCCACTTCTGGTGGGTAGATCTCTTCATACTTCCTGTAAGACGAATATAGAAGACGTTTGCCAGCTTGAAAGTTATGGTAAGAGAAAGCTTTCTGCTCAACCCGTATCAGGATGAGCACATGACACTGCTAAAATTTATGTAGAACTCTTATTTTAGTCCTTCCTCCAGCCTAGTTCAATTTAATTTCAAGTTTGGGCAAAGATGGTTAAAGCAACTCCAAGCCACCAGTCTAGATAGAAACACACTACATTGTTAGTTGTTTACTAATAGCAAGATCCCAGAATGCACCTCAGTAATATTGAGCTCTAGACAAATCCTCATGTGCTCCTAGGCTATGTTGGGTAACCTGTCTACTTAAAGCAGTTGAAGTCTAATTGCAGATTGCAGCTGTGAACCTACTTTAGCCTTTCGGACTAGCAGCCTAACATAGTAGTGGTTTTGCTACTGCTGCTATGCTTATAAATTTTCCCCACTACAGTTCCTCACATCACAAACATTAACCATCTAATTTTGCTAGCAGCAAAGTAGGCGAAGTTGCTAATCTTGAGACATCACAAGAAGCTACCTACCACTGCAAACTTCAGTCCTTCAAATTAAACTGAAGACTCATCCAAAAATTAAGTTTTAGCTCCCAGATAAGGAGACAAACTTACGCAGCCAGAAGAATTGCTGCTGTTCCTACAAGCTGCAACTTTCCTCTGAGAACAGACATGCAGGAAAGAAACCTGTCTAAGAAGTTCACTGCCAAGTACAGAGTCTCTGTGCGAAGTTTATATTCTTCCCCTACTTCCACCAGCCAGTCTACTAAGATGGCACGCATTCCTGTTGTGATATCTGGTTGTTTCTTCATGTAGTAGGGCTTGGGCCTGAATCGTACCTGTTTGGAGAGAGAGTTGGAGAATCAGGAAGCTCAACCTGAAGACAGCTATTGATGGCCTAGCTGATTAGCATTCTTCATACTTATACCAAAAGGAGCATGAGTTGTTCCATTATTAATAACTCATTACTACTAACTACAATTATAGCGCTAATAGTATTAACAACTAGTAGAATCTCTAGAAAGTAGTATTGCTACACTGAAGAGATAAGAGCTATGGTGTTAGTAGCAGAATAGTAAAAACCTCCTGAACTATGGAAAGCCTTTGCTATCAAGTACATACGAGCCATTCAGAGAGACCTGAGAATGAACAAATCACATTCCACCACCACCACCCCCCCCCTTTCTTACTGGGAGAATACCCTTTAATGCTCTGATGCAGAAAGGTAGGAAAAAACATTATAGCAAAAGAGCTGTCAGTGACATCATATCTGACTGATTTAGTACTTTTGCAGCATTCATCTCCCATCTGTAAGAATGAATTATTCATCCCAAGGAGTCAAGAGATGCTCCAATGGTAGGAATTTTCAGGGACAAGAATAATCATGAAAAGTATCACTGTCTACATGCTGCCTTCAGAGACAGCTTTTACTGCTTGATTTCTCTCCTCCGTAGTCCAGCCTTGGGTTATCCTGGAACAGCCATACCTCTTTGCAGTATTGTAGCCCATCACAGAGACCACGAATACCTATAAGCTTGTTCCAAGGCACTCACTTCAGCCTCTCGGAGGTATTGATGAATGTCTTCTGCATACTCTCCCACAGTCAGAGTTATGGGATCTACCATGTGATCCTCAGGCTGGGACTGGAAGGACGTATCCACTACCATAGGAGATCCTAACAGGTAAGAGGAAGCAGCAAGAAATTTGTGTAATAAGCCTCTTCACCTTATCCTGTAATGTCTAGGATTAAGTTATTTGCCTCATCTAGACACATGCCAAGTTACCTTGAAGTGTTATTTATTTATAACAAGCTACTCGCTAAGTTACCAGCATCACAATTCAGAACTACCCTACACGTGCTGTGGGTACCGTCTAAGTTGTTACAGGAGTTACCTGTACTCAGATCCAGCAGCAGGTGAATACTGGAAGTCATTGCACTAGTATCCAGTTCACACAGGCTTGTTTCAAGCTCTTCAGCCACTTGGCAGCTGTAGTTTTCTTTCTCTTCTGGTTCATCCTCATAGATAGCAAACGCTTGCTTTGACACAGCACTGACCATTTGCTTGGGTAATTCATCTTTTCCAGATGAAGGGACGGTGTTTTCAGAGCCAGAGAAGCATCTGATAACAGTAACATCCTGAAACAGAGCACACAGGCTGTGGGAGGGCAACTCAGGAAGAAAACAACAGTAAGTATCATTTGTTTTAGCAGAGAAAAAATCACTCTCCTTGCCTAACAGACACCAATAATAAAAGCCCACTGGAAAAAACACCAGCTACAGCTGGAGCCTCAGCTTGTTGCTGTCTTGCTGCAACAAAGTCCTCATCAAAAGAGTGAAGTGTAGTGAAAGTCAGGAACCAAGAGAGCAGCCTCATCCCCAGTGCCCACCATCAAAGGGAGAGAGGCAAAGGTGCTGCTCAGTTCCTAAGGAACTGGCAAGTGCAGTATCTGCTTCACGTTCAGTTCTGGCAAACAGCAGCTGCTTTGCAGTGCAGCAGGTTAAAGTAACAACAGGAAGTGCTCAGGCACTGTCACAGATTTATGAAGGACTTCACCTGCAAGGCAGCATCTAATACTGACTTGCAAATCCAAGCTTGAACTTTTGAGCTCAAGCATCACAACCTCTAGGACTACAATGTGTGACCAGGCTGCAATCCTTCACCTCATCTGCTATCAGTAAGCCATCAACTGAGTTAGGGGCTTTGCACAGTCACAACCATGAACAGCTTGTGTACAAATAACAGCAGCTATTTTAGGTTCTGTAAATCATCACTGTAGCACTTCTCCTGTCACACCAGCAGATCCCAGGAGGACTGCAGGAATAGAAACGCAGGCAGACACCCTGCTGTGAGCTTTAGCTTCTTGAAGACTCTGGCAGGCTGAAGGGAGCATGGCCAAGGGACCTCTGGGTAAGCATCAGTGAATGAACTTCTAAACTATCCCCTGCACTTTAGAGGGTATGCGCCCACATAAAGCCTCACCACGTCTCCCTTCCTTCCAGGGTGGATTACTTGTTCAAAGTATTTCTACGGGGAAGCAATTGCAGATTAGGACCGAACAGTTACCAGCGGGTTTCTCGGCAACTCACGCTCATCAGCTGGAGCCGGACGCAGCTCCTTACCCCGCCGCCTCGGGCGTTTACCTGCAGCCTCGAGAGAGGCAAGGGAGCTACCCCCGGCCCGCGGAGCGCTCGGCAGGGCTACGAGGCTCACCTGGGAGCTGGGCCGCTGCTGCCCGTTCTCCGCCAGCACCCCCAGCACAGCCCGCCCGCTGCTGCGGGGGGCAGTGTGGCAGGGCTCCCGCAGCCCCGCCCGGCTCTTCTCCCCGGTGCGGCGCATCGCCCCGACGTCAGTACCTTTCGGAGGCAACTACAAAAAACCACACACCAAAATAAAGTTGCAATAAAACAAAATCCCTCGGGCAGCCCCTCCCGCTCCGCAGGATGGTGGGTGGGCACCCTCGCCCCCCTCGCCACTAGCCCACCGAGAACGCTGCACCTCCGAAAAAGCAGAGAGGAAGCACCCAGCACTCCAGGTGCACGCCCGCCGCCCCTATATAGGCGGTGGCCGATGGAGGCGGCGGCTGTTGGTCGCAACTCCCGGCGCCGCAGCAGCCTCCCTGGCAACACAAGCTGTGGCGCGTCGTCATGGAGACCCCGGCGGGGGCCGCCCCCCGCGGGCCCGGCCGCGCTGCCCCGCGCACAGCAGCGCCCGCCCCGCGCAGCCCCCGCCGGGCGGCGGGTACGAGTGGTGGGGCTGAGAGCTGAAACCCCGCCGTCGCTCCTTCCTGTGTTGCCCGTCCCAGACATCCAGAACGTGGGGAGAGGGAGCGCAGGGAGAGCGACGGAGTGATGAGCACAGCTGCGGCACAAGGGTTTGACTGCACTCCTCGGTAAAGTTAAAACAAGGGGATTCTAGTCGATTTAAGCGTGGGTTTGACTGCTGTAGCACCTTGTAAATCTAAGCTAGCGGGCAGATGCAGAGCTGATTGCACGGCTGCACAAGCGAGCAGCTCTCAGCTGTGAGCAGTGGAAATACAGAGCCCTCTAGTAGGATTTAAGAAGCAGCTTATCCTGTGCCATCAAAGATTTTCACCAGTGGTGTGGATAATGACACAGAGAGCACACTTACTAAATTTGGGGGTAACACCACCAGTGGTGCAGGGAAGGGCTGTGACTGTGCTGAGGAGCAAGATTAGATATGTGAAATTAGCCTGACAAACTGGAAGAGTGTTCTGGAAAAGTGGGATGCTCCCAAAGTACAAGTGCAAGCTCAGACAGAACCAACAGCTGCAGCAGTGCAGGATGGGGAACAGCCAGGTAGATTTCAGGTCTGTGAAGAAAAATCCAGAAGGTTAAAGTGTACGTCTGACCGAGTGTAAGTTGCCATGCTCATGGCTGTTCCTGCTTGGACAAACCATAATACAGACTGTGTGGCATACAAGCCCTCTGGAAGTCTATAGAGAAGGCAAAGGAGCAACCAGAATAACAGCTTAAACCTCAGCATGAGATGTAGGTTAGGTATTAGCATGATGCCCCAGAAGAGACAGCATGGGAAATTGGGCGATTTCCCTCCTTTGCAGTTCTGTAAGAGCACATTAAAGATACTGCTGTCAAAAACATCTGTGCCTTGGCGGCTGACATAACTGAAGAAACTAAGCTACCCAGCAGATGACTTATTATGACTTATGTATAAGCAGCATATGGATATCCTCAGTAGTCATGTAGTACATTAATGTAACTGAAATGCCTCTCAAATGCTTTTAATGAGGTTATCTAAGCTCCATTTTCCCAGGAACTCTTTGAAACAGCCCAGTATGGATTAGTACCTGAGGGAGGCCAGTGAGCTTTGCCAGCCACTACTTAATTGTAGCAGCAGATCAAATAAAGCTTTTGGCCATTAATCATTTACTTCTGCACTTCCCTGTGTGTGCCTGAGAGGACACTGAAGCCTTCCTGAGAGGGCTTCTTAGGGTGTCTTGCAGTAATTACTGTCCTATGGTTTCTATGAAGGCAGAGAATTCAGAGCAACTCCCGACTTGGCAAGGATGCTTCCTTTGTGGCTCTGGAAAAGGTGGCATGAAAGGCCTGGTTTGGACTCATCTCTGTCTCGTGAATCTTTCCTATCTCCCTAGCTCTTTCTCCTTTTTGCAGATTTTTGCTTTGAATGTTGAAATTTCCAGATTTAGTGCCTTTTTTAATTAAAGGGATTTCCCTTCTTCTATGCTGTGGGACCAGGCATGGGCTCCTACCTTCCTCTCTGAGGACAGTCCCAGCTTTTACACAGTAAGTTCTTCACACACTTCAGTTCACGATCTGGGGCATGGAGAGTGACTGTCCTGGCCTCCAGTTCTGCCCCAATGTCTGCCCTCCCAGAAGTGCCACAGAAGGCTTCTTTAGAGATTGGGGAGCTGGATTTTATTTTTAAATTTCCCAACAGAAATATTTGACAATTATATTTTACTCTATCAATCTTTTTGCAAGTTTTGTTTACAAGAGAGAAATGTTGTCTGTGCAAATGCAGATGCTTGGTACTGTGCCTAGGAGCAGGAGGAGAGATGAAGCATCGTATCACTGTTGTAAGGAGCATCCTTTATCTCTGTAGCTTGAAACTGTAACTTTAAATCTTAAACTAACAATCCTGTGTGTGTCTTTAACATAGTAGAATAGGCCAAACTGTTCTAACTTACTAACATGTAGAAGGAAAGGAATGCTTGGCTGATTCGGAAAGGAACATCATGGAACTGATAACAACTAAGGAGACAGTAAATACGACCAAGGATGCCAGCCTTCAAGATAGCAGAATGGCATCCAGCATGGAGCAAGAGTGGAATAGAACAGGAGCAAGGACATACCAACTGCTAACTAGGCACTAAGACCTTGCAAGTGTGCACAAGCACTAAGGTCATTCAGTAAACACAGTGGGGAAGACTGAGGAAGACAACCACCAAAGACCCCCACTCAGCAAGAAAGCGCATGCGTAATTAGGATGCAAATATTATAATTAGTTCCTGGGAAAATATGAATATTCATGAATATGCCAAATATATAGCCGCTGTCAGCAAGTATCAGGTGCTCTCACCTTTGCGAAACGATTCACGTGTGCGCCTAGTGCTGCAATAAAGAATGCCTGCTTTCTAAATCTCCAAATTGAGTCTTAGAGTCTCTTCAACAGAGTTTTATGGTAACAAAACCACATGATTCAGTCCTACTCTAACTATAGGCATACATGGGGCAAAACTGCCTTTTGAAAGAAAATCATAGCATATTTTCACCCAAGGTATTTTTCTGCATATTTCTTCCTCTCATGAGCTTGAGAAGGACACAGCTGCTTCAGAAGCTCCCAGCAGCTCCCTCTATGCACAAATCAGACTACTATAAACTGTCCCCTTCTCTCTTCACCCTTTGAAGTGTTTTTTGGTCCCTAGGTTTATTCCCTAGGCTTTCAGCTTGGCCTAAACAGCTGTTTGGCCTGCAGCCTGGGGGTAGCATCTTCATGGGTAATAAATCACCCATTGTCTTAAAAATATGTGTAAGCATAAGATGAGAAGCAGTTAATGCAAGGCTGTTGCAACTTTTCAGCCTTATGTCTCTAGGTCTCATGTTGAATTACAACACAATATTCATATGGGAAAATCCACTCGGGCAAGTTAGATTCAGAGTTGTTACGGCTTTGGCCAGGTCGCATTCAATATTTGGCAAGTTTTCTCAGACTCATGTACTGAGCAATCACACAGCAAGCTGTGGAAAGTCTGTATTGATTCTGGTTCTCACTCCACTTGAAAAGAAACAGATGACTAGGTTGAAAGGTGCTTTTGTATCAACCTTCCCAGTTATGCTTGGGGAAAAGGTAACAAACCTGCAATACTATTTTATATTTACTAATAGAGAGGCTAGGTCTTTGGATCAGTGCAGTGCAAGAAGAAATTGGATGCCTCGGGTGGGTTTTATTATCCTCTTGAACTCCTATGGGAAGTTTCTATCTGTCTTGAAGAGGGAGGTTAACAGCAAAGTAGAGAACATTAAATCATCATGATGTCCCTGCCCATGGTAAGGGTTTGGAACTAGATAATCTTAAGGTCCTTTCCAACCCTAACTATTCTATGATTCTATAAGTCCGCATGTGCGGACTTCTCTTAAGTCAGCTAACTGCAGAGCAATCTGGAAGTCCAGTGCATAGCAAATTTATTGCACAGCTGCATAAAACCCTGTAAAACATGTTGTGGGAGCAGCCTTTGAGTTCAGAAAGTTTCTAAAAAGGTTTATGAAATCTCCGTGACAGCAAGAACTGTGCCTGGACTCACTGACCTGCAAGGTCCCATCAGGACCTTGTTGTATGGTCTTACAGTGACAAAGCAGTGAAGAACGTAACCTCTCTTCTTTCATATGGCTATAATTCCTAGAGTTGTGAATAGTCTCCTGTCTGCAGTGTGCTCTGATTATCATAACAGTAAATTGATTTCCCATTATTTAGGAATATATAGATTTTATCTTGAGTTTCCGTGTTTTTCTGAACTACCAAAATCAGAAAAATAGCCAACAATTAAAACATGAGTCCAGGGATCAGAAGTTGTTGACCAAGACACAGCCTTGGTTGAGCCATCAACTCCACCACATTAGCTAGATCACTTTCTTAATCTGCACTGGATAATTAGCACAGGCCCAAAACACCACTCAAGTCCAAGCTTACCTAGTATTCCTCTGTATGAAACCTCACAGTGAACAGCGAGTTTGGACAACTCTGTAGCCTGATGAGAAAAAGCTATTTGTACCCAGAAACCTAACAGATCAGGACTGCATCTTGCTGGAAGCATAGGCAGTCACAGACATAGTCTGTTTTGCTTGGCTTATGATAGTGCATTTAAAAGGGCCAAAAAATGTATACTACCATGCAGTTCAGTCATCTATACTGTACAATTGTTAGTACAGCTCTGACATGGTCCTTGATGCAGTTGAGGCTCATGGCAGATTGTGCTTTTCAACTGTTTATGAGCATAATCCAAAGGCTGGCATGGCCAGGGACCAATGGGGACCAGTCCCCATTGGCAGGAGGCAGGTAGACTCCCTGCTTTGACAGACAAGAGAACCTAATACTCTAAGCTTTTCTAAGCCTTGCTAAACATAGGAGAAGTGATCTGAGCTGAAGAGCTAGGCTTGTTCCATCACTGTCCAGAAACTCAAAAAGAGGCCATAACTGAAAGAGGTTGTAAATAATGACAAAACAAACCTCAGTAATCACAGGCTGGTGCTGTGCTGCACTGTGCTGCACCTACAGCTTGCACTTCAGGCCTGTGCTGGGCTGTACAGGACTCTTGGCTCCAGCATAAACCCAGCTGGGTGATAGTAACAGTGGAGCCCACAGGCAGCTCCTACTTGGTGTTGATTACACCACCTGCGTGGCCTTGTCTTTATCTTAAAGTGGACCAGCAAGTTTTCATGTGAACATACAGCAGAAATGACAAATACATGGTGTTTTATCTGAGAAAATTCTGTAAGAGGTCTCAAAAGAAAATGTCAGTGAACCTTTCCATAGGTGGGATCTGTACCACATGCCCTGAGCAGAGGTTTGTCTGTCACTGCACAGTGTGGGATCCTAGAACCTGAAGGTACATGAGATTATCTGTATTCTTTCTGTTTCTTGTGTTAGCTCCAGAAAATGTTATTTTAAGCAACAGGTTATGGAGTCTGAGTGCCTTTCTTACTGGGATCATAGTGTACGCTAGCCCTAGTGCCTTGCATTATAGGGTATCACCAAAATAGTCTGAAGCTGACCCCAAAGATGTTCCTGTATCAAGTGGTGTGACAAGTGACAAATACAGCTCCACACATTTCCAGCACTGGGGTTGCTTCTCCACAGCAGTCTAGGGCTGCTCCTGCTAGCTTTGAGACTCTGTATGTTGCCCATAACCACTGCAGTTACTTCCATTTCACTCAGAAGCACAGTATCAAAGCAATCACAGAATATAAACTACCCTTTAGTGCTGCATGTGAAGGGAAAATATCAAGCTTAAAATCAAACATTTCTGCTGTGCTTACTTTATTCCCTTCTCTGTATCATAGAGCAGCTGATAGCATACTTGAACACTGTGTATGTTTTAAATGAATGTCCTTCACAAAACATTAATATCTCAGCTATGCTTTTCACTTCAGAACAACACAGGCAAACACCCATAACTTTGACAGAACCTTGAAACAGCTCTGCATAATTCAGAAAGAGATGTTTCTGCACTGTTCAAGTCACTCTAATAACTGTCTAGCTCCACTGCTAGGCCCTTCTACCAGGTCTTGCTGAAGTTCATGCTAAAATTCCCTTACTGTATAGTAGTTCTTTTCTCAATCAGGCCCCTAGTTTATGATCCCTATATTCACAGCATCTGCTGCTCAGCTGCTTTTGACAGCTGCTGTTCATTCCTACACAGAAGCTGATGGTTGAAATGTTTCAAAAGAAATTAATGTTTTGACTTGATAATCCTAGAGAAGCTAACTCTTGGGCTCTGTTTCACAGGTTACAAATCATAGACAAATTCCCGTAGTGCAGCATCAGGACATTAAAAGAGAAGTTATTATTTGTTGCTATCAGTTCTACTTGTTTGTGTTAGTAATTCAAATGGAGTGGCTTGTATACATTTAAAGAAGATACTTTCTTATGCATGACTAATTGGAGGTCAACTAACTATAACAAAAATGGAAGCAAAATTTGTAGCAACAGTAATGTTGGGAAATAGTTTATCTTTGTTGCTCTGAAAAGTAGATGCAATGATCAACATCTATAGTGTTATGATGGCAAACGCTATTCATGAAGGCCTCAGCCCAGCAGAGGTCTGAAGTGCTATATAATAAATGTTCACAGGGTGGTTATTCTTTGGTATTTTTCATATGCTAAAATTCATATCATAAAACTTTGCTACAGCTAAACTAAAGGATGTGAGCAGACTGGGATGTGGTAACTATAACTGTCTGAAGCCATTTTGATTTTTTTTTCTAATAAAATGGCAGTTTGATATGGGATTTCCTTCTTGACCTAAAATAGGAAGAAATCAAACACCAAACTTTCAGATCTTATCTTTCAGTAATTTAACTTTTTTATATTACAAGCATTTATTTCAAATTAAATTGAAAATCTCTGGTGAAGGCATAAGCAATCTCTGAAGAAAAACAATGCATGTTTTGGTTTTGGAGGGAATGATAAGAATTACAATTATTTATCAGAATGCATCATGACAAGCAACTTCTGTTTATCAGTTAGCTCTGCATAAAAATCTGGCACTGCTGGAGCCTGGCAATGGTTTTACCTAAGCTGGAAAAGAGGTTGTCCTCTAAATTCTGCGCCTTACATATTAAGTACATGACTTCGTTCCACCATGCATGGATGAAGGGAGAGATACGTGCTTAGGCAGAGCCACTGACCAGTTGTTTTGTCTTCATGGTGCTCTTTCCCCTATTTCCCATAGAAGTCAGTAACAAGATTTGTTAAAACTGTTGATGAGCTCCTCAGATATCAAGCCATTAGTGTGGCTTTCATAACCTGTGAAGCAAACAGGTTGTACTGATCATACCTGAGCACTGCAACCTCACTGTTTTCAAATTAAATAAAAATACAAATACTTGTCTGCTTGCAACAATGCACAATTCATCACAAATTGTTTACCATATTAACCTTATGGCCAGGAAAGTGTATTGAAAGAAAAAATGGAAGTAGCCAAACTCTTCCATTCCATGGAGAGTTCCCCTGCCTTTTTTCTTTGGTTTATGTGTTTTAATTGGAATACTGTGTGGTTTCTCCACAATGTAATTTTAGTTGGCCCTTGATTATCTGAATAAATTACTTAATGATATTTCTCATTGCAATTACACTTTCCCATTGCAATTATCTGAATTTTGCTGTTTCAAGTTGTCTATAATGAATCTGTGTTCATAATTACAGCACATTGCTAATAAATGTTTGTAGTAGATATATGGTACAACACTGCTTATGTACATACACAGAAGCTACTGTAGTTGAGCTCATACATTCTTACTGCTTACTGCATGCTTTGCTAGTGATAAATGATAGCCATTTTCTCTACTGCAGCCAAGAACAGAGATTAAAACTCTAGATACCAATCTGATCTCACAGGTCACAGCTTGTCTGTGTAACCCGTTTTATGTTATAACTGATAGCAGTAAAAGGTCTTTCATCAACCGTGTTTATTTATGTCTGTGATTCACAGTGATGATGATTTATAGAGCACCTGTAATTACAAGTGTATACCTCTCATGGGAATGCAGTGCATAGCCGAAAAAAATGACCTTGTGGGAGGTCCATCGTGAATAAAAGAAATCCTAACAGTATGAATAAAGAAATCCAAACAATAGGATAATGCAGTTCCTAAATGGAGAGCAAATCTGTATGTATGCAGTAGAGATGGGTAATTAGGAGGGGAAAATAGAGGACTGGAAAATTCACCACATCTATTTTACATTGTTTAAAATTTAAAAAGCTCTGTTCATGTAGTAATCTGTGCTGTCTGGCTTACTAACATTCATCTTGGAAAGCTGAGAAGCTCTGAGATTATAGAGTTTGAATTTCTGTATTCAATGTGGTAGAGAATAAGGACTCCATAGTGTAGAAAACAGGAATTATGATTTTAATATGGAAAACCAATGACTGCATTTAAAAAAGATGTTGAAAATGTAGCAAGGGATGCAAGACAATAAATAAATACTACTAATAAAAAAATCTGGATGTTTTTATTAAAAAAAAAAAAAAGGCCTTACAGGAAGAAATTTAAATATCTCATCATCTTAGTATAGAGAAGACTGAAAGATAACAGGATTGTATCAAGACTCCCATGGGAAGAAGATACCAAGCCTGAAAAGCCCGTTTATTCTAGCAGACACTGAGATAATACAATTCAATGCCAGGTACCTGAAAACAGTCAGCGTTCAATTAGACATAAAGCTAATGTTTGTAACAATGAGATTGATTACCCATTACAGCAAACCTCCAGGGGAAAACAGGATGTCTTTCAGTGTTTTCAGTATGCCTTTACTTGAGATATACATTATCTAAAAAGTATACATCCTACTGGACTGTGTACTGGAGTAACAGGGGAAAAGCTTTATGGCATGCTAATAGAAAGCTCAATGAGATGATCTAACAGACTTTTTGACCTCCAATATCAAAACAACTCTTATCTGAAAATGAGTTCCTGTAGAGCTATATTTGGGCTATAGCTTCAGTGACTAGATGACCCCATAAGCTTTCACTTCCATGTTTATATTTACCTAATTCCCTATACTGGAAGCAGCTCGTTCCTCAGAAAACACAGTAAAAGAGCTGCAAACTTCTTCCTCCCTTTTTAGCCTGGATAGTCAAGAGATTGGTGTCATCATCAGATGCTGCTTTCTCCCTGTTTTCATCATTTCCTACTTTCTACCCCAGAAGCCAACTGTGTCCTATTCTCATGTAGCTAATAATCATCCAGGTGATGAACTATAGCCATTTTAGAAGAGTCCTTATTATATATAGCCATTTTAGAAGAGTCCTTATCTGTAGAACAGCCCAGGCCTAAGTATTCATTTGTTAGCCAAAAAAAATAATTTCTGTTTATCTCTAGCTTACAGACTACCACTGTGGTACTGATAAGATAGTGAGAAATAAATGCCTTTCTCAAAATAGAACAAACTGTCAGAGACAGTGCTGACAGAACTGTTTCATTTCCCAAATTTAGATTTCTTTTTAAAGTCTAGCATATGTATTCAGACTTCCTTTTATCTTTTATACTTGCTTAGTAGCAAGAGAGTAGAGAGCTTTTACCCTTTCACCAGGTTTTCTGAGTTTCAGATCTTACTTTCAGACAGCAATGCCTGATATCCTGTAAGACCACTAAGAATTTTACTGGTGGTCCTTTTCCAGCATGTAGGTGTGCACTGCTGACAGCTTTATTGCACTGATATCAGCACTGATTCTTGCATTTCTCTCAGCACTAGGTTGATGGAGACATGGGATCCCACTGTTTTAGGGCAAATAAGGGAAGCCTTTGGTGCCAGATATACCAAAACAGGACATAAATGTCACTGTTTTCCCCTTCTCCTGTAATTACTATTTTCTTGTTGTCCATTTAATCTCAGTATCCCTTTTGGAACATGGTAATGATATTTCTGCCTGCAAATGATGACTCAGTGTCTCTCATGTCAGACCAGTTGCAGCAGGCAGGGACAGCTCTTCTGTGCAGCAGTCCTGCTTAAGCACCATACAGCTGTTGCCCTTCTCTGGGATCCCTTCCCAGCACGTCGCCAGTGTGGTTATTCGGCAATCCCACAATGAGCTCTTTCACCAGAGACAATCTGGACTCAGTCCTGGATGCCTCTAAGCATCTTTACTGTGGGCAAACAGCTCCCTTTTGGGGAAACTGAAGCTGGGAATACGCAGAAAGACTTCTCTGCTGTGTGCCTGTAAAACAGCGATATACTGAAGTCTTGGAAAGGTTAATTAGCATCTAAGTAACCAGCTGGTTACCTCTACACCTGATTCTTCTCTCACATTTATTGACACAAGAAACTCTCATTTGACTTTAGGGGACTTTCCGCTCTGGTTTATGCACACATAAGATCCAGGGGATCAGGTCCTCCTCCTTTTATGGGATGTTATTTTTCAGTTGCTGCTTATGAAATGGATTAGTGTAACATTCATAATCTGGAGAAATGGAGAGATTTGAAACAGAACTCTTAATTTGCTGGAAATTATTATAGTTTTAATTGTCCTCCTTGCCTGAAGACACAGTTTAGCTTCCCATAAATGGGATTTTCACATAAAAAATAATATTAAAAACTTTTTAAAATTTGAGAACGTAATTTCAAGTATTTTTAATGTTGATTTATTTAATAAAATACCTATTATAGTATGTAATATGCAGCACCACAAACATACTGCATATGCATAGAGAAAATACACTTGCTATTTTAATTTTACTCTAGAATCATGAAGATAAATTACTACTTTGTGGTTGATGGAATGCCTTCTCTAGATTCCCTGTGCACCGAAAAGAAACAACCTAAGATATTTATCTTACAAAAATATCTAAGCTGTTTCAATCAGTAAAATGTATAAACTGCTTTTACTGATTCTAAGAATTAAATATTCCATCTATGCTGCAGCATTACCATTCCTGATCTGTCACAAAGCACTTAAAAATAATAAATAAAAATGCACAAAGTCAAACATAAAGAAGTTTCAAAGTTTTCTGCAATGAAACATTCAAAAATGAAATACGTGTAGAAATATTTATAGTAATTTTCATTGCAGTAATAGAATTTTGTGGGGAAAAAACCCCAACCCCTACAAATGTGCTTGGAACAGTTTTAACCAAGCTTCTGGAAACTTTTTACAAAGACACTGCAAACAACTATTCAGTCTGCAGTTGCAGTCCACTGCACTTACAATAAGCTATTAGAAATACCAGGACTTTCAAGGATCATGAATCACAAAGTCACAATCATTTAGGTTGGAAGGAAGCTCTTGATATCATCTAGTGCAGCTCCTTGCTAAAGCATAGTCAGCTACAGCAGGTTTGGCCTAGCAACATGCCTGCTTGGGTTTGAAGATCTCTGCAGATGGAGATTCCACTTTCAGCAGTATGTTCCAGTGTTTGACCCCTCACACAGTAAAAAAAATGGTTTCTTGTGTTTAGATGGAATTTCCTGTGTTTCAGTTTGTGCCCATTGCCTCTTGTCCTATCACTGGGCAGCACTGACAAGAGCCTGATTTCCTTTTCATTCCCTCCCATCACACAGTTATACACATTGCTGAGATCCCCCTCAGCCTTCTTTTCCCCAGGCTGAACAGTCCCATCTCCCTCAGCCTCTCTTCATCTGTCAGATGCTTCAGTTTCTTAATCAGCTTCATGGCCCTGTGCTGGACTCACTGCATTAAATCTGTATCTTGTACTGATACACTACAAGAACCGGACCAGGTGTGACCTCACTAGTGCTGTGTGGAGAGGATGGATCACCTCCCTCAACCTGCTGGCAGTGTTCTTCCTAAGGCAGCTCTGGAAGCCAGTGTCCACCCTTGCAGCAAGAGTGCATTGCTGGTTTGTGGTCAGCTTGTCTATCAGGTTATTCTATCCTAAGCTGCTCTCCAGCTGGTCAGCCCCCAACATACGCTGGTGCCTGGGCTTGTTCTAACCCAATTCCCCAGCTTGCTGAGGTCCCTCTGAAAGGCAGCACACCTGTGTGGTATTTCAGTCAATCCTCCAAGTTTCGTATTAGGGTGCACTCCTTCCCATCATCCTGATCGTTAATAAAGATATTAAACAGAATTAGACCCAGTATCGACCCCTGGGGTACACTGGTAGTGACCTGCCTCCATCTGGACTTTGCGGCACTTACTACAGTCCTTTCAGTCTGGTATTTCAGCCAGTTTTCAGTCCACCTCCCTGTCACTTTTTCTAATTCATACTTTGAATGTGATAGAGTTGCCATTCCTTGTATCTCCACAATAGATGCTGAGAGCTGCATTGATACAGCATATGATATCACCCTCTCCCATGCTCAAGTTTTTATACACATCTTGTGATTTCTGTCCTAAGGCATTGTAATGAACCTGTCTATGTAGTTTCTTGGTTCACAAGGGGATCTCAAAATTCAAAAACGGGTGCCTTCAAATCAAACTGTATGGAAATGTTATAGTACAAAGTGGTAAAGAATTTGTAAGTATTGAACAGGGTGTTTCATAGCAGTGAAAAGTATGCTACTTCAGAGCCAATAATATATTTTTCATGCAATGGCTACATAAATATGCCTTGTTTCAGAAATTCAGGCTGAGGTTTTAAAATGCAAAGCTCTTACAAAAATATGAAAATAGGTAAGAATATATGAATAGGACAGCCTCCCCAGTAGACCTGTGGTTCACCAAGTTGAACAGCCTACCTCAGACAAGGACCAACACTTCATTACTCAGAAAAATACAAAATTCCTTTCATTTGCACATTCTGTGAATACATAAAGTGCTGCATCCTCATTAAATTCCAGATTTCCAGTCATGAAAGTGACCAGTGGCATATAAATCAGAGAAAATATTCTTTTCTCTGATTTCAGAGTAGTCCAGATATGGAAAGCAGAGCATGTCTTGCTTGAATATTCTATTCTCTTGAAGGAAAATTTGAAATTTATGTTCTCTTGCAAGAGAAGGGCTTATATCATTTTAAACTGGGGCCTAAAGACTGAAAAGCTGAGTCAATCTCAGGAAGTGCCCTTCTCCCTCCTTTGGTTATACAGAAACTTTCTCAACAAGTTATGTGAGATAAACACATTTTCTTGCAATTATTTTGTATCTAGAATCATATTAATGTCTAATTTTTCTCAAAGGCTAAAATTCTCAGTCATTGTCATATGTGATGGCAATAAGTAATATACAGTCTGTATTTAGAAATAATACTGTTATCAGTTTCCCATGTGTGGATGTTTTGGGCTCATTTCTGCTTATATTGACATGTCTAGTTTTGTCTTTGGCTTCAGCTAGAGTCTGTTCAAGTTTTTCATGCTCTTTACACATTTTTACAGGTCAAAGACTATTGCTGCTTTCTTCTAAAACCTAGGCAAGGAGCACTAATGCCTTGCCACATGTTCCCAGAAAGACCAGTGTCCCTGCATTTTAACACCGCCAAAGATTTGGCAGTATTTGGGCAAATTTTTCCTTCTAACGCTTGATTAATTAATCAAGTCAGGTTGCTTGTTACAAATACAATACTGACTTCTTTTAGACATTCACATTAAGCCACCAAAGGCTATTGCATTGTTACAAGAAATGTCAGTCATGCTGGCAGCAAAATTAAGTATTCTTTCTTTTTGTTTACTGCCATTAAAAAGTTGTGCTCAAGATGTCCTCAGACACAGGAAAAAACAAAACAAAACAAAACAAAAAAACCAAACCTAACCTCTGAAAATATTAATTACAGATTTATTAAAAGCATACAGATGAATTGAAATGTCAAGCAATCACTCTTCACAGTATCACAGTATCACAGTATGTTACAGATTGGAAGGGACCTCAAAAGATCATCTAGTCCAATCCCCCTGCCAGAGCAGGAACACCTAAATAAGGTTACACAGGAATGTGTCCAGGTGGGTTTTGAATGTCTCCAGAGAAGGAGACTCCACAACCCCCCTGGGCAGCCTGTTCCAGTGTTCTGTCACCCTCACTGAGAAGAAGTTTCTTCTCAAGTTTAAGTGGAACCTCTTGTGTTCCAGTTTGTACCCATTAGCCCTTGTCCTATCATTGTTTGCCATTGAGAAGAGCCTGGCTCCATCCTCGTGACACTCCCCCTTTATATATTTATATACACTAATAAGGTCCCCCTGCAGTCTCCTCTTCTCCAAACTATAGAGACCCAGCTCCCTCAGCCTTTCCTCATAAGGGAGATGCTCCACTCCCTTAATCATCTTAGTTGCCCTGCGCTGGACTCTCTCCAGCAGGTCCCTGTCCTTCTTGAACTGAGGGGCCCAGAAGTGGACACAATATTCCAGGTGCGGTCTCACCAGGGCAGAGTAGAGGGGGAGGAGGACCTCTCTCGACCTACTGACCACCCCCCTTCTAATACACCCCAGGATGCCATTGGCCTTCCTGGCCACAAGGGCACAGTGTTGGCTCATGGTCATCCTGCCATCCACTAGGACCCCCAGGTCCCTCTCCCCTACACTGCTCTCTAACAGGTCGTTCCCCAACCTATACTGGAACCTGGGGTTGTTCCTGCCCAGATGCAGGACCCTACACTTTCCCTTGTTATATTTCATCAAGTTATTCCCTGCCCAACTCTCCAGCCTGTCCAGGTCCCGCTGGATGGCAGCACAGCCTTCTGGCATGTCAGCCACTCCTCCCAGCTTAGTGTCATCAGCAAACTTGCTGACAGTACACTCAATTCCCTCATCTAAATCGTTGATGAATATATTAAATAATACTGGTCCCAATACTGACCCTTGAGGCACTCCACTAGATACAGGCCTCCAACTAGACCCTGCCCCATAGACTACAACTCTCTGGCATCTCTCCTTCAGCCAGTTCATGGTCCACCTCACCACCTGATCATTCAGGCCACACTTCCTCAATTTAGCTATGAGGATGCTGTGGGAGACTGTGTCAAATGCTTTGCTGAAGTCAAGGTAGACCACATCCACCGCTCTGCCATCATCCATCCACCGTGTTATTTCCTCATAAAAGGCTAGGAGGTTGGTCAAGCATGACTTCCCCTTGGTAAAGCCATGTTGACTGCCCCTCATAACCCTCTTATCCTTGATATGCCTTAAGATGGCACCAAGGATAAGGTGTTCCATCACTTTCCCAGGGATGGAGGTGAGGCTGACCAGTCTATAGTTACCCGGGTCCTCCTTCTTGCCCTTTTTGAAGACTGGAGTGACATTTGCTTTCCTCCAGTCCTCAGGCACCTCTCCCGTTTCCCAAGACTTGGTAAAGATGATGGAGAGTGGTCTAGCAATGACTTCCGCCAGTTCCCTCAGCACCCGCGGGTGCATCCCATCTGGACCCATGGATTTATGGATGTCCAGATTGCTCAACTGGTCCCTAACCCATTCCTCATCGACTAAGGCAAACTGCTCCATTGACCTGACTTCATCTGAGGTCTCAGGAGTACAGGGCTCTTCAGGACTGCCTCCGGCAGAGTAGACTGAGACAAAGAAGGCATTCAATAACTCTGCCATCTCTGTATCTTCTGTCACCAGGGCACCCATCCCATTCACCAGTGGGCCAACCTTGCCTCTGGTGTTAGTTTTATCAGCTATGTATTTGAAAAAGCTCTTTCTGCTGTCCTTGACCCCTCTCGCCAGATTTAATTCTAAGGACGCCTTAGCCATCCTAGCTGCCTTCCTACATCCTCTAGCAGCAGCCTTATATTTCTCCCGAGTGGCCAGCCCCTCCTTCCATGACCTATAAACTCTCCTCTTCCACTTGAGCATACCCAGCAGTTCCTTATTTAGCCACGCAGGTCTCCTGGCCCTCTTCCTTGACTTCCTACATGTCGGGATGCTCTGCTCTTGAGCTCGGAATAAGCAATCCTTGAATGCCAACCAACTGTCTTGGGCCCCTTTACCTTCAAGCAGCCTTGCCCATGGGATTTCCTCTAGCAATTGCTTGAAAAGGCCAAAGTTTGCCCTGCTGAAGTCCAGGGTTGCAATTCTACTTGCTATTGTACTGGTCCTACCACACAAGATCCTGAATTCCACCATCTCGTGGTCGCTGCAACCAAGGCAGGCCTCAACCCTTACTGCTTCGACCAGACCCTCCTTGTTAGTGAGGATGAGATCCAGCAGCGCTCCTCTCCTGGTTGGCTCATCCACCATTTGGATGAGGAAGTTATCATCCATACACTGGAGGAACCTCCTGGACTGTGGCTGGGTTGCTGAGTAGTCCTTCCAGCAAACATCAGGGAAGTTAAAATCCCCCACGACAACCACGTCCTGTGACTGTGAGGCCGCTCTCAGCTGCCTGTAGAAGGCCTCGTCAACTTCCTCACCCTGACCTGGTGGCCTGTAACAGACACCCACAACAGTATCGCCCCTGCCAGCCTGCCCCTTAATTCTCACCCACAGACTCTCAACTCACTCGTCCCCTGTCCCTGGACAGAACTCAGTACATTGCAGCTGCTCTTGCACATAAAGAGCAACCTCACCACCCTGCCTGGCTGGCCTGTCTTTCCTGAAAAGGACATAGCCCTCCATGACTATATTCCAGTCATGTGAGCTGTCCCACCACGTCTCTGTAATTGCCACCAGATCATAATCTCCTGACTTAACACAGGTCTCTAACTCCTCCTGCTTATTTCCCATGCTGCACGCATTGGTGTATAGGCATTTCAAGGAGGGAGCTGAGCTCACCAATTCCACCCTAGGATTATAGGAGGCCTCCCAGTCTTCATCAATTCTAGAGTGCTGCCCCACTGGGGCAAGCCCAGTTACAACCCCATCCCCCTTCAAATCTAGTTTAAAGCTCTCCAAATGAGCCCTGCTAATTCATGCCCCAGCATCCTTTTGCCTCGGTGAGATAAACCTTTCCCACGTGCCATCATCCGGACTGGTGCCTTACTAAACCAGCCGTTATCAAAGAATCCAAAGCCCTGCCTGCAGCACCAGTCTCGTAGCCAATTGTTTATGGACTGAATTTTCCCATTCAGTCCCACATCATCACCGGAAGATGGAAGAAGTGAGGAGAAGATCACTTGAGCCCCAGACTCTTTCACCATCCGCCCCAAGGCCCTGTAGTCTTTCTTCATCCCCCTCAGACTGCGGGAAGCAGCTTCCCCCCCACCTGTCTGGAAGACCCTAGGAGAGGAAGGAGAAGGAATTCCAGTGGCAGGGAACTTAGTTGCTTTTGACAAGAAGGGAAACATAGAACTACTAATTAACAGTGCAGTTAAAGAAGGGTGAGCAGCTTGTTGCCAAACAGCCACAGGAAAAACCGTAACTGCTGTAATCAAGAGAGCTGTTTACCCAGTCAGTAAAACCAGGTTGAAACAAATGGCATAATGCCCTGAATAACTGTGGTCTGAGAATGGGAAGTTACCAAGGAATATGGCTGCTAGCAGGTAGCTCCTCTCTTGGTCCTGAGGAGCGTGGGGTGAAACAGGTATTGGATTGAAGGTGTCCTGTGCTGTAAGTACCGTGGTAGGCACTGAGCCTGGGTCTCACCCCTGTGAAATAGCAGAAGGATCAAAGAGAAGATCATGTCTGCACACTATCAATATCCTAAGGGAAAAAACAGTCCAAAAGCTCCCCAGCTACTGCTCAGAGTCAACTTTCAGACTACTGGGTATTGAACTGAGCTGCACCAGTTTGCATTTTGTAATGAATCCCAGGAGATTTATGTCTTCAACTAACCATGACTGGAGACAAAATGAGGTTTTCCATTTACTCCGGCATTTATTTGGTCAAGACTTTACTGAAGAGCTAGTAAGCCTTTTTCACAACCTTGACAGCATCTTCCGGAATGCCCCAGAAAAGAATGAAGATTACTTTCACAAATTTCAATCCAAAAGTGATTTTACATGCATCAAAAAGCAAAGCAATACTATATATGCCTCGGCGGGCATTTAAAGGGGTAACAGAAAATGTCCCAGATTTACAGCTACCAGGCTTGCCCTGGACCACTCGCTGCTAAGTAACTCACTGTCAATGTTGAGTCCAGTGCTGTGTGCACTGTAAGG
Organism: Psittacula echo; assembly: GCF_963264785.1. Lineage (NCBI taxonomy): Eukaryota > Metazoa > Chordata > Aves > Psittaciformes > Psittacidae > Psittacula > Psittacula echo. The sequence goes on from NC_137736.1 coordinate 102,957,075, forward strand.
TGTAATTGATAATGGTCACAGCTAACGTTGGGTTTGCTTTTTTAACCCTGCCTATATCAAATTACCCAGAACATCTAGCATAGCTTTACATGATAGTCCGTAGGCGCAGGCCTACATTCTTAATGCCCTGATGTCTTGATATCACATGGATCAGTGACAAGATGTGGTTAAAATAAAGCAATGACTACATATTTGAGGAATACTGAATACTGCTGATTGGGGTACCAATTAAAATCTCAATGCATATAAGGGACATCTTTCTTAGCTTCAGAAATACTAATGTATGGAACCAGTTTCAGGTAATATGTGATCAGATTTTCTCACTCTCTCGTACTCCTTCCTCAGATCAAAAGGGCTCTAACAAGGAGGAACTGGTTGTGTGAGGCAGCCCACCAGGGTCAATAAGGATTTTCAGGACTTGGGACTGACATATCATAGCTTTCAGCTCTAAAACTGCCTTTTTGCTTAGCTTTGATGCAATCTTCTGAGCCTCTGCTACCAAGAAAGCCAGCCAATATTTTTTTTGTGTGATGGCAGCCAAAAATAACAAACAGCATAAAGGTGTATGTGCAATTGAAATGCTTTCCAGCTTTGGACATCTAAGTAGCTGCGTCCACACTGAAGTCAGCTGCTTCGTTATTCAGACTGTCATTTCTACACAGCCCTTTGTGGACACCAAGGATCCGTTTTCGAGCATGTTCCCCGACAAGCAAAGACTCTTTTGATGTTATTTGCGCACATCACCAGGTGTGAGTCATTGTGCTGATAGATCCACATTCCTCTTTTGTTTTTACAAGTTTAGCAACTACCTTAAATTACACCAAAGCAAATAAAAAGAGGATGACACCTAGCAGATCTGACTGACCTCTTTTCTCATATGAACAAGTGTGAAGTGAATGTGATCTGTGGAAACAACTAGATTTATAGTTGAGAAAAAAGCATTGAAGGCAAATGAAAGATCTGACTCAGCTGGAAAACCTGCCTTTAAGTTCTTCACTAAATTCTTCAGGTTTTTCATGTTCCTAGAAAACAACTGGAGGGCAGAGGAGTGCCCCAGGCACCAGGGGCAATGACAGAGTGTCCTGGGTTCAGCAGAAGCAGTCAGTTTTTCTTCTTCTTAGTAGCTGGTGCAGCGCTGTGGTTTTGACTTTCGGCCTGGGAATAATACTGATAAAGCCGATGTTTTCAGTTGCTGGTCAGAATGTTTACCCTGACCAAGGACTTTGTGAGTCTCATGCTCTGCCAGGGAGGAGGAGAAGCCGGGATGAAGCAGAGACAGGACACCTGACCCAAACTAGCCAAAGAGGTATTCCATACCACAGCACGTCATGCCCAGGATGTAGAACGGAGAGTTGCCTGGAAGGGCTGGAACACTGCGGGGTGGGGGTGAGGTACCGGTTGGTGAGCGGTTGTATTCTCTTCCTTGTTATTTCCTTTATCATTATTATTACTGGTGGTAGCAGTAGTGATTTGTGTTACACCTTAATTACTAAACTGTTCTTATCTCAACCCGTGGGAGCTGCATTCTTTTGATTCTCCTCCCTGTCCTCCCAGAAGTGGAGGCAAGAAAGGTGGGGGGGGAAGTGGACTGCGTGGTTCTGATTTACGGCCTGGGCTTAAACCACGACACAGAGCAATTAAAGTGTTCCACTATGCTTCCCATACCAGAACTTTAAACATCCTGTAGTGCTTGCCATAAAGGCTGTCCCCATGAGGCCTGGCTGCTAATGGGTTTTTGGTCACCAGGGCTGGCAGATCCACAGTAGCCAGACAGGGCAGTATCCTCCTCATGCACCTTTGGTTACTGACTTGGAACATGCCTCAGCTGCACGTGCCACATGCATTCCTGCAGCATGGAGAAGATGTGGAGGTCAGAGGGAAATGGGAGAAATATGGGATCTGCATAAAACCATAGGAATGGCTAGCAGGAGACAGTTCAAGCTGAGAGGAGAGTTCTGTTACTGTCATTTAAGCTTTCTGTAAAGCAAACACTGGGTAAGAGATGAATAACCTCATGCAATGCTCACAGCCTTTAACTGGAGCATAGCAGCAATGGCACCTGCACACAGCATACACCAATCTCATCTGTAAGTAGATCCATCATTGCAGAACACAGTTACAGTTGTCTCCTAAAAGTATATTATTTTGTTGAGTGATGAATGGTATTGTGAAATATTACCAATTATCAGCACCCTTTATTGCAAAGCTCATTAACTTCCTGACAAATCTAGTGCTGACAGCACTTTAATTTTGTTTTATTGCCTCATTATATCTCACCAATTTCTGTCTCTGGTTTACAGTTAATAATGAAAGACAGAGGAACTGCACTGTGCTACATAATCAGAAAAATAAGCATTCATCTTTTTAAAAGTCCCCAGTTTAGGCCACAGGAATAGCGGGTACTAGACAATGCATGCACTGAGAAGATGATTAAAGTTTAATAAAACTGCCAAGTGAAATAAACCAACCTTGCAAAACATTCTGTTTGCTAGGTGCTTGGATTTTAGCTGTTAAAAAATTCTTTCTCAACAGGCTGTTTAAATGTGCAGCAGATTAACGTTGTGACTGCCAAGTCACAATTCATTTTCTTGCATGATCTGTTGAGACTTGGTAATAAAAAAGACTGCTAAAATGACACATCCAGAAGACTCTACAGCAAGTGCTATATAGAATAAATGCACTATGACTTAATGAATCACCATAAAACGCATTCTTCCCTTTTACTGTCCAAGCGAAGCTGTGGAGCTGGGTCTTTGACCACTGTCTTCACGGAAGAGGGTCAGATTCTCTACCCACCTCATCATCAGCAAGTGTCCAAGTTGTATACCACTACCAGTGAGATTTGACAGAGCTTTCCAGCATTTTTTACACATGCATGTGATTATACAAAATCCAAGGCAGTGAGAAATCAGATGCATCCATATATGAAATCTATAGCCACTTGAAACAACCTTTCACGTAAATTCAGCACAGAACTCTATTAAATTGTAAAAATTACTCTATTAGTGGATTACTAATTATTAACTGATTTGCTATGCAGTACCTCAGGTAACATTTAATGAATTCTCTTCACAAGTCATATTCTCTGTAGAGCTGTAGGTGAGTTAATACAGAATGGTTCATAGATGACTTATTCCCATGATTCTGCCTGACGTGTCAATGTGGGTCCCGTATGTCAAACATTTCCTCCGCTTTCTCCATCACAATATCTGAAGAAAACAAGCCAAACAACAAACAGAGTTTCTTGAAGGCCAGAATGTTCCCAAGGGATTTGCAGTTACTTTAATGAGAACATCACGTGCCTTTTGCAAGGTTTTGAAGGGCAGAGCGCATCAGCTCCCTGACTCAGAGGCAGGCCTGACTGAGGAGAGAGAGACTTCAAGTAATTGGGAAACCATGATACCTCAGTGCTACCCTAAGTTCAAGAGGCAGCCTGGCTCTCAGGAAGATAAGCTTTTCTTTGGGCCACTTTGGAAACACTAAGTGGCCTTGAGCAGGGAGAAAAGTCCTACTGAACAAATCCGTCTGTGCAGCTCCCAGCAGAGCAGGCTCCTGCTTTGATATCAGAGGCAGATAGAAATACCCACCCAGGCAGATGCTTGCTGCATAGCGAATGAAAAGAAGGGCTTAAAGCTAAATCTACAATGGCTTGTCCATCACAGTGCTATCTGAGATATCCTGTCCTCTCCCCTCATTCTTCCCAGTGATTATTTCTGCTCACACTTGCAACTTATTTTAAATCATATTGCAAGGCTCTTGAGAGGAGGCTGAATGCCTCTGTGACTCTGTATTAGCTCAGCTCCAGGTGCAGGTACTGCTGGAGCTAATACAGTAATACACACACATATATATGCCTGCATATATATATATACACACACAAATATGAAAGCGCTTTCTTAATAGGAGAGCATTAAGTTCCCCAGCAAAACTCTTGTTCAAAGCAAGGATAGCAAAAATATGCAAAATTAAAAGGTCACATGCACATCAGAAAAGCTTGCATTTTTCATTTTCCCATGCTTACTCTGTGACAAGAAGGAGAATTTATACAAAGCTTTAATTAGTACTGGGTGGTGAGAACTGGAAAGCTTTATGAAAACACCCATTTACAATTTTATCTGGAGGCTCCTAAAGATAATGAGATAAACCTCATATTTTTTCTTCCCCTGTGCTTGGCTTTTCAATAATACTGCCCACATATACTGTACCATGTACAGCATTATCTGTAGAAAGCCACTGCAAAGCAAGATCATGAGAAAAAAAAGATATGCTATCTTTAAGGAAAAATAATTTTGTTTCTTTATGCTTTTGACAATGGTTTTGAAAAGCGTGTATTTTGAAATGATGTGGAAGAGTGTGCACAGACCCCCAAGTCAGGGAAATGCATGATTTTTTTTCAGGGAACAAAAATCACCCATTGTAGCAAGGCCCATATTAACTGGTATCTGTGGTATTCAGCTGAATGTACTGACAAAGAGTCTCACTGAGAGGGAGCCCAGCTACCTGGAGGGCGGCTACCGGTGATCTCTATTCCCCCACTGTCATGGTAATAAACCCCCAGGTTTGAATCTGCTGCCTGGCAGATTGCCTGTGCCAATATCCTTTCTTCTCTTGTGTCTTAACTAAAACAATCCCACAAAAAACCCAAGAAGGGATATTGAGATAAAATAAATATTTTCAGGGTTCTGCATGTCTTTTATTCTGTAACCAAGGAAATGTTCGGGGTTTTTTTTCTGAAAGTTTGTTTAAGACAAAACATGGAAAGTGACAGACTAGATTCACAAAATCGTTAGTGCTGGTGGTAACAATGCTCAGGTAATAAATGTCCCAGCCTAAGATGGGGAAGACTTCACGTCAGATGTCTCCTTGACTAAGAGGATGTGAACCTTGCCCTCTTTCTGTGCTCTGATCACCATGCAGGCTGCTCCCAGGTACCGCCAATCCAGAGCAGTGGTTGAGGCAGACCTTTGTAAGAATGTAATGTCTTATAAAGACATTTTTATAAGTAGAAAAATCAAAGTGTAAATAGAACTCTGACACTGGATAATGTAGTCACTTTAGTTTTTCAGTAAGGTAAAAATACCTTTCTTGAGAAGGAACTTCAGTCTCATGGTCTGAACCACCAAGTGCCCTATACTCACTTTAATTTCTGCATGTTAAACATCTCTTCATGAAAAATCTATATTTAGCAAAAGTTGAGATTTTTGTGCTCAGAGTGCTGTCTACAACAGGAGTGGTCACCTTTTAACTCTCCATCTGCATTGTCTCATGAGCCTAGAGCAGTCCTCGTGCAGGAGACAGGCCCTGCCATGGGTCAGAAAGTGTTGAGGGTATTATTTGAATTCTCCACGATGGGAAAAAGCAAACCAGAATGTGCTGCTAAGGCTGCAGTCATCGACTTGCCCAGTGTAACTTCAGCCTGCAAAAATGAAGTGCTGGGACCCTGGGAGAGCTGCTGACTGCAAATTGGTCCCAAAGCTGACAGGAGATTCAGGTATGCAGCTTGCAGGATCGGGGACATTTGGCTACCCATGGAACACCTCTCATATGAGGAAAGGCTGAGAGAGCTGGGGTTGTTCAGCCTGGAGAAGACTCCATGGAGACCTTATTAAGGCCTTTCAGTACTTAAAAGGGGCCTATAAGAAAGATGTGGAAAGACTTTTTAGCAGGATGAGGGGTAATGGTTTTAATCTAAAAGAGAGGAGTTTCAGGCTGGATGCAAGGAAAAAATTCTTTACAATGAAGGTGGTAAAATACTGGGAACATGTTTCCCAGAAAGGTGGTGGATGTGCCATCCCTGGAGACATCCAAGGCCAGGCTGGATGTGGTTCTGGGCAATCTGATCTAGTTGAAGATATCCTTGCTCATTGCAGAAGGGTTGAACTAGATGACCTTTGAAGGTCCCTTCCAACCCAAACTATTCTATGGTTCTCTGATTTTGAAAAATTTGTCACTGCTTCCCTTCCCACTAAGAAGCAGATGTTCTGGATAGAAATGTATATGAATTGTTGCAGACAGTAATTTTTTCCTGCAAATCTTTTGCTGCTGGCTGGACAGGAAGATGAAGCTAACCATCCCAGCAGCACATTCAGGCCCTATGTTGGCTCAACACACCCCCTTAATCCACAGCTCCATCCACAAGGCATTTTCTCTGACCGAGTTCTGTTGATTTGAAGGAAGATGGAGGATGTCATCCCTCCCTCTCATGCTTTTATAACTGTTGGAACAAAGGGGTTTATTCTTGTTATGTCCCTCTGATGAGTAATACAAGATAACCAACAGGACTTACAAAGAAAAGATGAGAAATACAACTGAAGAAGAAAAAGAAACAGCTGCTGCTGGGCACTGCAGGTAGGCAAAGCTGGTGGGGTGCCCCACAGCACATTCCTCTGTGCCTAATGGCTGCAGGTAAAGTGAGAGGAAGAGTAGCAAAAAGATTACAGGGATGTTTCTCTCCAGTGCCCTTTGGTCTTTGTTTTAGTATTTGCCAGGCATCGTCTGTGGTTCAGAGATCTATATCTACATTTAAAAAAACAAACTTACTTTCCTTTTTTTTTTTTTTTTTTAATTTTAAAAAATGTTTTTGCTCAATCTATTTTGAAGGAATTGTTACTGCACCTGAAGCTCTGTATAGATTTTAGCAGCACTGCTTTAAGATCCAAAATACCTGGTCTTCTAACCTGCAGTGTGTTTTACTAAGAGACTGCAACTCTGTAATTTCAGTAGCATAGAACAACAGTGACCACCACATGCTTCTTCACTTACACAGCTAGTTGTTACACTGCTGGTATTAGTTACCAGAAAGCTTCAAGCTGATGTGCAGTCATGCTAATTAGGACTAGAAACTCATACCAAATACAAATACATGGGAGGCCACTCTCTTCCACTGGTAACAGCTTCTCTTAAGAAGTCTTTCATAAATGATTTTTTATCAAGAGCCACCTTCACTATGCATCTCTTGACATTTCTTTATTGAACAACACAGAATATTTATATGCAATTTCTAGCTGATACTAGTCTCAGAAGTGAAGAGCAGGTGAGTAATGCATATTGTTCCTTCACTGGCTGTTTCCAAATCATAAACTAAGTGTCTGCCCAGCTTTTATTAGAAAAGGGGAATATGACAGTATTTGGTTTCATTTCCAAGAACAGAGGACACTATTTCTTGGAATGAATTTAATTTACTAACACTTAAATTGTTTGTAAAGGTCATGTACATCAGGAGTACTAAACTATTACTAATGCTTTTCTGGCTTAGAATATGCTTGAAGGACAGACAAGCAAATCCAAGGTGATTGCTCTGTGCAATTTAAGCCATAATGCAGCCTCCTAACAAGAGTTTATATCCACTCAGTGCAGTGATAACTACAGAGAAAGATAATGACACACCGCGGGTGCTGAGGGAACTGGCGGAAGTCATTGCTAGACCACTCTCCATCATCTTTACCAAGTCTTGGGAAACGGGAGAGGTGCCTGAGGACTGGAGGAAAGCAAATGTCACTCCAGTCTTCAAAAAGGGCAAGAAGGAGGACCCGGGTAACTATAGACTGGTCAGCCTCACCTCCATCCCTGGGAAAGTGATGGAACACCTTATCCTTGGTGCCATCTTAAGGCATATCAAGGATAAGAGGGTTATGAGGGGCAGTCAACATGGCTTTACCAAGGGGAAGTCATGCTTGACCAACCTCCTAGCCTTTTATGAGGAAATAACATTGTGGATGGATGATGGCAGAGCGGTGGATGTGGTTTACCTTGACTTCAGCAAAGCATTTGACACAGTCTCCCACAGCATCCTCATAGCTAAATTGAGGAAGTGTGGTCTGGATGATCAGGTGGTGAGGTGGACCATGAACTGGCTGAAGGACAGAAGCCAGAGAGTTGTAGTCTATGGGGCGGAGTCCAGTTGGAGGCCTGTATCTAGTGGAGTGTCTCAAGGGTCAGTATTGGGACCAGTATTATTTAATATATTCATCAATGATTTAGATGAGGGAATTGAGTGTACTGTCAGCAAGTTTGCTGATGACACTAAGCTGGGAGGAGTGGCTGACACGCCAGAAGGCTGTGCTGCCATCCAGCGAGACCTGGACAGGCTGGAGAGTTGGGCAGGGAGAAACTTGATGAAATATAACAAGGGAAAGTATAGAGTCCTGCATCTGGGCAGGAACAACCCCAGGTTCCAATATAGGTTGGGGAACGACCTGTTAGAGAGCAGTGTAGGGGAGAGGGACCTGGGGGTCCTAGTGGATGGCAGGATGACCATGAGCCAACACTGTGCCCTTGTGGCCAAGAAGGCCAATGGCATCCTGGGGTGTATTAGAAGGGGGATGGTCAGTAGGTCGAGAGAGGTCCTCCTTCCCCTCTACTCTGCCCTGGTGAGACCACATCTGGAATATTGTGTCCAGTTCTGGGCCCCTCAGTTCAAGAAGGACAGGGACCTGCTGGAGAGAGTCCAGCGCAGGGCAACTAAGATGATTAAGGGAGTGGAGCATCTCCCTTATGAGGAAAGGCTGAGGGAGCTGGGTCTCTATAGTTTGGAGAAGAGGAGACTGAGGGGTGACCTTATTAGTGTATATAAATATATAAAGGGGGAGTGTCATGAGGATGGAGCCAGGCTCTTCTCAATGGCTAACAATGATAGGACAAGGGGTAATGGGTACAAACTGGAACACAAGAGGTTCCACTTAAACTTGAGAAGAAACTTCTTCTCAGTGAGGGTGACAGAACACTGGAACAGGCTGCCCAGGGAGGTTGTGGAGTCTCCTTCTCTGGAGACATTCAAAACCCGCCTGGACACATTCCTGTGTAACCTTATCTAGGTATTCCTGCTCTGGCAGGGGGATTGGACTAGATGATCTTTTGAGGTCCCTTCCAATCTCTAACATACTGTGATACTGTGATACATCTAGAAAACTAAAGCAATAAAAAAAGATAGTATCATCTCATTATTCATTATTCTTATACCTTTTTCTGAGGGAACCAAACTGGGAAAAACAAGATAGAGATAAGCAGGGTTTCAAAATAATTTTTGGCAATGATAATAACATACTTATATAGGACATCTCATTCAAAACAGCTTTTCACCCAGAGATTTTAATTAATTGCATACATCAGACAAAGGAATCACAGAAACTCTACCATTTCTGAGGAACAGCTCACAGTGATTCTACAGCAAAGATAAAGGATGAGCTGTGGAAGTCATCTTCTCCAGCTGATACACAGGCTGTGCTGCTCACACTGACTCAAAACTTTGATCAGTGGAGGCAGCTGCCTCTCGACACAGAGATATACCACAGGGGAGGCTGGGAAATGCAAGGACTTGGAGATTGCCAGTTTTCAAACAATTGCTGCTGTATGAGGTCTCACAGCACGCACCTGCCCCCTGCACCCAGATGCACAGCCCTGATTAGCGTTATACACGAGGCTGGACTGGACCATCCCAGTCTCCATCCCTGTCCCCATCCCCTGGCTGCCTGGCTGAGGCTCCTCCCAACTCCTCATGCCACCCAATGCTCCCCCCTCCTGCCAGCATCACTGCTATCACTCCAGCAGCTCTCCACACAGCCATCACTCCACAGCACCAGGGCACCATTTCTGCAGGTGTACAATGGCTACAACAGACATACCGCCTTCCTGCAGGATTCCAAATTAACTTGTCCTTTCTGTGAGAAATGCAGACTTCGATGGAGACAGAGCAGTGCGGAGTGCCTTCCAAAACTTGCCCATCACTTCTGGACCTTCTCCGGGTCTGGCTCTCTGCTTCCACAGCAGCTGTGCCTAGGGGAGAAAGGCAGAAGTGGTGCCCTTAGCCAGGCATCAGCTCCTCATGCACAGGTCATCTCTGTTACAGCAATGGACAGCCAGCACACCTAGAGACATTGAAATCCTTCCAGATGCTTGACCATGAGGACATTCTCATCTGATAGTTTTAGGAATATTGATGTTTTAAAAGAACAGCAAAATATGTGCTTTAAAAGCCAACAGTCTCAGATCAACCTAGCTGCTAACATCTAGAACACAATGATCAACAGAGCTAAATTGTTGGTTCCTTAGGGAATAGGTATTCTACATTGAAAATGAAGAAATTAGTGGTTTTATTTAATACTGCGCATGCTGGTGCACTTCTTTGCAACTACTTTGTAGATATGGTGCATTAGGGCATTAGCCTGTATTAGTTCCAACCCTAAAGGAGTGAGAAAGGAGGATCAAAACATCTGCAAAAAATCCAAACTGCATGTGAGATATGGATTCAGCTTCTGCAGCTGGGGATATCCTCACCCTTCCAGGTTTTGGAATGTCTGGGAAGCTTTGTTCTCTTCTCTTCATGTGCAGAGGACACCTTTCAGGATTCAGTGTGAGAATACAGCCTGGTGGCTCTGTGCACCTTCTTTCTGTCTGGAGGTTGAAATCACTTCTGTTTTCAACTGCTTCACAGCAAACTTGAGTATTGTACCTGTCTTACAGGAAGACACTTCCTGGGTTGTATAGAAATTGAATCAATCTTATTCAAAATATGAATAAGACCTTGGACAGGGATTGGAACTAGATGATCTTGAAGGTCACTTCCAACCCAAACCATTCTATGGTTCTATGGTTCTGTGATGACATATGTCTTTTTCTGCTTCCAGCTTCTATGCTCCTGCCTCTCCCAACTCCAGCTGCTACTGCTGCTCCTCAGAAACGACAAGGTGGGTATTTTGCACAAGGCGGGTAATTTGTGCTGGCCAGCACCTGGTGGCAGTAAGCACCTCACCATGCTTTGCACTTCAAGAACACACATGGCAACAGATTTTATAACACTAAGCACATATAACAGTAGGAAAATGGTGAGATTATCTTACTATCTGAGGATGCTGTATTCAGTGATTTTGCTAACAAATATTTTATTCATAAGGCCCTATGACAGTTATACAGTGTTTTCTGACTAAAATGTTTTTTTCAAGAATTGTCCACAAAGTAAAACTATTATGAGTTAAGGCTTAACCAGTATGTTATAATAAGATGATTAGCTAGGGGTTTCTGCAGTTAATGACAGAATTACTCCAAGGAACTTCTGAATCATCTTTGGTTTGATGTGGGTATTTCCAGCATAATTGCCCAATCTGATCTAAGTATACCACGTGGCTGCCTGAGGTACCTTAGATTGACCAAGATTGACAATGAACACTTTTTAGCCCATTGCTCTTAATAATATAAACCTTCCCATTGCCCCATCAAGTTTGGAAAGTTTTCCTGCTTTACAGTCAAAAAGAGTACATAAGCACCAGGCTGAGTGGGCTCTTCTCTTCCCCAGAGCCTCTATATTAGCACAGGATTCCTGTTGTTTTGCCCAGGTAGTGCACCATCTTGGCTCTCTCTGAACTGTTAACATTTCTGTTTTACATACATATGTATATTGTACTTGGACATACATTGTCTTATATTTCCTCCCTATACGTGATGCCAGCCCGCTAGCTTGTTCATGTTAACTTCTTCTCTTTGTCCATCAGTCTCTCAAAGTTCAGTTCATGACTTTATGTTAGTGTCACAGGTTTTTTTACATAGCTTAATGCACTGCTATCTGAGTGTACTTAATGTAGTCTAACATCTAGGTCTTGACGTCAGGTGTCATGATACAGGGTATGGTAGCCATTGGTGGGTAACAAGTGAGCAGAATTATGTTCAGTAAGGTTACAAGAAGTAAGAGTTGTTTTAGGAGGGAGCATTCCTTGCATGTATTTAGGGAGATGTAGTATCTGCTATACACTTTGCTTTACATGAGCTTTCTTTCATCTAGTATTCATTTTTAATCTCTTTCCAGATCTTTTTTGCTATAATGTTTTCCAGAAGGGAACATTAAGGGTAGGGCAATAGTTGACAACCCAGAGAATGCTTTCACCATAAGTGCAAAAGCTGAGGCAGAATGGTCTCATACAAGAAAATGAGAGCACTATGTTTCAGAGATGATATAAGCCCTCTTTAAATATTTCAAACTAAACCAGACAAAGAACTAGAAGCTGTCTCACCTCTGATGTGTATAATCCTATTATTACAGAATTCAGTTCAATAGGGATTAACTCAAATTTAGGTTGTATTTGGCACCTTAATTTCAGTTGAAAAGCATTTCTTATTCCAGAGAAAAATGTCTACAGGAACTACTGGTTTTTTAAAAGGCTTCAAACAAAACAAGAAAACTGTAAGCCACTTAACCACCCATCCTTGAAGGCAGGAGAACAATGTTCTGCTATTGAATATCTGTATTTTTACTCAGGCAGCTTTTGAAAATACTTATAAAATGTATGCAGTAGACAAGAATAGTAGAACAAGTTCCACTTGAGTAAATACGTATTGAATATTTATTGACTCTAAACCATTTTACAAGTTAAAACAAGTCAAAGAGAATGAATATCTTCAAATACATGTTTTCTTTAAATTAGAACAAAGTAACCACTTAACAGTCCAAGATGGAACATGGCATATTGTGAAGACAGCTAATTTACCTTTCATTGTCAGAGCTGATCCTGTGTGGGGGTGTTATTTCCCTGGATAATGCAAGCCACCATCCTCCAAATGCACATGCTTCCTTATGCATGGAAGTGTTTATTTCTCATGGCACCTTAGTTTTGCAGGGCCACTGTTCTCTGCAAAAAATGGTGATCCCTGCCCTAATTCTTACTGTTAGTATATGTTAAAAAAGGAAATGAACTACTAATTACTATACAGCTGGGAAATAGCTTAGAAGATGTATTTTAGATCCTCAGGGTGCTGGTGGTACACCATCTTCTCTGGCAGCAAGGCTATTTTAACAAGTTCCCCACCTGCACGCTGCAGTTCCTCATCTTGTCAGGTCTGCATGATGGGGACCTACCATGAACTGCCTCAGTGGCATTAAAAACCTGACAAATCAAATAAATAGACACAGTTCTTCATGGGTTGGTTTTCTGATTGTTTTTTAAACCAGGACTGTTAATGTAATTCTGTCCTCAGCCTCTCTGCACTCTACTAATATGCAGACAGCATGAATTCCTGAGCTTTTGAAGGGTGAAATGAATATTGGCTCATTTAATTTGCAAGAGGGAAAGTGAAAGGGAATTTTGGTCCTACAAGCACAGACTTCAAACCAGGTTAATACCCTAATAGCATGTATTGAGACCTAGGCACAGAAAAATCTAGATTTAATTATGCTGCATATTATGTTTTGTTAAATATTTTAAGAAATAAATTATATTTGAGGGTAATAAAATAATTGTACTGGAATATAATAACATCTCAGGCACTGAGGGAATCAAAGGTATGAAAGATTTCTCATAAAAATGTAATCCTTGGGATATAACCTTGTTATTTGCATTTCAATTTCATGCAGACACTTTATCCAATAGGTTCAAGAGTTCTCAGTGCTAGTTATTGGGATTTGCTTGTGTTAAATTAGCCCCAGAAGGTTTTTCCCTGTAATCCCTGTATAAAGAAGATATTAAATATTTCAATAACAATAATTTTGAAGTCTAATATGAATTCTAGAAAATTAAAAAATACCTACTTCATTTCAGAAGAGTTTCTTGTTCACTAAACTTGATACACATTTCTCCTTCTCCCAAGACTGAAAGAAGAAAACAGTAACTTTTTTTATACAATGTTGGAACAACATGCCAACATTTGTACTAGATAATTTACCTGAGGAAGTATATAAAGACAATTACAAAGAAGCTTTTGTTAAAGTTCAACTTTTACATATGCTTCAGGTATTTAAGTATTGTGATTGCAAAGCTGGAATAACAACAAGGTACCTCTGAGTAAAGGATGCAGCCTTCTAACCTAGGAAAGAGAAATTCATATGAGCACAAAGTGGTTAATGGGTCACAAATTCTCTAGACACCTCAACAAAATCTTACACATGTAGGTACATTTACAGCAGGTCACTCCATAAGATTAAGGATATACTTAGGAATCTGCACCTAAGTGGCCTATTTTGTGTACCTATCAGGGCCTCATTTTTCTCTATGTTTTGGCAAATTTAAAAAGAAATTCAGTCATATTGATAAGTAATGTCATATTGATCTGGAGGCCTAAAGAAATCCTGGCATTGCCAGGATGATGTGGGCAATTGTCTTTACTAGTAAGCTGTTGCTGTGGCATCAGAATTAAAACAGGGTTGAGTTTAGCTCTGCTGTCACGGTTCAATTATTTATGAATTCAGCTCACTGTTCTTGGAGGTACCATTGAGAAAACCTTTTCTGTTGCTCTCTGTACTTTCTTATCTCTAGTTTATGGACTAAATTGTGGAAAGCAAAGCGGATTAACTATGTAGTGTGCAGAGGTGTCAGCCTGAAATTAAATAATACGACAGTGAAAATTGTCTTTCTCAGCATCTGTCTATACTGCAGACTATAGGATAGGACAGAGATGATTAAACCTGTTTCAAGATTTCTGAATAGCACTGACAGTTATATTATGGACATATCTACTTGAAATTATGAAGTCTAAACATGATTTTATTAGCAAAAATGCACCGTTATATTTCTAGTCAGTAATTTTGGTCTTACAGCCCTGTTCTGACTGCCTTGCTTGCTAATTCATAGACTAAAAGATTTCTGAATTTTCTTTATTTCTGTAAATCCAATGCCTGTGCTTTTAAGTGTATAGGAATGGGGTTTTGAATTTTATCAGCTTGATGGAAGAAATTGACATCAGAACCTGAAATGAAGCTCCAGAATTTTTGCAATGGATAATACCAAACAAAGGTCAGTAAATTTCATAATCAAAAGCTGTATATTATGAAACAAAGGTCAATAGTTCATTAAATCTCATAATCAGAAGCTATAAAAGTTGAATGAAAAAGTCACCTGAACGTTCACAGCCCTCTTATCAATACTTAGATAGGCAGCTCAGTGCAAAGCCTTGGCCTTGAAAACACAAGCAAACTATGCTTGTACATTTTACTGTACTACAATTACTTGATTTTACTTGATTTTCTAATGAAATAAATGAGGCTTGGAAGGTTTTTTGCTGAAGAAAAAAAGTAAAAGATAATCTTAAGAATGATTCAAGGCCTGGCAAAAAGTAAATTTTTCCACTAATATTGCCTTACATTTTAAGGAAATAGAGTATGTACGTAAAAAGAGTATTTTTATTTTCTTTTATTATCTTACTTACACAATTCTCAAATAAAAAGAATCATATATAATAATATGTTAGGCTGTTTCAAAATATGTAGATACACATTCAGATTTTTATCTTTTTAGATAAACAGGGAAATATTACATTTCATACTTATTTATCTGTAGGGCTGAATTATGTATCTCCAATTCTGACACCTAAACGGAATGGTCAGATTTTCAGATGTATTGGGTATTCAGATATTCTTATGGAGCACATTTCAAAATAGCCATGCCATCAGCAGCCAGATTTTCCTGAAAATGTTTCAAATAACCCTAGTTTTTCTCAAAGCAATGTGAATGCTGCCATCTAGCTATACAGTAACATTATATCCTTAGTCCAGTTCTGACAGACACAAACTTTTTCAGTTTCTATTTGGAACAAAGCAGAACAGAGATACAAAAATTCCAACTGCATTACCTTTAATTTAAGAAGGTGTAAGAACCATTTATTATTATAAAAAATTGTAGTATTGTAAAATACTATTTTGACAGTAAAATGAAATTATAAGAATGCAGTTAAAATTATTGCATCTGATGGTAAACCAACTATTCCTTATGAAGGACATTGCAGGATCTGATTTTAAAAATGCCTTCAGTTGAATGAGGTAACTAATAATGTTGAAAGCACACATTTCTAAATTGAAGTCTCCTTCCAGTCTGAGATTCATCTACCAAAGATCAGGATTTCTATAAAACACTTTGTCTAACAAATATCCTTATATTTAATCCACAAATTGTTTGGAAACTGTTTACACAGAGTATCAGCTGAACAGTTGGTATTTGTAGAATCATGGCTGCCCTTTCTTTTTCCTCATAGCCGCCCATTCTTTCCCCTCATGATCTCTTCTCAAGGACGCCCCTCCTTTCCCATCAAAATCTCCCCTCACGGCCACCCCTTCTTTCCCCTCATGATCTTTCCTCATGGCTACCTCTCCTCTCCTCTCCTCTCACAATACCCCCTCATGGCCACCCCTTCTTTCCCCACAGTATCACAGTATCACAGTATGCTAGAGATTGGAAGGGACCTCAAAAGATCATCTAATCCAATCCCCCTGCCAGAGCAGGAACACCTAGATGAGGTTACACAGGAATGTGTCCAGGCGGGTTTTGAATGTCTCCAGAGAAGGAGACTCCACAACCTCCCTGGGCAGCCTGTTCCAGTGTTCCATCACCCTCACTGAGAAGTTTCTTCTCAAGTTTAAGTGGAACCTCTTGTGTTCCAGTTTGTACCCATTACCCCTTGTCCTATCATAGTTTGCCACTGAGAAGAGCCTGGCTCCATCCTCGTGACACTCCCCCTTTATATATGTATATACACTAATAGGGTCACCCCTCAGTCTCCTCCAAACTATAGAGACCCAGTTCCCTCAGTCTTTCCTCATAAGGGAGATGCTCCACTCCCTTAATCATCTTAGTTGCCCTGCGCTGGACTCTCTCCAGCAGGTCCCTGTCCTTCTTGAACTGAGGGGCCCAGAACTGGACACAATATTCCAGATGAGGTTTCACCAGGGCAGAGTAGAGGGGAAGGAGGACCTCTCTCGACCTATTGACCACCCCCCTTCTAATACACCCCAGAATGCCATTGGCCCTCCTGGCCACAAGGGCACAGTGTTGGCTCATGGTCATCCTGCCATCCACTAGGACCCCCAGGTCCCTCTCCCCTACACTGCTCTCTAACAGGTCGTTCCCCAACCTATATTGGAACCTGGGGTTGTTCCTGCCCAGATGCAGGACTCTACACTTTCCCTTGTTATATTTCATCAAGTTACTCCCTGCCCAACTCTCCAGCCTGTCCAGGTCCCGCTGGATGGCAGCACAGCCTTCTGGCATGTCAGCCACTCCTCCCAGCTTAGTGTCATCAGCAAACTTGCTGACAGTACACTCAATTCCCTCATCTAAATCGTTGATGAATATATTAAATAATACTGGTCCCAATACTGACCCTTGAGGCACTCCACTAGATACAGGCCTCCAACTAGACTCCGCCCCATAGACTACAACTCTCTGGCATCTCTCCTTCAGCCAGTTCATGGTCCACCTCACCACCTGATCATTCAGGCCACACTTCCTCAGTTTAGCTATGAGGATGCTGTGGGAGACTGTGTCAAATGCTTTGCTGAAGTCAAGGTAGACCACATCCACCGCTCTGCCATCATCCATCCACCGTGTTATTTCCTCATAGAAGGCTAGGAGGTTGGTCAAGCATGACTTCCCCTTGGTAAAGCCATGTTGACTGCCCCTCATAACCCTCTTATCCTTGATATGCCTTAAGATGGCACCAAGGATAAGGTGTTCCATCACTTTCCCAGGGATGGAGGTGAGGCTGACCAGTCTATAGTTACCCGGGTCCTCCTTCTTGCCCTTTTTGAAGACTGGAGTGACATTTGCTTTCCTCCAGTCCTCAGGCACCTCTCCCGTTTCCCAAGACTTGGTAAAGATGATGGAGAGTGGTCTAGCAATGACTTCCGCCAGTTCCCTCAGCACCCACGGGTGCATCCCATCTGGACCCATGGATTTATGGATGTCCAGATTGCTCAACTGGTCTCTAACCCATTCCTCATCGACTAAGGCAAACCGCTCCAGTGACCTGACTTCATCTGAGGTCTCAGGGGTACAGGGCTCTTCAGGACTGCCTCCGGCAGAGTAGACTGAGACAAAGAAGGCATTCAATAACTCTGCCATCTCTGTATCTTCTGTCACCAGGGCACCCATCCCGTTCATCAGTGGGCCAACCTTGCCTCTGGTGTTAGTTTTATCAGCTATGTATTTGAAAAAGCTCTTTCTGCTGTCCTTGACCCCTCTCGCCAGATTTAATTCTAAGGACGCCTTAGCCATCCTAGCTGCCTTCCTACATCCTCTAGCAGCAGCCTTATATTCCTCCCAAGTGGCCAGCCCCTCCTTCCATGACCTGTAAACTCTGCTCTTCCACTTGAGCATACCCAGCAGTTCCTTATTTAGCCACGCAGGTCTCTTGGCCCTCTTCCTTGACTTCCTATGTGTTGGGATGCTCTGCTCTTGAGCTCGGAATAAGCAATCCTTGAATGCCAACCAACTATCTTGGGCCCCTTTACCTTCAAGCAGCCCTGCCCATGGGATTTCCTCTAGCAATTGCTTGAAAAGGCCAAAGTTTGCCCTGCTGAAGTCCAGGGTTGCAATTCTACTTGCTATTGTACTGGTCCTACCACACAAGATCCTGAATTTCACCATCTCGTGGTCATGATCTTCCTTCATGGCTGCCCCTCCTCTCCCTTCATGATCTCTCCTCATGGCCACCCTTGCTCTCACCTCATGATCTTCCCTCATGATCTCCTTTCATGACTGCCCTCCACCCCTCAAGGCCACCCCTCACATCCCATGGCCTCCCCTCATGGTCTCTTCTCATGGCTTCCCTTTCTTTCCCCTCACAATCTCCCCTCATGACTGCCCTTCCTTTCCCCTCATGAAGTTCCCTCATGAATGCTCTTCCTGTCCCCTCACCATCTCTCCTCACAATAGCCCTTCATCTCTCATGGTTGTCCCTCCTTCCCATTCATGGCCACCCCTCCTCTCTCCTCACAATCTCCTCTCATGGCCGCCCCTCCTTTCCCCTCATGATTTTTCCTCATGGCCGCCCCTCCACTCCCCTCACAATCTCCTCTCACAATAGCCCTTTGCCCCTCATGGCTGTCCCTCCTTTCCACTCATGGCCACTCCTTCTCTCCCCTCATGATCTCAAACATGGCCAGCCTTCCTCTCCCTTCACAAACTCTCATCATGGCCACCCCTCCTTCCCTTCACGGCTGCCCTTCCTCTCCCCTCACAATCTTCCCCCATGGCCACCCCTTCTTTCCCACATGATCTCCCCTCATGGCCACCCTTGCTCTCACCTCATGATCTTCCTTCATGATCTCCCCTCATGACTGTCCCTAACCCCTCAAGGCCACCCCTCACATCCCATGGCTGGCCTTGCTCTCCCCTCATGATCTCTTCTCATGGCTGCCCCTCCTTTCGCCTCATGATCTCCCCTCATGACTGCTGCTGACCCTTCAGGGCCAGCTTTACTTTCCTTCTCTCTCATCCTCTCCCTCTCCCCATCTCTCCAACTGACATCCCTGACGCACCTCTCACAGTGTCCTTTGGATCTGGAACGAGGACGCACTAGTTCCCATCTTCTCCATCTGTATACGACAAATTTAGACCCAAATTCCTCTAGTCCAAGCCCAGATTCACAGCTGAACATGGAACTTGCCCTAGAAATGCCCCACATCAGGCATTTCATGTAAGTCACCCTAAACATCTGCTGTAATGTGTGGTGCCCGGGAAGAACAGGCTACGTTAGTGCCACAGGACACATATATGGCTGCTCTGGAAAGAATGCTGCAAATTCAGAATGTTCACTTTGCATTTGCTTTTTTCTTTCTTTTTTATCTCCCTCCACCTCTACCCCCTTATGGTACCTTATGGTGCCATGGTACTGAGTTGGCTCACTCAGCTAACAGCTAGCTAGGTGGTAGACAAACCTGCCTGAAATTCCAGAGGAGGGCAGTGATGCTGTGTGGCACCTGCTTGGAAGGTCTCTGAAGATAGGAAATACTAAATCTGGGGTCCCATAAAATGGTCTAGGATTTCTGTGCTTACTCTGTGGGTACCTCTAGCATTTATAATGATTCCACACATGCAAGTGATTGCTCACAGTGAAGGGCATGGAAAAACCTTGCTCAAGGTGGCTGCAGCCTGGCAAGGGGCCACATGCAATACACAGATGGTATGAGGATACATATCTGTATCTTTGAACTGCTAAAGCCTCCTCCTTCCCAGGGCTGTACTGTTAACAGACAGGTTATTCCATCACCCTTTCGGAGTGGGCATCCCAGACGATATGTTCTCAGGAACCACCTGCCCTTTCCAGATGTTTCATGCTCATCTGCTGTCTAAGTTGTTAAGCGCATTACCCCTGCCTGTAGTTCAAGCCTGTCAACACACTGAAGATGTGTTCTTGCACCTTAACAAAGTGGCAGTTCACAAAGTGACGATCAGTAACTAGCATAATTTTAAAAAGCTGCACTGTTAGCTTTGTCAGTTGCTGTTTCTTCACTTGGCTTGAAGACAGTTTATCTGTAAACGATTATGGAGTTGAAAGGCAAAAAAAAGGTAATGATCATAGTAAGACCATTACTCATCTACCACAGTTTTTACTATTGTTACAAGCTGTAGAATAATTATATATTCTTCAGTGATTTATTGTGCTTCCATCAGTATTTCAGGGACTGCTGACTAAAAGCACTCGCTCTACACACCATGATTCCCATCTTATGTGTAACCACGTTACACTTGTACTGGCATTTGGTGTAAGTCAATGAAATTTATTTGCATACTAGTAAGTGGTTTTGGAGAATTCTCTCATTTTTGATTCACAGCTTCCTCCCAATGCTTTCTAACTTTCAGAGATTGATTTGAGATCTCTCAATGATTTCACTGTTTGAATGATGTGTAAGTAACTGATATACATATATGCTTTTATACCTAAATACATGCATATACAAATATTGTCTAGCTTATGTAGAACTTATTTATATGTTATTAAAGTATAAAAAATTAGGTATTTGGGGAAAATTATTTTTGTGAAAATGCAGGCAAAAATTAAGCAAGCCCACAGTGGTTGATTAGATTGTAACTACTAAAGGTATAGCTCACCAGAAATAGAGTTATCGTTTGCAAGTGCAGAGGAGGACTTGCAGAATAAAGATTCAGGTCAGGCAGAAGCAGTTTATTTCTACAGCTATAGGAGGGATAGAGGTCCAGCCCTCTACTGGTGTGAATTCTGACTTAAAGCGCAAGTACTAGGGTTATATAAACTCACAGCAGACACAAGCTGCCCTGTGACAGGTGCTGACATGGCAGAGCAGTCTCAGCATGGAAGGAAACACTGTCATGGTGGACATGCTCATGTGTTCGGGACAACTCAGGCGGCCTCGGCGTACATCTGCTCAGCTCATCCCTCCCTCACTTGTGACACTGCTGTGCCCTTTACCAGCTTCCAGGCCCAGCAAAGCCCGCGTCCACAAACCAACGCTGGTAACAACGCGGCTCCGAAACAGACGCCACCGCCACACCACCACCCCTCCCCCGTCCGCCCCCGTCAGCTGGTGTTCGGTGACGTAACGGTCTCGTGTCAGCGGCCCCGCCCGCCGCCGCCTGACCCGTGAGGTAGCGCGGGGCGTGGCGGGTTTCGGTTCGGTGAGCGTGGTCTTGGGGTTGGACCCTCCGTGGTTGCCCGGAGCTCTCTGCAGAGTCGTTGGGCTGCGGGGAGGGGGGTTGCTCGCCTGCGGCGAGGCGGGACGACGCGGGGCGAGCAGCGTGCGCAGCGGTGAGCTGGGCCGCGGGTCTGAGCAGGGCCTGGAGGGTGGTGGCAGCCCCCGAGGCGCGGGGGTCCTCTCCTTGCAGGGGAGCATCGCTTCTGCGCCCAGCGGCCGGGATGACTGGCCGAGCGGCAGCTCCGCTGCCCTGCGCCAGGGCGAGCGGAGATCGGCACTGGCGAGAGGGTTGGAGGAGCCAGCGGGGAGCGGTGTGGTTAGGCCAGATTGAAGTAGCCGAGATAATAAGTAATGTTTTGAGTGTCGTCGCGTGGAACTGAGAGGTTTTCTGTTAAAGTACTTTGGAAAACTGCTCCTTATTTTGTCTTTTTTTGAAAGATTCACGTCAAACAGTTTGAATATGAAAAAATCTGTTTGCAGTGATAGGAAACTGGCAGGCATGCAGCTAATGAAAAGGTATTAAATAGCTATCTTACGTAACAGTAATTTTTCCATGATGTCGTTGGAATCTTCGGCCACAAAACAGTGGATAGCGATGATGTCGTTATACTTCAGCGCTGTGAACAGTGTAATGCCAGGCAGCACAGCTGCACCACCATAAAGGGAATTATCTGCCCCATGGGTTTTCATTTTCCTTTTTAGAGAAGTGCCACGTCGGTGCTCAGAGCCTAAACGCTTTGTGTTGAGAGCATGTGATGGAGATACAAACCAGGGAGGTGGGGAACAAGTTAATTTATTTGGCTAAAAAAAAGGCTTGAGACAGCAGTAGTACCGAGGGGAGGAAAGTAGATGTGCTGGCTGGGTGAATGCAGGTGCTGGGATATCTGCCTGAGAAGATGGTGTAGGCTGGAATGTCAGAAGATGGAAGTTTGCTGAAGCTTTAAGTAATTTTGCGAGTAGGAATTGCCATGTTAGACCAAGTCACTGACTTTCTCCGTTACCCAGTCTTTGATATTACCTGCCTGCTTAAACGCTAGCAGTAAGCCATCACCTAATGAAAAATATAAGGGTTACTTTAAACAAATTTTAATTAAAAAAAAGCCATAAATTTATTCAGGCTAGTACCTGGCTTGTATTAGTTTCAATCCTTTACAACATCTGTTTTAATTCAGGTAGTTCTCTAAATTCTTGGAAGTTACAAATATTTTCTTAATTCCTATTTCCCTATAGAAATAAGGCTCAAACAGTTCTGTCTGCATGGTAGGTCTCCTTCATCCTCTTCATTTTTGAAATCAGTGTCTGATAGAGAAACAGTTGACATATAGAAAGAGCTCTTGAATTAAAGTCTTGGTGGAGGTTTTTGTTGTTGTTGTTGTTGTTTTGCTTTTTTTTCTAGCTATACTCCCAGGGTTTCAAAAATAGTTGGAGTGACCTCTCGCAGTCAGGTTATGTAATCGTCTTAAGCTTTAGGCTCCACATTTACCTTCTGGTACTGAGATCAACTACTGAGATGTATTTTTTTTTAAATATACATTAGTTTTTAATGAAGTAGGGTTTGCTGCTTCAGATGCAAGATGGTCAGTCAGAGAGTTGAGATGTTAGTTTACAATATCAAATGGAACTCAGGTTTCCCTGTTGCATTGTAGTCTCTCTTGGTTTTGTCCCTGAAACCTCCAGAGTATATCTGTACTGATAAATGGAAAAGGACCACAGAATGAGCTCAGGCACTGAATTGATCTGTGATTATCGGCAGTGCGCATTAGCTCCTTTCTTAGCTCTGTTTTGGACCAGCTTTCTCCAAGGCGAGTTCCTCTATGACTAATTAGTACAGATCTGGGCCAATCTGGCCGTAGAACCAAAGGTTGGTTTGCAGTGCTCTAATAGTAATACACAGTTTACCATTCATTTCAGCTTCAAAACAGAGAAAATAGGACTGCATTGTACAGAAATGGATTACAGATACATATTAAAACATGCACAATGTTTAAATACTATATTAAGATCATACACTGAAAATAATAATGACCAAAGATCTTCCTTGCATGCCATCAAATTGCTGTTTAAATGTTCTGTTTCAGAGAATATGTCTTCTTGTGTTGTGAGGGAGCAATCCAGTTGGCTTATTTACTTTATACCATCCATTATTTTGTTTCCATTTTAATAAATTAACAAGAATAAATTCAGCTCTTCGTAGAATCATAGAATAGTTAGGGTTGGAAAGGACCTTAACATCATTTAGTTCCAACCCACCTGCCATGGGCAGGAACAGCTCACACTAAACCATGCCACCCAAGGCTCTGTCCAACCTGGCCTTGAACACCGCCAGGGATGGAGCATTCACAACTTCCCTGGGCAACCCATTCCAGTGCCTCACCACCCTCACAGTAAAGAACTTCTTCCTTGGATCCAATCTAAACTTGCCCTGTTTTAAGTTTTAACCCATTACCCCTTGTTCTGTCACTACAATCCCTAATGTATAGTCCATCCTCAACATCTTTATAGGGACCCTTCAGATACTGGAAGGCTGCTATGAGGTCTCCAAGCAGCCTTCTCTTCTCCAGGCTGAACAGCCCCAACTTTCTCAGCCTATCTTCATATGGGAGGTGCTCCAGTCCCCTGATCATCCTTGTGGCCCTCCTCTGGCCTTGTCCCAACAGTTCCATGTCCTTTTTATGTTGGGACACCAGAACTGTACACAATACTCCAAGTGAGGTCTCATGAGAGCAGAGAAGAGGGGCAGGATCACCTCCTTCAACCTGCTGGTCACGCTCCTCTTGATGCAGCCCAGGATACGGTTGGCTTTCTGGGCTGCGAGCGCACACTGAAGCCGGCTCATGTTCATTTTGTTATCAACCAACACCCCCAAGTCCTTCTCCGCAGGGCTGCTCTGAATCTCTTCTCTGCCCAACCTGTAGCTGTGCCTGGGATTACTCCCACCCAGGTGTAGGACCTTGCACTTGGCATGGTTAAACTAAATAAGGTTGGAATCAGCCCACCTCACAAGCGTGTCGAGGTCCCTCTGGATGGCATCCCTTCCCTCCAGCATATAAACCGAACCACACAGCTTGGTGTCATCAGCAAACTTGCTGAGGGTGCACTCAATCCCACTGTCCATGTCACCAACAAAGATGCTGACCAAGACCAGTCCCAACACCAATCCCTGAGGGACACCACTCGTTGCTGGTTTCCAGCTGGATGCTGAGCCATTGACCACAACTCTTTGCGTGCGACCATCCCAGCCAGTTCTTTATCCACCGAGTGGTCCACCTATCAAATTTATGTCTCTCCAATTTAGAGACAAGGATGTCATGTGGGACAGTGTCAGAGGCTTTGCACAAGTCCAGGTAGATGATGTCAACTGCTCTGCCCCTGTCCATCAGTTTCGTAGCCCCATCATAGAAGGCCACCAAATTGGTCAGGCAGGATTTCCCCTTAGTGAAGCCATGCTGGCTGTCACCAACCACCTCCTTGTTTTTCATGTGCCTTAGCATGCCTTGCAGGAGAATCTGCTCCAAGAGTTTGCCAGGCACAGAGGTAAGACTGACTGGTCTGTAATTCCCCGGGTCCTCTATTTTCCCCTTTTTGAAAATGGGGGTTATATTACTCTTTTTCCAGTCATCGGGAACTTCACCTGACTGCCATGATTTTTCAAATATGATAGACAGTGGCTTACCAACTTCATTTGCCAGTTCCTTCAGGACCCACGAATGGATTTCGTTGGGTCCCATGGACTTGTGCACATTCAGGTTCTTAAGATGGTCTTGAACAAGATCCTCTCCTACAGTGGGCCTAGGGTCTTCATTCTCACAGTCCCTGCAGCTGCCTCCCAAGACTTGGGTGGTGTGGTCAGAGCACTTGCCAGTGAAGACCGAGGCAAAGAAGTCATTAAGAACCTCAGCCTTCTCCAAATTCTGGGTAGCCAGTTCTCCTCATAGCTTCTGGAGAGGGCCCATGTTGTCCCTAGTCTGTCTTTTATTTGCAATGTACATATGGAATCCCTTCCTGTTATCTTTAACATCCATAGCCAAGTTTAATTCTAACTGGGCCTTGGCTTTCCTCACCTGGCCCCTAGCTTCCCAGACAACATCCCTGTATTCTTCCCAGGCTGCCTGTCCCTGCTTCCACCTTCTATAAGCCTCTTTTTCCCTTTGAATCCTCAGCAGCTCCTTATCCATCCAAGGAGGTTTCCTGGTCCTCCTGCTGCACTTCTTTCTAGTTGGGATGCAACACTCCTGAGCTTGTAGTAGGTGATCCTTGAATATCAACCAACAGTCTTGGTCCCCCCTGTCCTCTAGGGCTGTATCCCATGGAACCTTACTAAGCAGGTTCCTGAAGAGGCCAAAGTCTGCTCTCTTGAAGTCCAGGGCAGTGAGCTTGCTGCACACTGTCTTGAGGATCTCAAATTTGACCATCTCGTGGTCATTGCAACCAAGGCTGCCCCGGAGCGTTACATTTCCAACCAGCCCTTCCCTGTTGGTGAGCATGAGGTCAAGCATGGCACCTGTCCTTGCCAGCTCCTCTATTACTTGCAGAAGGAAGTTGTCTTCCACACAATCGAGGAACCTCCTGGACTGCTTGTGCCGGGCCGTACCATCCCTGCAACAGATACCAGGGTTGAAGTTCCCCATGAAGGCTGACTTTCAGTTGTCTTGTGTTAAAATTTACTGTGAATTCCTTCCTCCATTTCCTGATGCTTTTCTACCCAAAGGCATGGTTTGGTGGTAACTGTGCTGTGCATATACTGCAAACTTGGGATGTTTTGAACAATCGGAGATGAGTTGCAGTATGCCCACTCTTCTGAACTGCTGAGTCAGCTTTTGTATCTGTGCCATGCACAGCCGTGCACTACTGCCGTGTATATGCTGATAGTGCTGACAGCTCCTTTTTCTTACAGACCTTTTTTAGCATTAATAAAGACTGAGCTTTAGCAAGAACAGTCATGATGACAATGTGACAAGCATATAGTGAATAGTAAATTAATTGGCTCAAGTTGAAATGTAGCTATGACTTGAGGCTTTACTTGATGTCTCTTCTTGTATACTAACAATTACTAGCAAAAGAATTATTTAGAATCTGGAATATCTTTGCCTCAGCTTTTCCCAACAAAAACAAATCAAAACCATGGGGCAAAGTAGACTAAGGTACTGCAATTATGTTCTCACAAGTTAATTCTGTACCTTAAGAAGGGATTTTTTACAGGCACTAAAAATGTCAAAACACTAGATTTTGCTCATAAAGAAGTACAGTGTGATGTTAGTTAAAACTTGTCTTTCTCAATCTTTTAAACATTTTCTGTCTCTACAATAATTTTTAAATTGGAATTCTTTACTGTTAATGTTAAATACTGTTAAATTGTTTTTCACCTTTATACCCTTCTCAAAAGGAAAAATGGATTTTTCATTAGTAAATACAAGTATTGACAGAAGATGACGTGGTTTGGCAGTCCCTGGGATTTTTTGCTAGCAAATAATTTGACTGTGCATATTTCAAATGGTTAATGTGTAGATCATAAGATATATGACATGGTTAAGTTTAATCTTTCATGTAAGGATCTAGCTCTATCCACAAACTTGTTAGATTTCTTTTCAGTTACTTTCAAGATAATTGTTGTATTTTGTGCTGGTTAGAAGCATGCTTGTAACTCCTAAACTCGGTGTCCTTGATGGATAATAAATGTGCACTTATTCTTTATAGAATCATAGAATGATTTGGGTTGGAAGGGACCTTAAAATTCATCTAGTTCCAACCCCCTGCCATGGGCAGGGACAGCTTCCATTAGACCAGGTTGCTCCAAGCCCCATCCAGCCTCACCTTGAACACTGCCAGGGATGGTGCAGCCGCAGCTTCTCTAGACAGCCTGTTCCAGTGTCTCACCACTCTCATAATGAAGAATTTCGTTCTTACATTTAATCAAAATCTACCCTCTTTCAGTTTTAAACTATTTCCTTTTGTTCTATCTTACATAGCCTTGTAAAAAGTCTCTCTCCACATTTCTTGTAGGCCCTTTTTAGGTATTGGAAGACTGTTAAAAGGTCTCCCTGGAGCCTTACCTCCTCCAGGCTGAACAAACCCAACTCTCTCAGCCTGTCTCTATAGGAGGGATGCTTCAGCCCTTTCATAATCTTTGTAGCCTCCTCTGGACTTACTCGAGCAGGTCCATGGCCCTTTTGTGTTGGGGTCCCCAGAGCTGTATGCAGCACTGCAGGTGGGGTCTCACAAGAGCGGACTAGAGAAAGAGAATCACTTCCCTTGACCTGCTGGTTATGCTTCTTTCGATGCAGCATATGGTTGGCAGTATTGTTCTTCAGCTTAAATCAGAGATGCTGAGCCTGTTGGCAGGAAATGACTGCAATCAACCAAAAAAATTTCCTTCAGCCCAAAATTCCTTTTTCCTGCTACGTGAGGATACAGCAGTGGGCAATGAGCCTTGTGGCTTGAATCACTGGTGATATGCTCCACATGGGCAGCCTTCTCAAGCCATCGCTGTTGTATTATGAGCTATGTGTCTGTCATTGGACTGAAGTCATGTATCTTGTCCTTTGCATGAAATTGCATTTTATGCATCATAAAACCAGCAATGTGCTCCAGATTACATGGTACGTCTGTCATGTGACTGCAGATGTATCAGTCACATAAGTGCTACCTGCACTTAGATCATAAAGGATGTGGGACT
The DNA here is from genome assembly GCF_963264785.1 of Psittacula echo. Classification (NCBI taxonomy): domain Eukaryota; kingdom Metazoa; phylum Chordata; class Aves; order Psittaciformes; family Psittacidae; genus Psittacula; species Psittacula echo. Next base: position 102,985,109 of record NC_137736.1, read on the forward strand.
AGAACATGGCATTCCATCTTTGCCTCTTTAAAAATCTTTTAATGACCCGCATTTCTCTGGTTTTGTTGGAGTATATGTATATAATTATATATATATGTTGGAGTATATATATAATTTTTTAGATTATATATTAATTTTTTACTTTATTGATAGACTAAAAGAAGAGACAGTAAAGAAATGTAGGTGCTGTTTCAGAATTTATTAGAAGTTTGCATTTTAATAATTCTTTTCTTCTTTCCTAATTTACTTTCTTCTTTTTATCTAGTATATTTAAAGAATCATAGAATAGTTAGGGTTGGAAAGGACCTTAACATTGTCTAGTTCCAACCCCCCTGCCATAGGCAGGGACACCTCACACTAAACCATGCCACCCAAGGCTCTGTCCAACCTGGCCTTGAACACCGCCAGGGATGGAGCATTCACAACTTCCCTGGGCAACCCATTCCGGTGCCTCACCACCCTTGCAGTAAAGAGTTTCTTCCTTATATCCAATCTAAACTTCCCCTGTTTAAGTTTTAACCCGTTACTCCTTGTCCTATCACTACAGTCCCTAATGAAGAGTCCCTCCCCAGCATCCTTGTAGCCCCCCTTCAGATACTGGAAGGCTGCTATGAGGTCTCCACGCAGCCTTCTCTTCTCCAGGCTGAACAGCCCCAGCTTTCTCAGCCTATCTTCATATGGGAGGTGCTCCAGTCCCCCATCATCCTTGTGGCCCTCCTCTGGCCTTGTTCCAACAGTTCCATGTCCTTTTTATGTTGGGACACCAGAACTGTACACAATACTCCAAGTGAGGTCTCCTGAGAGCAGAGCAGAGGGGCAGGATCACCTCCTTAATTTTAAAGAGACTAATGCAGTTGCTAAATCTTTGGCTTAGTAAGCCAAACTTAACTTTCTCTAGGGAAAAGTACTTGATTCACCAGAAAACACCAGTAACTTCTGCATACCTCTTCTTGTTCTTGTGCAGCTTGCTAGAATGTGGCTCAGCATTGACTGATGTCTCATCAATGCTATGTACAGTGGCATTAATACTTCTGTATGTGTAATAGAAGTATTTTTGATTTTGAACTTTGATTTTTACTTACCCCATGTTTTTTGTGTCTTGCTATCATTGTGATTTTATCTAGATTTTCCTCCTTTATTCCATACAGTTTACAGCAGAGAATCATTGTTTTTATTGAAAATGCATGCTCTTTCATTTTTATATAGTACCCTATTTTTGTTGTCCACAACCATTATTTCCTAGTATAATAACCTGTTTTTTCTGAATGCCTCTCAACACTGTCAGCAAAAAAATTTCACTGAAATTTCACTGAAATTTTTTGCATTGTGTGTTGTACACACTGTCTTTGTCCAAGAATGATTTGTATTTACTGCATTTGGCCCGGACAGAAGATATACGTTCAGTTAAAACATACATGCATAAACCTGTTGGATTCTTTTCTGCTCTTCAGTTATTGAAATACATGTGAGGCAATTTGAGGAATACATTCATAGAACCTGCAACCTGCACATATTGGTGCTTCCAAGTTTTTGTCACCTGGAATGCAAGGAAGGGAGAACACCGGTTGTCTTTCTCACTTTATAAACACTGTAAAGGAAATAAGTAATTCCCTGGTTTTATTTTATAAAGCACAGCTTTAACTGTTCAGAGTATTTCTTCCCAGTTCTGTGTGTTGAAGTTTATCAAGATTTGTTTAAATCTGTTGAGTGTTTTCCCTTAAAATATTTATGTAAATATGTACTGAGTTTTTTAAGTTCAGCCTTTATTTGAATTGACAAAATGTTAACTGAAATTTTTTAATACCTTAAAGATTTTTCTAAAATATCATCAAAAGTAAATTCTTAAACTTTTTTTTAGTCCTGTATTTGCTACTGATCTTCATTTTTTAAGATGGAAAATTTAATTTTGGGCATATCTATATTCTTCTGATGTTTAGCTTTTAAGAAATACATGTCTGATGTAACTAGATGTGATAGTTATAAGTTTCTTGCTGTCTTGAAATCACATATTCTAAATCTGAAAGTTATTAGGCGATAACCATAACATATCAGACACTGTACCAAGCAGCTACTTAGCTTTCTGCTAATACATGCAGTATGGTCATCACTAGAAACTAATTAGAAGGCATTTTATTCTAAGGTAAGTATTGTTTGGCTTTATAAATATTTTTAATTATTTTTTATTCCAGTTTGCAGTAATGGAACAGCTGCAGGATCCCGTTATGCAAGAAGATGCAAATATTAAAGCTATTAATGAAGAGTACAGGAAAGCCTTTCTTTTTATTAATAAAGGACTGAATACAGATGAACTGGGTCAGAAGGAAGAGGCAAGAACTTATTATAAGCAAGGGCTTGACCACTTGCTCCGAGGAATTAGCATTCCATCACAGGGTCCTGCATGCGTAGGGTCCCAGTGGGAGTCTGCTAGGCAAATGCAACAGAAGATGAGGGAGACCCTGCAAAATGTTCACACTCGACTTGGCATTCTAGAACAAAACACCCCACCTGTACAAGCTAGTCCTGCTGTGATGGATACCCCTGATGGGGTGCCCAGGTTGTACCCATCCATTCCTTCCAATGAAAAGCCAGAAAGACCCCCTGCCCCTAATTCTCTACTTGTACCAAGTCAGCCACCTGCAGCAGATGGAAGTGTTGCAGCTGTGAGCCCGGAGCAAATTCCAGCTATGAGTCCATCTGCAAAACCTCTTCATCTGCTAAATGAAGCACCTCCTGCCTATACTCCTCAAGCTACCAATGGCCATTTTACTGTGTCCTATGGCACAGACTCTGGGGAGTTTTCTTCTGTAAGTGAGGACTACTACAGCAAGTGTACTCAGCCACCTCCCCTCGAAAACCTGGGAGTGGATGCAGATGAGCTGATCTTGATTCCCCAGGGGGTACAGATATTCTTCGTGACTCCTGATGGGCAGGTTAGTGCTCCTTCATATCCTGGATATCTACGCATTGTGAAGTTCTTGGATACGGATAGTGAGATGGCCCAGAATCGTCCACCTGCATTTCTTCAGGTAACAGGAAAATAATTTTGTCCTTTAATTAAATTTCAAGAGCTGTTATAAAATTTTAAAAGGCAATCATCTTAAGTTCTTGCTCTGTGTGATAGTGTCAAGGATGTTGGAAAAAAGTTTTATGCAAATTCACATTTTTATGACTTTTCCTGCAAAAATTGTCTCTTTCCAAGGTTGTCAAGTGCTGACTGTTCTGGTGAATTCTGTTTTCTAAAGGAGTTTACTTATCTTGTCTTTTCATTTCATAAACTTAACTTCCCTTTCCTCATTTAGAGAAGACATGTTGATTCACCTATTGTAACATGTCAGTGTAAAACAGGGTTGTGCACTCCCCACTTTTAGGAATTTGAGAGCCATATTAATCCAGACTCTGAACTGCAAATAAAGAAGGTGCATTATTTGCATTTTTACAGTCCATGCTTGCTACATGTAGGCATGTTCTGTAACATACATTGTGTTTCTGGTCTGGTTTCTGACTTTGGATAGAATCATAGAATCATAGAATAGTTAGGGTTGGAAAGGACCTTAAGATCGTCTAGTTCCAACCCCCCTGCCATGGGCAGGGACACCTCACACTAAACCATGCCACCCAAGGCCTCATCCAACCTGGCCTTGAAAGGATCTCCTTGTTGCTGCTAAGACTGGCTGCTGAAGGTCTCATCAGTGAAGAGGAAACTTAGAGGAACAAACAAAAACTTCTTCCTGGTTTGGGGTCTGCTGATTCACCTCCACCTATGTTAGCAGTCTTCAACAATTGCTCAGCAGAAGCCATGTTTTCTTTATCCTATCATATAAACCTGTCCTGATTCTGGAGGAGATTACAGGCCTTGTGAATCCTGACTTGTTTGGCAGTGCTTCTGTACCTGGGCCTTATGACTAGACCTCATTTAAGAGGCTACTAGCCCAAATTATAGTCCTGTGAAAATTAGTATTTTCTCTACATTAGACTGTCAGAGCCAATCAAGAATATTTCCATGGTGCTGGGGTTTTTTTTCTTGATTGCATGCAGCTATTTTATGTTTCTTACTAAACTTAACAGAAGATTGAGTTCATGGTGCTTATCAGTATGTCCTACCTGGCTTTCTTTTTTAAAGCATCCTTTAATTCCTTTATGTACTTCTTGTTTCTAGGTCTGTGACTGGTTATATCCTCTAATGCGTAACCAGTCTCCTGTTCTGTGCTGCAATACTGGAGTCTACATGTTCCCTGACACGATGTCCCAGATACCGGGGTCCTACGTGGGACTAGTGCTGTCTTCAGAACTTCCAGCAGCTGACAGAGAGCTGTTTGAGGATCTCTTAAAACAGATGTCTGACCTTCGAATCCAGGTACATTTCTGGGCTGCCTATTTTAAGCTAATAAAGAGAGGTGTAAACAATCAATATATTCTCCCACTTACAGTTAGTTGTGTAAAACTGCAAAGTTCTGTGTGTTGCTTGGTAAGCTCACCAGAGAGAAATAAAGTAGCCAAGATTAAGCAACCTAGTAGTGAAACTGTAGGCCTTGTGAGATGGGAGGAAAGAACATTTTTAATACTAAATTGTAAGCCCAGAGAGGAAATGGAGACCATTTTTTATATTTTCTCTATTTTTTCCAGAAGGTAACATAGAACCCAAATGGAATTTTGTTTTCAGTAGAAAACATGGTATTTCCTCTGTGTGTGCACACAGTCTGTGTAGTTTTGATGATACTGTTCTTGGAATATTGTGCCCAAATGTTTACAGTTCAAAAATGTTAAGCTGCTTCAGAGACAATCTGTGAAAATAGTGTGTACCTCAAAAACCTGCCTTCAAATGGTGTCTCAGAACAGATAAATCTAGTGCCTTATTGCAGTAAGATACTGACTGATAGAAAAAATAGAAAAAAACCCCATGGTCTTAACAAATATGGAGTAAGAGAAAGTGACTAGAAACAAGTGAAATATCTTACTGTAAGAGCACTGGTGCACCATTTCAGGAAGAATGGTAATCAATGACTACTTAAAAGCTCATAAGAAGATTGTATCTTCTCATGAAAGATAGAATCTTGTTGAATCACCAAGATTTGAATGCAGTGATGATGCAGGACCAGTTTGCAGCATGCCATGCGGGCAGAGTTCTGCTATGGGATAAATCCTGTTGAGTTCAGCAGGGGATTTCACTAGCAAAAGAGGCCCCTAGTTTTTACTTAAAATGGAAAAGTACTACAGAATAGTGTGATGCTTCAGTGCAGGAATTAATGGGTAAAATCTGTTGGTTTTCCTGCTCAGAAGTAGTTCGAATTTGGTATCTCATTAGTTCCTTATCCTAAAATTCCATGTTTTTATTAATGTTCCCTGATACAATGTCACAGGTGCCAGGATCCCATGAGAGAGTAGGGTTATCTTCAGAGCTCCTAGCAACTGAGAGAGTGCATTTTGAAGATAAATTTAAACAGATGTCTGGCCACAAAGTCCAGGTAAATTCTAGGACAGTGATTCCAAATTTTATTAGTAAAATTGTCACTGAACAAAAAACATGGGTTTTTTTACATGTTGGAGCTATTGAGCTTTCAGACTTGATTGACAGCTGCAGTGCATGCTGTGGGGTTTTTTTGGCTGGTTTGTTGTTTTTTGGTGTTTTGGTTTGTTTTTTTTTTTTTGTTGGTTTGTTTTTCTGTTAAGAGCTGATTCAGTTACTGCAGGCTACCACATTTTGCAGATCAGCAGATTTCTGGAGTCTTAAAACCTGTGATATAGCACAAACATTTCAATGCCTGGTCTGGTGGCCATTCTACATAGTACTCATGAGGGTCTAGTTAACAACTGTATTTAATGTAATTATAGTCCTGAGTCACCTGTCTTACCAGAGAATCCATTTCTGCTCCTTAGGATAGTTCTTAGAAGTCTTGTTAACTGTTTTTCTCCACCAAGCTGTGGTGTAGCTAAATTATACCTGGAACATATTTTGGGGGCTTTTTTTTTGTTGTTTTTTTCTTCTCCTGCCCAGCTCCCAAAGCATTTTGGTCCCAGGCTAAAGACATTTCTTGAACATGAAATTTCACACTGCTGTCAAGCAGTAACTGATGATATAGTACATGTCAGCAATAGATTGTTAACCTTCTGGGTAGCAACCTTCTAAGTCTTAATCTACTCTTTTCTGTTAATGTTGGTTTTATTTTCTTTTGCTGCAACAGTCATCTTTGTGTGATACCCTGCTTTTAGTTCCAGTAAATATTTCTGGGAAATCTAAGAATTCCATGTGATATCAAATACTATTCTATATTGTGTACTCTATTCTGCTTATAGTTTCCATCTAAGAATATAGACTCCTCTAGACTAAACAAAAAGATTTTTTCTTTCTATCCATCATTAACCAGCAGTGTTTCAATTGTTGAAGTTTTTACTTTTACATTAGAATAATCCTAAAATAGAATCTTAACAAAAACCTAAATTGATAATTTTTTTTTTTTTTGCTTTCTGTAATTAAAGTTTAATTATACATTCTTTGTGAACTTTCTAAAGTGATGTTACACTTTTTAGAAACACTAACCAGACTATGGCGGTGGTTTGTATGTTTGAATGATTAACACCTACCCCAGAAACTCCAGTTTTTGACTGGACTATGAAACTATGAAAAAAAACTATGAAACTACACAGAATGCATCCATCCAACTTTAAATTTGGAGCAGTATCATGCACAGCTTAATGTGTTCCTTGGCTGTGCCAGTCTGCAAAAACATCAACAGCACATATGATGAATAATCTCCTTAGTTTTACATTTGTGAGGAAAGGATGAGGAGCAAAACAACCAGAACAGCTGCATTCTTTTAGTGCAGCTGGATTCTCTGACCAAAGACTTAAGTTTCCATATTGAATAACAACAGAGTTGACATCCCTCTGAGAAGATAAAAATGATAAATGGACAAGTCTCATCTTTTGGCAGTGTTGGCAAGCGCATCTTTTTGTTACTGGATGAAGAAAGCATACAGAAAATGCTGCGCTTTCTGATAAGCTTTTTTGAATGCACAGCTTATCTGTGCTAAAGTAATTGAATCACAAACTTCCCTTGAGTTTCTGGGCACTGACCCGAGGAATGTACAACATTAACATGATTTGATAATGGATTTGTATGATCTAAAACAGAAATCCTGATGATAATGGTGCAAAGTAGATTCTCAGGTGTTTACTTTCCCTTTTTAGCCTTCAGATACCTCTGGGGATGCAGTTAACTTGTCTCAGACTGTACGGATCGAACCACAACCTGAAGGAGCAGAAAATCAGAAAGAGTTGCCAGAATGGAGTGAGAAAGTTGCCCATGGAATCTTGTCAGGTACTGTTGTAATAAGGGGATTGTGTTGAATATGAACTGCTGTGAGTAACATTTTAACAGTATTTTCACCTAAATCCATGTGAGCTGGTAAAAGCTGAGTGATCAGAAGTAGTTATTCATCAGTTCCATTTTTGATCATCTAAAGTATACTTTGAGCTTTATGAAACCAGTGCAGAATTTAAATCCATTGCCAACAGTCTTGCTTATTGCAAATGAGGTAGGCTTCCATTTGACTGAATGTTAGGATTTAAATGTTACTCAAATCACTGAGACAGAACAATTTTACTCTTGTACAAGCAGTTATATTAAACCAGGCATGTATCTGCAGATAAACTTTTTTTTTTTTCTTTTCTTTGAGAAACTCTGGAAATACTAATGACCATTCACTGATTGTAATAAAGATGAATTTTCTAGGAGGACTAGAGAATTGGGTTGTGTGTTTTCAGAAGGTAACAGCAGAAAGATAAGCAGTTCTATCACTTCTGACCCAGCTGCGGCTTGCATATCTATCAAAAACTGAGTATTTGTATTAAGCTGAGGTTTGGATGAGGGGTGGCTGTATTAAACTTAAATAAAGTGAACTTAAAAAAAGTGGGCCATGTAGTAGAAAATAGCTGCAGGAATTCATCCTGGCCTGTTCAGGGAAGAGTGTAATTGCAAGCTGTGTTTCAGGAATGTTTCCAGCCAGTGTTGCAGAGGCAGAGGAAGGAAAGCTGTAGGAATTATAGTCTGTGAAGTTGTATATTGTAAGAAAATAAATTTTTGCCTTGAAGGTGCATCTTGGGTAAGCTGGGGCCTAATAAAAGGTGCAGAGTATACTGGTAAAGCTATACATAAAGGAGCTTCTAAACTGCGAGAACACATCCAACCAGAAGAAAAACCTCTGGAAGTCAACCCAACTGTAGCAAAGGGACTTCATGTAGCAAAACAGGCTACTGGAGGAGCTGTGAAAGTCAGCCAATTCTTAGGTAAAAATTTGCATCTCATAGTATATTATATTTTTGTCTTAATAAATACTCTGTAAAATGAGATCTGGTTTCTCTAGCCAATAAACTAGAGGAGGGACTGACCCAATGAAATCCAGAGATCAGTAGTTTTTGCCTTGTTATCTCCTGCAAGTGACATGTTTTAGGACTAATATTTATTATATGGCCTTGAGGCATACTTTTCTTTCCTGAAAGAATATATTGTACAGTCTTAAAGTTTAAAAGAAAATTGTGCTGGATGTTATAAAACTATTTTGAAGAGCTAGAGTGATTGTAAGAAAGACTTCTCCAGAAGTCAGGGCAGAGAAGAAACAGCATGTTCCCTATCTGCGAGTTCAGGATAACAAAACAATGGAAATGTTTTCTAGAAATCTGAGTGTGAGACTAGTGTGTCCTCTGAAGTGATGTTTAGCCATACTTGTTTCTTAGGAATTGGAGCTGAATCTGAAATCTGAAAATAAGAGAATCTGAAAAATGAGGTTGCTTCTATATCACTTGGGTACTTAAGCATGGATTGAAGCATGTCATTGAAATAAGCATATTAAATAGAAGCAACACTCAAGACTTCAGCGTGCTTACTTCTAATTAGATGTAAGGACCTTTAAAGGAAGATGTTCTATGTTTGCACTAAATAATCTACATACTATTATTTTATGGTAGTTGAGGGAGTCTGTTCTATAGCAAGCTGTGTTGGGAAGGAGCTGGCTCCACACGTGAAGAAGCATGGCAGCAAATTAGTTCCAGAGTCCCTCAGGAAAGATAAAGATGGCAAATCCACATTGGATGGTGCTCTGGTGGTAGCAGCAAGTGGAGTTCAAGGTAATAGAAATCCCATATGCTTTTTTAATGGCATACTTTTCAGTGCTGTGAACTCAAATAAACTGATCATTTTTACAGGGTTTTCAACAGTGTGGCAAGGTTTAGAAAGTGCAGCGAAGTGCATTGCTAAAAGTGTTTCAACTGAGACTGTAAAAACTGTCAAATACAAGTAAGTTATGTTTTTATTGTTTTTATGCTCTACAGTGTATTGTCATTGTGTTTGATTACTAGCAAAAGAAAAAAAAAAACTTATCAAATTGCAGGGAAGGTGACTGAAGTACCAGCTTTGCTCTAATTATGCAGCACATGATAAGCTGCTAAGTGCACAGTAATGAGCATCTCCTGTAAGTAAAAATATGAAATGAGTAAATGATTGTGGTTTTTTAAGCTCTCTTCTAGAAGCATTACAACTTCAGGCTATGCTATAAATAATGTTCAATTATGTGTCTTTGTGCTACAGTATAATGTCATTATGAAAAAAGTTACTGGTTCAAACCTCTCAGCTCTGATTCTGAATTTATGTAAACTTAGCTAAATTTAAGAGAAATGGAAGAACTTCATCTATTGGCAGGTCTGGCTAAAGCAAGTAGGTACAAAAAAAATGTGTAAGGAAATCTAAGGCATTAATAGCAATAATGGGATAGTCTCGACTTGCAAATTACAGATGTTCTTAGATAATGGGGAGAGAGGGTAGTAACATTTTAGATTAAGATGATGTTGGTAAGATGATAGACCAAAAATGAGTGCATATACTGAAAAATGCTGTTAAGAATACAGGAATATATTGAAATGACTGCAAAATGTGTGAAATGCACTCCTCAAAAAAAGTGCAATAGATATAGTAGAAAGTGAAGAGCAAACGAACATGTAGGTTAAGTGGCATCGGTGGTAAGTGTAGCAAGAGCTGTTCAAAAGGATTGCTGGAACTGCATAGGGTACTAGCAGAAGGTAACAATGTAAACATGAGCATACAGCATTAAGTGGATTGGCATTCAGGGTTGTGTTGTGATGTGATAAAATAGAAGGCTAAATAATGAAGTTCTAGTCAATGGTGCCTTATTACTAACATTTGTTTTCAGTAGGAATGCTGGGAGGTATTGTACTGGTACTTGTTTCACATAAATTCACATTAATGTTTTTGTTTTAGATATAAAGATAGGAAATACGAAGATCAACAGCCAACAGCCACTAAGAGTGAAAACCAATAAGTAATTCAGATGTGATCTTTAAAATATATATATGTATAAATACTCTGTCTTTTGGAAGCTGGTTTTTGTTTCAGTGACAAAGATCTCTGCCACTCAAAATACTCCAGTGAATGAGTTAAATTCCACAAAGCTAACGAAGCATCATCACAATGTCTCTAAATCAACAACAAAATCAGCTAAAACTTAACTGCACGACCTTTGCGGATGGAATTATAAAGAGAACCTCATCATATGTGTATGTTGATCAGAACTGGGGGAAAATGTAGCTTTGGAAGTAATATTTCTGCCAAAGAACCATGCTACTACCTTGGTGGGAATTTTACAACAATTTGAACAACTGCAGTATCTACATCTACCCAACTTTTTTCTTAAAACAAACAAACAAGCAAACAAAAAGTTACAAATTACACAATTGACACAGGCAAACTGAAAAATCAGTTAACATTATGAAATTGTTAGTCTGAGTGTATTGGATAAGCTGCAGTCCTACTTTAAATTATTTTACTGATGTTATCTAAAACTGACTTGTGATGTTCCTTAGGCAAATATAATTAATCAGATTGACAAATTATGGAATTTTTGCTGTGGGATTAAATCTGTGATCTGCAAATCCAATGTTGGTGATTCAAGGCTCTATCAGAGAATTAAAAGCAGAACAAAAAAAGCAGTAATACTTTTTATTCGGTTTCATTGTTGGTTCCAGCCATTATGCCATGACTTGTACTGATAATGCGATAAATTGTTCAATTCTTTGATATTCTGTGCTTCTTTCTGGCCTTATTTTGAGGTTCTCAAAAAATCTCTGGTCATAAAAGTAATTCTGCAAATAGCTGGGATTCTAATGCTGCCAAAAATACTGCCCTTTAGCCTGGTTTGTCTGAATACAGTGCTCTCTGGGGAAATGTCTGGCTGCCCAGAATAGTTGGAGTTACTGCTGTCACTATACTTTTGTCCTCTTTCAGTATACTATCTCTACGGGTGTAGATGTGTATCTTTCTTCACAGCTGAGTAATTAATATGAGACTGCTGAATTGCCCCTTAAAGCATAAAGAAGCTGGACCCACAGCCCAGTGTAGAGACCAGAGGTTTTCTCTCTTAGTAGGTTTCATCGTATCCTCAAGGCTGCTTTGAGCTTTCTGGGGTTTTGTGTGACTTCTGCCCGTATCTTCCCCTTCCCCTTTGCCACTGTATTGATTCGAGGTTACTTCAGATAACTTTTCACTGCACAGTGGAATTTTTTTGCAGGGACCTTGCTACCTCCAACATACGAGCATAGCTGTGTCAGCACTTCACTGTACCAAGAAGACCTGTTAGACTGTGTGGGTTAACTTACTTGAGCATGGTTGTGCACTACCTCAGTGAGTCTGCTTTTGGGACTTTGAACTAGCATGTCAATGTGTTGCTGTTACACCAGACATAGCAACAGGTGAAGGTGACATAGGACAAGTACTAATCAATCACTATGACAGCAGTGGTGGTACCAACTGAGGAAAAAATATGCCTGAGGTGATTGCAGTCCCTTTTTTCTGTGACAAGTGAGAAGGCACGACAGTATTTGCCCTCCCTCCTCCTCAATGTTGCCACCCATGGTACAGACTGAGAAGGTTTAGCAGCTGTGGGTCTAGTTGTGAGGACTTACAGGGGATAGGATGTACAGGGATATTAGGAATTTTACCTAAGAACTTAGGTGAAAAAGTACTTGGGGCGGGGGGTTATTGCATACAACTTCCCCCCTTATAGTTCTATAGATAAGCATTCTGCTTTTCAAAACTAGAGAGGAAGGAAGGAGAAAGACTGGAAGGTTTTATGAGGAAAAAGTGAGGAAGCATATTGGTAATCCATCTGATAGAGGAGCAGCCCTTACTCAAATGGCTTGATTATTTCTAATTTTCTTCTTTATACATTCAGGCTGTGTGGTTATTATTTGTTCTTGGCAATGCTTAAATTTCTGTTTTCAAACAAATTCCAGTGAAGATTAAAATAGTAAGTATACCAATCTACAAAACTGCTGTCTTTCTTTAGGTATGGAGATGATGCTGGCCATGCTACAGACAATGCTATGAATTCTGCAATCAATGTTGGTGTGACAGCATTTAACATTGACAATATTGGTATCAAAGCTGTTGTAAAGAGAACTGCAAAGGAAACTGGACATGCTGTGTTGGATGAATATAAAGTACTGGATAATAAGAACAAGGATAAAAAATGAAAGCATTGAAATATTTCTCATAGCCTTACATTAGAGGTGAAACTTCCTATTTAGAAATCACTACATTGCTAATCTGCAGTTTAACACAAATCACACTGTACTTTTCAAGCAACTGTTACTTAATTTGACATGAAAATTTAATAGTAGGGAGGGTATTTACGTAAGGAAAAATGAAAATTGTCTTAATTCCTTGTTGGGTATTGAACAAGGGTTTTAAACAACTGAATTAGGGCTTTAGACAATGGGACAGATAATGAATTTGCAGTTAATAAACTTGCCTCTTTAAGCACTTTTTCAAAATATAAAATGAACTAGATTAATATAGAAATACTGTTGTGAATATTTTTGGAATCCTTTATATTTGTAAGGAAGATGGTGATACAGAAACAAGTAGGATTAATAATTGTGGAACAAGTAGGATTTCTAGTTTTGATCTGTTCTGAAGAATTAGTTTTACTAAACCAGCCTTGTCTTATTTAACATGCCCTGCTAAAATAAGCTTTGTGTTTCATTGTTTTGTGGAGAATTTCCTTTTGTGACTACTAAACAGCCAATCTTATCCAAAGTTCATGTTAGAAGTAGTGAAAGATGAGCCTCGGGTAACTAGGTAGTTACTCCCTTTAAAACTTTTTTTTTCTTTTTTCATCCAGCATGTAAGCAAACCAAAGATACAAAGCATCTCTTCTAAAAGAGGGTATTTACAACTGTAGAAAAATGTGTTCTTTAGTTGGCTCCATAAGGAATATACAAAGATTTTTTTGAGATTTTTATGTAAAGGATGAGTGTGGTTTTGTGTAAATTATTCTTCTGTGAAAACAGAAAATTCTGTTATTATTCTATAGAGGACACTAGGAACTTCTATGCATTCTGTATTTTTCAGCCAATCCAGAAAGATACAGAGCATATACCATGGCCTCCTAATGGCAGATATAGAATCACAGAACCATAGACTGGTTTGGGTTAGAAAGGATCTTAAGATGATCTAGTTCCAACCCCCCAGCCATGGGCAGGGACACTTCCCACTAGACCAGGTTGCTCAAGGCCCTGTCCAACCTGGCCTTGAACACTGCCAGGGATGGAGCATTCACAGACATGTATTTGCTTCAAGAAGTAGTTCTAACAGCATCTTTATTCCATTAAATTCATATTTGCACAAGGTTTGTCTTTAAAGGGTATGAAGACAAGCCCTCTTAATGGAGAGGTGTGTGGACTAGAATAGACATGACTGTGTAGGTTATCCTGTTCCTAGTGCAGTGTGAAATAACTCCATATGTAGAACCCTTGAAATGCTTTCACACTGCTTATTTAGCAGTTTACTGTTGAGTTTTAAAGCTGCTACATATTCTAATATTGGCTGGACCTGTAGCAAGCAGAACTCTATCACTTTAAAACTTATCTCCATTTCATGTAAATGGAGAAAATAATTATAATTTGTTGTTAGCAAATGATATTTGCATCACATTGGAAAATATAAATAACAACTAATGCTATTAGAATGGTAATAGATGCACATTTTGTGGTGGCTACTCTAGGTGTGTACTTAGGGTGAGAAATGTGAAACAAAGGATCTAACCACTTGAAGTGTAATGATTTATGGAAATAAAGATGAAATCAAAGTTGGTTAATCTGTGCTTGGCTTTTTTATCATGTGAAGCTACTGTACAGATCAGTGAGTGGAAAGACTAGGACTTCCGAAATAGTAAAAGAACAGTATTAGGGTATGTGTACAATAGAAAGAGGCTCATCAGTTAGAACTTAAAATACTTCAAATTAAAAATGCCCATCAAAAGCATACTGCAAGAATTTCTGTTACTACAGACTGTCACTTGCCAGCAAGTGTAACCAGTTTAAGACTACTAAAGGTTCCATGCCAGCAGAAGCAATTTTGTTGTTATGGGCTGCATTTACAACAGAAATGTATGTATTTGCATCTTTCTCACATTTTGGTTTTGCATATAACTCATACCTTTAGTTTCATCTGTAAACCATCAGAACCACAAGTTGTATTAAAGCAACAGTTAAGACTGAAGTGTTAAAGTCTTCAAGAGACCAAGTTGTAGCAAACTGAGGAAAAAGTTTTAAGTGCCATCCCTATCAGGCAAGCATTATTGTCCTGTTCAACCTGCTATTCTCTTCACATGTACTCAGTCTTTCATATTTGTTTCAAAGTATATTAAAGTTGTTTTTTTTTTTTTTTCTCCCACTAATGCCTACCCAATTTTACAGTTTTTAATGTGATACATCCATTATATTTACTTTTACATTGTTCCAAAGTTTAATTAATTTTCCCTGCTCAAAGTAGTATGCCTCAGAACTTACCCTGCTTCAGCTGTCACTACTTGGGCCCTGGACAGCAAATCCATAGTCTTCTCCCCACTTCCTCTACCATAAACAACACCCTTCACACACTTCCTACCTTACCTCGGCTCTTCTTTTTATACAGTATAGGCGCTAAGCTCCTTAAGCCTTACATGTTAGGTTGTTTTCTTGTTGCCAGCTTGGTTTTGTTCCTCCTTAGAACACCGAACATAGTTTGATGTATGGCAGTCCTAGAAGTAGTCTTACTAGCCTGTTTACTGAGTGAACCACTACCTGATTTCCTAATGCATTCCTATTTCTAAATTAATTTATTTGAAGTCTTTTGTGCTAGAATACTGCCCTCTGATCTCATCTTGAGAATATTACTTCTAATGACCTCTAAGTCATTCTAAGCTATTGCTGTCTCTGGCACATTCATCGTTCCATAGGTATAAACCACTGTTTTTACCTTGAGTTTAAACCCCTGCATTTGAATGGATTCCTCTAGATTCCAAGGTTGGTGGGTTGGTTGGTTTGTTGAATGCTGATTTAAAACCATCTTGGAATAGCCTATTTCTTAGTATTTCCTGACAAACTAAATCTGTAATCCTTTAAAAAGAATTCGTAAAACCTACCTTCCAGTAAACATGCTGACCAGCTCATCACAGAATAATGTAGGTTGTAAGGGAGCTACACAGGTCTGTAATCCACCATCCTTCTCAAAACAGGTCGAGCCAGAGCACAGTACAGAACTGTGCCAGTTCTGCTCATGTTTTGATTATCTCCAAGGAAGGGCACTTCACAGCCTCTCTGGGCAACCTTTGCCAATTTTGACTCTGGTAAAGGTAAATATTTCTCCCTTACACTGGGCCAAAAATTCTTGTATATGCTCAGGTGTGGTGCTGCTTATCCTTCCGTAGTGCACATTGGATAAAAGTCAGGCTTCTTCATCTCCTCTAAGCCCTCCTCTTACGTAGTTGTTGGCAGCACTAAGATCTCCTTATGCTTTCTCCAGGTTGAACACAGGACATGGGTGGCAGCCCTTAAGATTTGCATGGGAGCTCAAAGCTAAGCACTGCAGCTTGTGGTCCCACAAGTGCTGAAGGGAGTGGAAGAACCACCTCCTTCAACCTCTTGTCTGTGCTCTTGCTAACGCAGCCCAGGAGGCCATTGGTCTTGTCTACTGCAAGATGTGGTGTTGGCTCCTTGTTCACCAGGGATCCGTGTCTCTCCCTATGAAGTTGCATTCTAGTTACTGCCCCCAGCCTGTACTGATTCAAGGGCTTTTCCCATCCTAAATGTTGGACTGCATTTGCTTTTTGTTGAATTTCATTAGGTTCCTTTCAGCATCCTGTTTCTCCAGGCTCTGAATGCCCTCCTGCATGGTGACTGCTCCTCTCAGTGCATCCTCATTGGCAAACTTGCTGAGAATGTGCTTAGTCTTCCAGGTTGTTAATACAGAGTTAAGGATATTGTCTCAGGTATTGATCCCAGAGTCAAGCAGTCATACTGCTGATCACTGCACTTTAAGCCTGATGGCCCAGACAGTTTTCCAGCCACCTCATTTCCCAGTTACCCAATCTACAACTTGCCGATGTGGCTATAAAGGTACTATGGGAGACTCCTTGGGTACAGTCAAAATCTACAATATCCACCAGTTGCCCCTTGTCCACAGAGCCAGCCATCATACCCTTGTTATTACTGATACTACAAGAATACTAGTTCTTTGTAAAAGTTAATATACGTCATAACCCAAATGTGTCTTCAGCAACTGGTGCACTTTGCTTTTAAGCAACTCTAGCTGTTTACTGCCTTCATGTAATCTGAAGATATGTATTTAAGTATAAAATTCTGTTTTCAAATGACATTGTGTCATGACCAAGTTTCCTAACTTTTCTTAGTAAAAAATTTAATCTCAAAAAGCACATTAATGCCTTAAAACAATGAAAGTACATTTATAGGTATCCATGTATCTAGTTTTAACTACTTTATTTGCAATAAAGAAATGGAAGAAAAATCTCTTGTGTTGCAATTTTCACTGTTACTGCCATGTTTGTTAAAAATGTTGATGGTTCAAGGTTTTGCCTACTCACAGGACCTCTGTCCACAAGACACTTTTGCTCTTCCCTCACTTCAGTTCCTGAGCACAGTTACACCTGCTGTCCTGCACCAGCCCAACCAGCGTGGCTTGGGCTCACCCTTATATGTGCATTGTGACCTAGCTCCTGAGAGCTCACCTACTTAGGACACCTAGTAATCCTAGGAGATGAGTGTGGGGACCTGGAAGTATCCTGGGGCAGAGAGAACACACTGCGGCCAGGGTACAGCCCTGTGCTTTGTCCTGTTCTGACTTCCTGGTGATTCCAGGGCTTGCTCTGAGTTCTCTGTGTGTGCCCTCCAGCTGAGAATTAGCATGCTGGTTTAAGTTGATCTTGAAGCAGTTCTTCACAAAAACTGGTAACAAGAAATATGGCTACTGATTAGTACCTTTGCTGCTAAGATTCAGTACACCCAGCTAGTTATGAATGCTAACCTAGGTCCAAGTCATTACTTAAATTATTGGCTTGGTATGGAAATTGTTTCCAATAGGTATCTCAAAAGGCAGCATTCAGTAAATCCTGAAAGCAAAACGAGCAGCTAAATTTAAATGCAGTTATAGTGGAGCACTTTTCTAAATTTCTAAAATTTAGAAATTTTAGAAAAATTTCTAAAATTTTTCTAAAATTGTTTATTGATTAAAGTATTTCAGACAATTTGAACTCAACCCACACCTCAAGTCATAATTCACTGATTAGATGATATAATAGTCTCAGTTATAACTTGAGACTGTCAAAAATCACCTCCTGCTCTAATATATATCAGACAAGTGAAATTCTTTCACTCTCCATCCTTATGTTCTACCCCCATACAACGTAAGGCACTAGATCCTCCTGGATTAGTGATCCTGCTGCTGTTGTGGTATCAGCACAACTCGGGCAGACTGAAGGACACAGTGCCCATCTTGGCTGGGGAGGTGAGGCCCATGCCGGCTGCCTGGCCCCCAGCACCCCTCTCCGCTTTTCCTGGTTCACGGGAGAGCCACAGCGGCCGCGGAGGCTGGGGTGGCCCATCCCGGCTCTGGGCGCACCGCGGCGGCGGCGGCGGGGCGGGTCACGCCGCTCCCTCAGGTCTGTGCCAGGCGCTCAGCGGCCGTCTCCCCGCGCAACGGCGGCGGCATGGGGGAACGCAGCGGCCGCCGGGCGACACAGCCCGACCGCCTGGCGCTGGAGCTGGGCCGGGAGAGGCGGAAGAAGTGAGTGCCCGGCGGGGACGGGGCTGAGGCCCAGCCCGCACCGTCCCGCTGCTCCGGGAGACGCTCTGCAGCAAAATGGCGGGGGCTGCCTGGGGCGGGGGCGCGAGGTCCCCGACCGCGGCTGTGCTGGGAGCATGGATGGGGCGGTGGGGAGGTGTGCGGTAACAGGGCACGGTGGGGAGGTGTGCGGTAAAAGGGCACGGTGGGCACAAGGAGCCTGGAGAAGTAGGGTGAATGATTTTAGCCAAGAATGGGGCTGGTACAGTCAAGGAAAATGGGACTGGGTGTCGTAGTTTAACTGCAGTAGGCAGCTGAGCACCACGGAGCTGCTTGCTCAGTTCCCTTCCAGAGGGATTGGAGGAGAGAATCAAAAGGGTAAAAGTGAGAAAATCTGTGGGTTGAGGCAAAGACAGTTTAATAAATAAAAAGAAAAAAAGAAAACTAGAAACAAACAAGAAAAACAAATGATGACGAAAACCCCAGTTGCTTACCAGCAGCTGACCAATGCCAGGCAGGACTGCCCTGGAAAACTCCACCACCCGCAGTTTCTTTGCTGAACATGACATGACATGGTCTGAGATATCCCTGTTGTCAGCTGGGGTCAGCTGTCCCGGCTGCATCCGTTCCCAACTCCTTGTGCACCCCCAGCCTGCACAATGGCAGGGTGGGGTGAGAAAAGGCCTTGGCTCAGCAGTAACTAAAACATCTCTGAATTATCAACACTGTTTCCAGCACAAATCCAGAACAGCACCATACCAGGTACTGTGAAGTAAATTAACTGTAGCCAAGCCAAATCCAATCCACAGGGATTGAAAGCCACGATGGGATAAGAACAGGAAAAGTCCTGACGTGAGTGGATGCCTGTTTGGGACAAGAAGGATCAAATGGGCAATGAGGTGCTCTTTTTACTTGCTTTCTTCCACAGTATTGAATAAAACTGGAAAACTGGATTTTGCTCTACTATCAGTAAATATCTCTGAAACCTACAGGGAAAGTATGGGCATCTGGTGCAGTTTGCAGAGAATATGAAGACTTGTTACTGGTACCAGTTAGTTCCCTTGCTTAAGCAGCAGATATTTCAGTGCCCTGATGATTGTTAATGCTTGCACAGCAGTGGGATTCTAGGTTGGGTTTTTTCCCACTTTGCTTTGGAAGTTACACATTTTCCCCTGTGTTAAAGAACATGATTGCCTTTTGAATGTTAATATATTAAAAGTTAGAAAATGTCAGAAGCTCCTGTGCTGCCTTAAATCAGACCTTTAATATTTACATTTCCATACCGTTTTCAAACATTCTATTCCATACACATTTTCCCCCTGGACAATGTTTTTTTCAGTGTCTGGACTGCAGATCTCTTCAAACTAGTCCTGCAACTGCAGACTTTATAAAATGTTTGTCCATTACTGGAAATGAGAAAACAATATTAAGAGAGTCAAAATGGGTAGGCAGCTTCTGCATTCAAAATGGCACAGAAAGGAGGCTGGGCATACCTGCACCAACGTTTAAGCAAATGTCCTTTTACTCAGTCTCCTGAACTCAATATGTGTCAATATTTCAGTTATCCTCTGCATGCACCAAGTCTTTTACTTTGACATGTGATCCTGATATTATGGGAGTTCAGGTAAAAAGCAGAATGGTATTGGCTTTGTTTCACTGCTCAGATTTTTATTTTTTTTTTCAATCAATGAGAACCTGGATTCTGTATGTACCTTAAATTCTTGCTAATCCCTGAGAATATTCTGCAGGATTGGGCCCAAAGTCCATGACACTTTATGAATTGATGACGTATTTGCTGATAAAAGAAAAATATATATTTAATTAAAACCTTTCTTGTGATGGCATGACAATAAAAGACTTGCTGCTCCAGGTGGATGCTACAACTGTTTCCCATTTATATCTTGTGTGTGCAAATAGACAATACCATTATTGCTGTTTTTTCAGAAGTTATTTATTCAACCTAACTGTTAATGACCAGGCTTGTTAGACAGGTACATCTAAACCAGTGGCATATGTAGTCAATGACGCAGAAAAGCTCTTTGAAGGTGTGATTCACCTGACCTACTTTGGCTGGCTGTGCTGGTATGAGATGGCTCACGCCTTAGGAGGTGCCTGTTTCTCTCCATTGGGTATAAGGCCAGCTAAGGATGGCTGGCTTGCAGATGTCTACATTCCTTCACAGCCACCTCACCCTTGTTTTCTTTTTACTGGCTTATTTGATTATTGTGTCATTTAGGCAGTTTGCTGACAGCCCACCTACCACTCATTTAACACTGCTGAAGAAGAGTTTTTCCTTCAGAAAGTAGACTGAATCATCTATTGTCTGTAAGGGGTCTATACCTAAGGTACCTGCTGATGCTCAGTGATAGTGGATGTAGTACTGTGAAATCTTTCAAAGGCTTTAATGAAAGTCAGCTTAAATTTGCCTCTGAATTACTGTAATCAATATTTGGTACAGGTTTTGGCTGGGAAATGTCATGGCAAATGTTTCTGAGCGAGACAGAAGGCATATAATGCTGTGGTATACTTCTTAATGGACAGAGGTCTTAAAGCCGTATATTTATGCATGTCAGCTACTTGCTAATGCTGATAGAGTTGTGTGTTAATTCAGCTTGTGAGATTTCAGCTTCTGTGGCTTTCCTGGCAAGGAAAACTGCAGCATTTTCCCAGCACACTGCTGGCTGCAAGTCTTGTAAGTCTGCAGCTTTCAATACTGAATATGCTCTTCCCCATGGTGCCTTTTGCACTGCACAGTATTGTTTCTGCTTTGCTTGGAGGTTCTGAAGGCATCTATGTATTTTGTCTTCTAGAGGAATCAGTAAAGCTCTGCCACATTATAGAGCTGATGATTTGCCCTGAGCTTCTCCTGTAATTTTTCACTGCTTTCTCTCTCCACTATAGAAAATCCCTTCAGGCAGCCTTTTGCCTGATATATGTACCTGATATCCAGATCTCGCTAGCAAAATGTGCAGGAAAATTACTTTTATCCTAAATGGCTTTCACTTTCAACTAAAATAACACCTGTACCCTGTTTTAAAAAGAAACTTAGCAATTTTTTTTCTTTTGTCATTTCAATCACAGGCTTCTTATCTGAACTGTGCTTTTTCCTCCTTTTCTTCATAAGAGCTTTGTTATTATGCTTAGTATGCAAGGATGTAGTTAAGTTCCCCTGGTGACTTAAATGTGAGCTTCTAGGATTTATGGGCTTTCTTCTGTGATGACTATAAATTGCCCATTGACATGGGAAAGATTCATGGGCCTTGAATATGTCTGATTATGCTTAACATCTGTGAGGTTGCAGATAAAGTCACACCACAGTCCCTTTAAGTACAGACCAAAATCTCTGGGTACGCAGTAATATACAGTTGCAGTAGATTCACAGTTACAGATACATGGCATGACCATCACTTTCTGTCACAATTAGAATTAACTCCACAAGTGCAAAATACTCTGATATGTTAAAAAGCTGAAATGTTCACCAAGTTGGTCAACGTCATTTATTCCTGCATCCCTTCTCTGTCAGGGCAGTGACTGTAATTTACTGCATATACACTGACTAAAATAGTGAGGTTTCACCCTGGCTACTTCTTGGGTGCTGTTGGAGTATTAAATGTTTAATAATAATTATATTTAAAAAAATAATGGATTCAGTTGACAAAAGAAAATAAGACTTTCTGTCGGTGTAGCAAGTTGTTGTGGTTTAAGCCCAGCTGCAAATCAGAACCACACAGTCTCTGTCTCACTCCCCCCCTTCCCCACCCCCCCCACCCCCCCCCACTCCTGGACGGATGGGGAGGAGAATCGAAAGAATGTAACTCCCACGGGTTGAGATAAAAACAGTCCAGTAACTAAGGTATAACACAAATCACTACTGCTGCCACCAATAATAATAATGATAAGGGAAGTAACAAGGGAAGAGAATACAACCGCTCACCGCCTGCCGACCAATATCCAGCCCTACCTGAGCAGTGATCTATCCCTTCCGGGTAACTGCCCCCAGTTCTACATCCTGGGCATGACGTGCTGTGGTATGGAATACCTCTTTGGTTAGTTTGGGCCAAGTGTCCTGTCTCTGCTTCCTCCCAGGTTCCCCTCCTCGCTGGCAGAGTATGAGACTCACAAAGTCCTTGGTCAGAGTAAACATTACTGAGCAACAACTAAAAACATCGGTGTTATCAGCGCTGTTCCCAGGCCAAAAGTCAAAACCACAGCACTGCACCAGCTACCAAGAAGGAGAAAAATGACTGCTACTGCTGAACCCGGGACACAAGTACAGTCTGATACCTGACAATTTATCATTTCTGTATGCATTTTTCATCAGGACAAAATATAAGTGGAAATTGGCTGGCAGTTTTGCTAATGGTGCAGAAAGAGTAATAAAATCTAATGTAGGAAATGTTGTATATAGTCATGGAATGGTAACAAAAATTAAAAACTGAAAACATTGGATTTAAAGGATTCATTGTTCCTGTGTTATCCCTCTACATCCAAGCACCTAGTTAATATTTCTTTGAAAAAGAAAACACTTTTTTGATACAGCTTAGCTCTAGTTACAACTTCGACTGTGTTTAATCTCAGTGTTATTTCCTTCAAAAATCCAATTTTAGCACTCACTGTCATCATAATTCCTTCTTTTCCAAGCATAGGGAGGTTGAGAAAAAAGTGCTTTACAGAAACCTCATCTGTTTGTACTGGGATGATACCAGCAGTGTAGTAAGATTTTGGTTTTTTTTCTTCCTAGCCATCTGCCTCTTTCATTTGCATGGGAGCAAACAGGCAGCAGCCATCAGATTTCCTTTGGTTTTCCTGCATCTAAGCTTTTTGATTCATGTGTTACAACTCTATCTTTTGCTGGGGTTTCACCACACCCTTTTTGTCTCCAGCAAGTTAGTAGTACTTTCGTTATTTTTCTGTCTGTGTCCCTCCTATCTAATTTAACATTAGTAGGGATAAAAATAGTGATGGAGCAAAGAGAGAGACCGAGTTCTCCCCTGCCATTTGAGATCTCAGTCTAACTGTGCTGCAGTATGTTTCTTGTTCTGAAAACTTACTTGCATTACCTTACATTACTCTTCTTTACATTTCTTTCCTATTTAAACTCTTCAGCCCTCCATATTCCAGGCATACCTCTGCTCTTTCTTAATATCTGTTGGTTTGCTTCTGCTTCTGCAGCTTTCAGTTGAAATCTGATGTTTCAAGCTATGGAAATGTCACCAACTGAATGTGAGGATGAGGAGTGCAACAGGTGATGCCATTTCTCAGTAATCAGCTCTGTCGTCAGAGCTTTAGTTTCTCATAGGCTAATGAACTGCATCTTTTAAAAGCATTTTTCATTATGAACATTTTCAGAAAGTGATGATCAATGTTGATGTGGAAGCTGCCCTTCAAAACAGAAAATAAAATACCCACCAAAAACTACAGCAGCACAATGACTTTCTCTCCTGCATGCTTTATGAACTAGGCTATGATTCAAAAGTTATCTATCATCATATTGGTATTGTAAAGCATTTACCAAAGGACCTTATTTGCAGAGTTGTGTTTGAAATAGCTCAATTTGGGCACTGAAAACTGAAGGCACCCAAGAACCATTGATTGGTTTTTGAAACCTTGGTCTTCTAAACTTAACTTTAAATGACAGACCCACAAACTGCTGTTGTGTTGTGATGCATTGTGTTTTGCTTGCACCTATGCTGGTGTGGGATGTGTTCTGCAGATCTCACAGGCAGGAATATTTTTCCATAAATATCTCCAAAGAGGTTGTTGGCATAAATATGGTCAGTAATTTAGTCAGCAGAATATTCCTCTTGGTGTGATCGTAGAACCACAGAACAGAAT
This sequence comes from Psittacula echo, assembly GCF_963264785.1. NCBI lineage: Eukaryota > Metazoa > Chordata > Aves > Psittaciformes > Psittacidae > Psittacula > Psittacula echo. Next base: position 103,009,068 of record NC_137736.1, read on the forward strand.
CATAGAATGATGGATTGGAAGGGACCTTAAAGATCATCTAGTACCAAGTCACCTGCCATGGGCCAAGACACTCTCCACTAGACCAGGTAGCTCAAAGCTTCATCTAACTTGGTCTTTAACATTTCCAGGAAGGGAGCAGCCACAGCTTCTCTGGGCAACCTGTTCCAGTGTCTCACTACTCTCATAGTAAAGAATTTCTTCCTAATGTCTAACCTAAATCTACCCTCTTTCACTTTAAAGCCATTCCACCTTGTCGTGTCACTACATGCCCTTGTAAAAAGTCCTTCTGCAGATTTCTTGTAGGCCTCCTTTAGATATCGAAAGACTGTTATAAGGTCTCCCCTGAAGCCTTCTCTTCTCCAGTCTGAACAAGTAGCCCAGTGATTCACTGTAGCCCTGTGAACTACTATCTTACCATTTACAAGAATGAGTCATTCAGCACATTGTCAGATGCGTGCAGGTGAGTTGTGCTCTCACCGAAGTCCTCTGCTAGCTTCCGCTTCTGGTCATACCTTCCAAGGCAGACAGAGCCCAGTTTCCATGATCCTTGTCAGCTGTCTGGCAGCCCAACCAGTACACAGAAGTAATCAATGGGCACAAATATATTTCCCCACAAGATTAAGGTACTGAAAAAGATGGCTTTTAGCTCTTGTATATTTTTGTAACACTCATCTTACTTTAATCACTGGCTTTCTTTTCTGATAGTCATAATGTGTGGTGTGTTTTGTTTGGTTTTGCTGTGGGTACAATTTAGAAAATTACTATTAAACATTGAGCAATGAGTCAAAACGAAGAATTCATTCAGAATTTCAAATGGCACGTCTCTCAGGCACCTTCGTGTTCCAAAAAACCCTAGCATACTCCTTGGGCATCTTTCAGGTGAAAAATGAAGGACAGTGTCCTCTTCACATTTAATTCTCATGATCTGCTAGACAATTATTAACTTTTAGGAAATTTTAGTCTTCTTTTTTTTAATAGAAATAATTTAATTCACGAAGTAGAAATGCTTCTAATTTTTTTTTAAGGCACTGTAGTATCCATAGGCAAAATTACATTAAAAAAACGCATGAGTAAGATGGTGCAATGACATGAATGACCAGTAGATACTTCAACTTAAAATATATTTGATTTATTGTTTTTAATAATAAGATTAATGCAGTAGCCAATTTATTGACTTCTCTCAATACCACAGGCAAATGCTTGAAATCTCCATGTCTGAACTGAGAAACACTGTCACAGAATTGGAAAAAAGACTTAGCAGTGTTGAAGATGAAGGTAAGTGAATTACACCAGAGTCTTGCTAATTGAGTAGAAAACTAATTCTTTTGGGAAGGCCTTAGAGAGATACATATTTTTATTTAGAAATTTGAATTTTCCCTTTTCAAACATGACTATCGTAGGTGAGAAGTTGCAAATGTGAAATTAAGGAATGCTGCATGCTACCATGATAACTTTTTTTGGTTAATTATTGATGAAATTATGAGCAACATGAATTCATTAAGTTGGTTAATATTCTGGCCACAGTAAGCCCAGTGAAAAATTTCCTTGATTTATATTTTCAAGCTCTTTTGTATGCTAAGATCCTCATTATGAGGATTACTAATTGGAGACTTTCTCCATCTCCAGAAAAAGAAATGGGAACGGTTTGAAAAAATGCTAACTTTTGCTTGAAATGGCATGAAATAATCTGGGAAATAAAATAAGCTGTATTTGGTTTTAAGGTAATGAATGGAAAACCAGATATGAGACACAAGTAGAATGGAACAAACATCTGGAAAAGCAAATTAATACTCTTCAAGACAAGATGGAGCTTATTTGTGGAAATTCAGCAGGTAGAAATAGGCTTTTGTGACAGTTTTTCAATAAAAGTAGTGATTATATGTTCAAATTATATAAATGAAACAAATTTTCTGCTTATTTGTAGATAAATTGTCCACTGTTCACGCCTTTGATCAAATGTCTGTGGTGAGTACTTGTGGTGTCATGTGTTTCAGTTTGTGCCCGTTGCCTGTTGTCCAGTCACTGGGCACCACTGAGAAGAGTCTGGCTCCCTCTCCTTCATTTCCTCCCATCACATATTTATACATATAGATAAGCCCCCCCGGGCTTCTCTTTCCCGGGCTGAACAGTCCCAGCTCGCTCAGCCTCTCCTTATGTGTCAGATACACCAGTCCCTTAATCATCTTTGTAGACCAGCTGCTTATGCTTACACAAGTGTTTCCATGTGACACTTTTGTGCTTCAGATTCTGAAGATTAATGGGAGTTTACTGAGCCTAGAAGAGGCTGCATGCTCTATTAATGGGAATGATTATCTGTTGCAAGTGGGGAGTGAATAATTAACTGCTCTTTCTGATCTGATTCATGGCTTTCAGATAGTAAACATTCTTGCCATGTTTACTACTGTCCTAAAAATCATGGTGTTTTCTAGGCTGGAAGAATTTTATTTCTTTTTTTTTTTTTTTTTTTTTTTTTAATTATTATTAAAAACCTGATTAAAAAGAGAACAAAATCTTTCCCATTCCACTTTCCTATTTCACAGAATTCATTTCACAGCTGGGATTATGTTTGAAGAGAAGTCTTGAAGAAAGAACATAGATCTAGAAAATTTACAATGGAGTCGGATTCAGACAATGTCATTCCTGTCCACCTGTAAGAGGCGGACATAGACTGACAAGCACACGTAGAGTATCAGAAGTGGGTATTTCCATCCAATTGCTAGTATTCTGTTAACCAATTCAATTAGACCTTGCCAAGCATTCTAAGAGTCATTACTAGTGAGATAATTTCCTTTAGCTGGATCGCACCAATCCAGTGCATTTCTGATTCCTGCTGAATACTGCCTTGCCTTCTTGCCTATGAGCTATGGTTCTAAGAGATTCAATTACTATTCTCATAAAGGAAAGAGTGTCAGCAAAGCTGGAAGATTCATACCGCCAGAAGGAGTCTAGTAGACAATTTGGAGAGTCCTAGACTTAATGACACCTAGGGAAGTCTGGAGCCTATGTGCCACGCCATAGGTTTTTCTTCTGCAGTTTGAAGTCCTTCCTTCAGCCTTCCAGCTTAGAATGAATACAGTCTTTTGCTTGTCAGCCTCAGGGGGAAAAAAGTGCATAGGGATTTAGTGAAATGTTTCATTTTTCCTTGTTATGATTTTTGAGAGATGAAAAGAGGAGAAGAAAGCAGATGTATTTTGTGGGTTTTGCTGTTTTTCTTTCACTGAAGCTATCAGAAAAGTCTTTATATTTGCACATATTTCTGGAGAACGTAGAGCTGCTTTTTTCTTTTAAGAGATAAAACATTGGTAAAAAGAATACACAGATAATTTTGTGGTATTCAAGCATATAAGTTTATCTAAATCCTTTTTATGTTTTTGAGAGCTGTTCAAAAGAGTAGGGGTGAATATTTAGCTTCTCCACAGATGAGAAGAAAGAGCAGATGTGGTGAGTGGGTGTAGAAAAACAAAGAGCTTTGCAGCCAGTCATCAGTCTACACTTGCTCGAAGTAAAAATGCTGAGAGTTGGTATATATAAAATCATATGTGTGTGCTAAATCAAAAGTACACTATGATATTCAGCTTTCAACTTTCAGTTGCATACGAATAGGAATATATTCCTATATAAATAGGAATATATATTTGCAATGCATATTGCATATGAAAATTTCTTCACTGAAAGGGTTGACAAGCACTGGAATAGCCTGCCCAGAGAAGTGGTGCAGTTACCACCCCTAGAGGTATTTAAAAGATGTGTAGATGTGGTGCTTAGGGACATGGTTTAGTGGTGGACTTGGCAAGTGCTAGGTTAATGATTGGACTTAATGATCATAAAGGCCTTTTGCTACCTAAACTATTCTGTGATTCTATGATTCCATGATTCTATGAAGCTCTGTGGAAAGAGCAAAGTGATTCTTCCAGCAAGATGGTACAATTTCGATAATATCGCAACAGGGGTTGGTAGATTCTCTTTCAAGCAACATATTTAGAAAATTAAATAGTATTTGCAAGTCTTTTTAGGGTATGTTCCCAAGGAAGTTAGAATTATGCAGTTAGAGTTATTAGATAGACCTCTAATAATTTGTAACTTCCTAAGCAATTTCAACTGTATTTAACAGAGGAGATAACTCAAAGATACTGAAGAGATCAGTCTCACTCAGCTAGTCATTTGTGGTCCTACTCTAGTCAATAGAAGGAAAAAAACCCATGTCTGTAGAGTAATTCATCCCATTGAGGGATAGGTAACATAAAATATTCTCTCCATATCAAGCAGTACAGGGAAAATAAAAAAAGATTAGTCATCAGGGACCCTGGCAGTCAGCAAGCTGTAAAAGCCTGAATGAAGGAGAAGAATACAAATGCAAATTCTGGAGTGATGAACAAGGAAGCACAGAGGATTTTCTGTGTTGATAGATTGTAATAATTGTTGCAGATGGCTTGCACTATTTTGCTTTAGAATTAGAATCGTAGTGATGAATGATTCCTTGCTATGAAAACACCCCTAAACCATTTAAATATGCAATTATCATTCTGAAGGCCTTATACTGACTTGAGGTAAACCTTTCTTTTGTTGTTTCAAAAAAATAATGTAGGTATCACTTGACAGTAAATGTAGAACCAATACCTTGAACACACAAATTTTTACAGCCATGGTTTTGAAAATAATTTTTGTGTACTGAGGACAGATTAAAAATAACCTAAACAGTGACAAGCACAAGGGAGTTCCAACAGTGAAAACTGTTTAGTCAGTAATTTCCTTTATGTCCCAATGAATAATACAAATGTCATACAGTACTTCAGAAATAATTACAGAAGCAATGCCTTCTCTCTGAAGTATAACATGATGTGAATTTTACTTGCCTCTTAAACAGGTTGCATTCATTCGCATTTCTTCATGAAATGAGTTTTGGTGAAATACATGCTCTCTGCTAAGTGTAATTTCCCATATAAGCAGAAAGAAAATTATTCCTTTCTCTCTCACCATTTCTGCAAGAAAGAATCCCTAGATAGCAGCTTTAGTATGCAAATACTGAAAGGCATACTGCAAAATTAGTTCAGAAGAGCACATTCCTGATAGCATTGCCTTAGCAACGCTCTAGTTAAGATTAGCCAAGGAACCAAGGTTGCTGTCATAAATCACCATTTTCAGGAATGTCCAGCATCATAGCTGAGAAAATTGTGACATTAAGGGCCAGATACTTGTTTTGCATAGCTGCTTTTCTGAGAGCACAGTGACTACAGAGCTGAGACCCTCACACAGCCACCTCAGGGTTTTTCCTGTCAGTTTTAAACTCAAAGCAGAATGTGTGGCAGTGTCACACTGGAGAAGGTGTTGGCAACATGACAGGAGAGGATCTTGGGTTTATGAGAATACGTAGCAAAGACTTTGTATTTCAGCAGGTGTTAATAACTGCCTATAGGGAACATCAGCACTTTACAATGGCATAGAAAATGTTGACAGCTCTCCTAGCAAGTGACTGTCAAATGAACCTTTTTCCTCTTGCTGGATTAAGTCACCAGTAGCTTTATGGGAAGAAGAAATCAGGTATTCTATCTTTTAATGAAACTGAATTTTGGAGTATTTTGGAAAAGTTCTATAGCCTGGTCTGACTGCCCTAAACTGTATCCTACCTCCTCACAGATTTCCCCTACCTCCTTCTTTCAGGTGACCTCAGGGAAATATTTTGGATGTTTCCAAGAAACCTTTTTGATTTGCATTTGTTATGTTGGCATTAGTTGTTCCTCCTGGTGGTGTCACACAAACCAGCAGACTATTTTACACAAATCACTTTGTGGTATTCCCAGAGGCAGTATACATTTTGTATTTCAAAGAAAACAATCAGGGAAAAATCTTGCAGTCAGGTGACATTATTATTAACTGGCTGTTTTCAAGAATTTCTTAGCAATTGACTGGGACCCTGCAATATCTTCCAGAAAAAAATGTAAAAGGAAGCAATGTCCAGCCTTTTTCAGGCCTACCGGGAGAGATACTAAATGAAATGTTTCAGAGTCAACAACAACTTGCTCTGTCAATCTGAACCACAGCAATGGAGGTATCTGTTTTAACTTCCTCATCCCCAAGCCAGCAAGTAACCACTATGAGAGACCAGGTTACATAAGGATTTAGGCTAGCAGTGTCCCACACCTATAACACTGAAGGAGCCTGAACATTTCAACAAGTCGCCAGGTTGATTTCTTTTCCCTGGCCATTGCCGATGTCTGGTGTGAAGAAGATACTGCACACACGAAGTTCAGCTCTCGGTCTGGTTTCAAACAAATATGATGCTAACCACAAGGGGGCACTTGGCATTTAGACAAGTACAGGAGCCTTTCTCCGCCTGTACTGAAGCCCTTCCAGGATCTAGTATATCACACACACAGTATCACAGTATGCTAGAGACTGGAAGGGGCCTCAAAAGATCATCTAGTCCAATCCCCCTGCCAGAGCAGGAACACCTAGATAAGGTTACACAGGAATGTGTCCAGGTGGGTTTTGAATGTCTCCAGAGAATGAGACTCCACAACCTCCCTGGGCAGCCTGTTCCAGTGTTCCGTCACCCTCACTGAGAAGAAGTTTCTTCTCAAGTTTAAGTGGAACCTCTTGTGTTCCAGTTTGTACCCATTACCCCTTGTCCTATCATTGTTTGCCACTGAGAAGAGCCTGGCTCCATCCTCGTGATACTCCCCCTTTATATATGTATATACACTAATAGGGTCACCCCTCAGTCTCCTCCAAACTATAGAGACCCAGCTCCCTCAGCCTTTCCTCATAAGGGAGATGCTCCACTCCCTTAATCATCCTAGTCGCCCTGCGCTGGACTCTGTCCAGCAGGTCCCTGTCCTTCTTGAACTGAGGAGCCCAGAACTGGACACAATATTCCAGATGCGGTCTCACCAGGGCAGAGTAGAGGGGAAGGAGGACCTCTCTCGACCTACTGACCACCCCCCTTCTAATACACCCCAGGATGCCATTGGCCTTCTTGGCCACAAGGGCACAGTGTTGGCTCATGGTCATCCTGCCATCCACTAGGACCCCCAGGTCCCTCTCCCCTACACTGCTCTCTAACAGGTAGTTCCCCAACCTATATTGGAACCTGGGGTTGTTCCTGCCCAGATGCAGGACTCTATACTTTCCCTTGTTATATTTCATCAAGTTATTCCCTGCCCAACTCTCCAGCCTGTCCAGGTCTCGCTGGATGGCAGCACATATTGCTAAGTATTTTTTATGTAAAATTTTTGCAGTAATATATTTATAGTGAATTTATCAATATAAACTTAAAATCAATTTTTAAATTAAAGCTGTAGTATTGCTTTTTGCTCTTGATTAGTTTAAAATGATGTCAAAAGATTCAGCTAAATCAGCTGATGAACATCAACTCCTAGTGCTGGAGGGAAGGGAGGTTATTTTCTATACAAAACTTCATTTGATTTAAAATGTCAAGGAGAATGGATTGTGAAGGCTTTTTGTGTTCTTGTGTTGTTTTTTTTTTCTACAGGACTGACAGATATATTGCTTCTGTTCTAACTCATGGAGAAATTTAAAGAGGATTAGAGCTGAAGCAGGTTGCCTTAAGGATCAATAGTCTACATGAGCTGGGCTCTGCTGAAAGCAAGTTTGAGCCTCCTGATGATTTGTCACCTTGTTTGTTGTGAAATGATTCACAGAAATTGTCACCTCCATTGCCACTTGTAGCCAGACAAGGAAAGACAAGGAAAAATCCGGAATGAGAGCAACTTATGTGGGTGGCCTTAAAATTCAGCTGCAGTATCATTCTGTATAATTTCATTTTCTGGAAAGTGTTAAGCCAAATATGTAACTTGAGTCAAATGAAAAGGAAATTGTGTGAAGAAAAAAAAAAAAAAAAAAGAACTGAAGAATTGGTGTTCCATTTGTGCAGCTCTGGGCTTTGCTCAGTGCTGGATGCAAGACTTAATGTGTCATTGCTTTGAGAATGAATCTTGCTAAGCCTTGTAAAATTCCATTACATAAAGAAAGTATTCATTTAAAATCTCAGCGTGTCTTTTAGCTTACCAGCTTGCTCAGAGTGGTTTGACATGGACAACTTACTGAAAACTGATCTTAAACTTGGGTTAAGTGCTTTAGTCAGCTTCTGTCTCCTTTTCAGGAATAAATTGTCCAGCTATTCAAGGTTTAGTAGAAGAACCTGCAATAAATCTAACTTAAAAAAAACCCAAACCAACAAACATTTCAATATTCAGTTAAACCATTTCCAAAAAGCCTTTTTTTTCTGATTTATCTTACTAGTTCATCCTGGAGTTTTGTTAGTAATTTCTTCTTCTGGATGAGTGTTAAATAGCTGGGAGGCTCCCCCCTCTGCCCTGGTTCTCTTGAGCTTTTACTGGTCCTTGCTTTTTGAATTGAGGCTTTTCTGTGCTTCAAGAACTTTGCTACAAGTCTGTGTTACTGTATGCTTTAAGCTCTGTTTTCTGTGAGCTTTTGCTTTTCTGTTGTTTAAATGTATTAAGCACTAAGCTGATCATACAACCATAAGCATCAATAATTGAATCTGTTTCAGTGAGGTTTCTTTCAGCTGCTTCCCACAGAATACAGGAAAGGAAAATCCATCCGTTAATGATTTAGCTGCATTCGTATGCTGGTTCTCTTGCTTCTTGATTTGTATTGTGCAACAGCTAAAGACTTCAGATATATAAGGTCTCAGCTAATTCTTCAGTTACTGCGATGAAAGCAGGTGTCAGAGGTAACTTACAACCAGTCCTGGCTAAAGTGGGTCTTTAGAACCTCTCTGAAATTTTTCCATTTAAAATTTTCTTGCACCTGTTTTTGAAATTGCATTTTATAATGTTTGGGGACTGGAGAGGTCTTTTAATTGAGTAGGAATGTCTGTGTCACCTAGATTTCTATAAGAACTTTGGTATTACTATACAAGCTTTGCATCCTAAATAAGGTATGTAGACCCAGGAATAGCAGTCAGGAGGCTGAGTTAGCTGCCTGAGTTTCTCAGGTATTAACTGGAGAAAGGCAGCTAGATTGGGATTCACAACAGAGTGCATAATAGAGATGGAAAATCAATAGGAAGTTGGTAAGAAACATCCAAGAGTTGTGTCTGCATAATGTTTCTTTTCCAGAAGTAGGAATGACCTTGTAGCCATCCTCACTTGTTCCTTCTCCATCCATGTAAATTTTGTCTTTCTGACTATTTAACAGTCTGGCTTCAAATATTATCTCAGCATTAGTTAAGCATGATGCCAAAGGCACTCTCAGGATATGAGATATGAGACTTCAAGTTCTTAGGTTAGCAGAGGACTGAAGTGTAACTCATCTAATTTCTTTGTGGGCTATTTTTTAGGCTGTTATAAATAAGAGGATTCCTTCCTTGTGCAGTGTGGGTGGTGCGTGCCTCTCAGGTTGTGCCCCATTAGGGGAATGACCATTAGGATGCTTTGCTTTGAGACACCATAAAGGCTTTCAGCAGCAAATTAAGCAGCTTGGTTAAACGTGTGCTTATAGGCAACCACAACAGAAACAGCTCAGATGCCTACCTAAGTTATATGACAAAACCACATCTGAAGAATTTAAGACATTGCATAGATTGCTTTATTAGCATTAGGATGTTACATTCTGCCTGAAGTGCAATTTAGACTCTAGTCCCTTTGTGATTTTGAGCTTCACTTCCCAATCTGTAAATTGGGAGTAATTTATAAGTTGCTTATTTCACAGGAGAATTGTAAGCATAGGTACATTACAAATTATGAGGCACCCAGATACTATAGGGGTGGTAACTGTATACTTTAGTCACATTATGAGCCTATTTCTATCTGCTTACTCATAGAAGGAGTGTAGTGCGCTCTCTGTTTCCTTGAGGTTGGATATCTTCCCTGCTCCAGATCTGAATGAATGCCTCGGCATCTGCACTGGACCAGCTGCATTGGCAGCAAAAAGTAGACAGCACTTCTGAAAAGATTAAATGAAAAATTATCTTAAAGTAATTTACTTTGTAGGTGAGAGAACTCAAAGAAATTAGGTGAGTACCACCACTGAGGAGGTACCAAATTGCTCTATTGTAACGGCTGCAACACCAAGTCTTGCTGTCTCATGTAACACTGATGGACAATCTAGTGAGGAAATTAGTGGGCTGTGGATTTACATAGAAAAAAACTGGAAAGCAGCATGAATTTCTGTATTTATTGTATTTAAGCTTACTGTGGTGGTACGAAATATGTTGTAGGTGGTACAGATTATGTTGTACAAAATATGCTGTCATGTGGTTGTAAGCTTTAATGTGCAGTGAGGTCAAGAAGGCGAAGAAAATTGGTTTTGTATCTTGACAGTGCTGAGGCCTTCTTTATCTGTCTTGTTTAATTCTGTACAGACACTGATGTTGTAATGAAATAACACATGACCCTAGTGGAATTTAGCCAAATCTTCTCTTTAATTGGCAGCTTACTTTTTCTCCCTGAATTGGCCAATGTTGACTGTATTGAATGTAGGAGCCTTCTGTACTAGGACAAAGATTTCATCTGCATCCAAGGTACTTCTGCTTTAATAAGGAAAAAAAAACTCAAAACAAACAAACAAAAAAACCAATTCTTTTCATGTCTCCAGAGTGTCTCTTATAGCAAATTAAAGTTAATAACAGTTCAGTCATGTGTGAAACATTCTTGAAAGATAGAGCTCTTCTGTATCCTTCTTTTTTTTTTTTTAGCAGTGGGAGGGGTTATTCTTTCTTGTCAACATGAGAGATTTTTTTTTGCCATGGCTTTTGCCACGCTCCTGAAAAATTATGACATTAACAGAAATCATTCCTAGGGAAATCTCAGTAACAGCCAGTAATGTGTTGTACAGAAAGTTCTGAAAAAGAATAAAAGATGCAATGTTCGAGCAGATGCTCGAAAGGAGAAGACCCAAGATTTCAAACAGGCAGATGTAAGAGGCAGGTATATATGTCTGGTGGCTATCTGTTAGAAACCATTGGTAGGAATATTGCTTTACACATCCAGAAAACACCTTGATGATGTCCAAAGTCAAGGATGTAAGTTATGGACCTGAGATGAAAATGCTCTATGACAATGTCTAGATGTTTTTTTCATATTTCTAAGGAAGGCAACTCCACAACTTTTCTGGGCAGCCTATTCCAGTGCTCAGTCACTCTCACAGTAAAAAAGTATATCCTGATGTTCAGAGGGAACCTCTTCTGTTTCAGCTTGTGTCCTGTTGTCCTGTCACTGGGCACCATGCTTTGCACTCTCCCTCCCGGTAATTATATGCATTACTAAAATCATAGAATCATAGAAGAGTTAGGGTTGGAAAGGACCTTAAGATCATCAAGTTCCAACCCCCCTGCCATGGGCAGGGAGACCTCACACTAAACCATATCACCTAAGGCTCTGTCCAACCTGGCGCTGACCACCACCAGGGATGGAGCATTCATAACTTCCCTGGGCAACCCATTCCAGTGCCTCACCACCCTCACAGTAAAGAATTTCTTCCTTATATCCAATCTAAACTTGTCTTGTTGAAGTTTTAACCCGTTACTCCTTGTCCTATCACTACAGTCCCTAAGGAAGAGTCCATCCCCAGCATCCCTGTAGGCCCCCTTCAGATACTGGAAGGCTGCTATGAGGTCTCCACGCAGCCTTCTCTTCTCCAGGCTGAACAGCCCCAACTTTCTCAGCCTGTCTCCGTACGGGAGGTGCTCCAGTCCCCTGATCATCCTCGTGGCCCTCCTCTGGACTTGTTTCAACAGTTCCATGTCCTTTTTATGTTGAGGACACCAGAACTGCACACAATACTCCAAGTGAGGTCTCACGAGAGCAGAGTAGAGGGGCAGGATCACCTCCTTCGACCTGCTGGTCACACTCCTCTTGATGCAGCTCAGGATACGGTTGGCTTTCTGGGCTGCGAGCGCACACTGAAGCCGGCTCATGTTCATGTGCTCATCGACCAACACCCCCAAGTCCTTCTCCGCAGGGCTGCTCTGAATCTCTTCTCTGCCCAACCTGTAGCTGTGCCTGGGATTGCTCCCACCCAGGTGTAGGACCTTGCACTTGGCATGGTCAAACTTCATGAGGTTGGCATCAGCCCACCTCACAAGCCTGTCAAGGTCCCTCTGGATGGCATCCCTTCCCTCCATAGTATCAACCGAACCACACAGCTTGGTGTCATCGGCAAACTTGCTGAGGGCGCACTCAATCCCACTGTCCATGTCACCAACAAAGATGTTGAACAAGACCAGTCCCAACACCGATCCCTGAGGGACACCACTCATTACTGGTCTCCAGCCGGACATCGAGCCATTGACTACAACTCTTTGCGTGCGGCCATCCAGCCAGTTCTTTATCCACCGAGTGGTCCACCCATCAAATTGATGTCTCTCCAATTTAGAGACAAGGATGTCATGTGGGACAGTGTCAAACGCTTTGCACAAGTCCAGGTAGATGATGTCAACTGCTCTGCCCCTGTCCATCAGTTCCGTAGCCCCATCACAGAAGGCCACCAAATTGGTCAGGCAGGATTTCCCCTTAGTGAAGCCATGCTGGCTGTCACCAAGCACCTCCTTGTTTTTCATGTGCCTTAGCATGTCTTCCAGGAGAATCTGCTCCAAGAGTTTGCCAGGCACAGAGGTGAGACTGACTGGTCTGTAATTCCCCGGGTCATCCATTTTCCCCTTCTTGAAAATGGGGGTTATATTTCCCTTTTTCCAGTCGTCGGGAACTTCACCTGACTGCCATGATTTTTCAAATATGATGGCCAGAGGCTTAGCAACTTCATTCACCAGCTCCTTCAGGACCCGCGGATGGATTTCTTCAGGTCCCATGGAGCCTTCTTTTCTTTAGCCTGTGCACTCATAGGTCTCTTAGCCTATCCTCACAGGAGAGGTGATCCAGTGTGTTAATCATGCTTGTGGCCCTTCATTGGACTCTCTCCAGGATCTCCATCTCTCTCTTGTACTGAGGAGCCCAGAACTGGACACAGCACTGCAGGCGTGGCCTCACCAGGGCTGAGCAGAGGGGAAGGATCACCTCTTATGAGTTGCTGGCAGTGCTTTACCTAGTGCAGCCCAGGATACCATTTGCCTTTTTTGCAAAAAGGGAACATTTCTGGCTTACATTCAGTGTGTCCACCAGAACCCACAGGTCCCTTTCTACCATGCTGCTTTCCAGCTGGGCAGTCTCCACCATATATCAGTTCATGAGATTGTTCCTCCCCAGGTATAGGACTTTTTGGACTTCTTGCGCAGTGTCATGAAGTTCTTGTTGGCCCATTTCTCCAGTCTGTTGAGGTCCCTCTGGATGGCAGCACAAACCTCTTGCACATCAGCCATTCCTTCTGGTTTGGTTCATCTGTAACCTTCCTGAGGGAACACTGCACCACATTGTTCCAATCATTAATGCATTAATGAAGATGTTAAACAGGACCAGACCTTAAGGCTTAAATTAGGTTTGGGATTTTTAACTCTTAGTAAGCATTCATAATCTTTCTGAGAAATAGATCATATATTGATACTAGACTTCTGGATCTGAGGTTTGCATGATAAATAGGTAAATATTTAAACATTTCTACAAAAAAATAAAAGGGGGGGTGGAGGGGGAAAGGGTGAGAAGTATTTGGAGAGTCATATTATCTTATTTTCCATGTTTACCAGGAAAATCTGGAGAATAAAGGCGTTGCAAAGCATTAAGATTGGGAGAAGAAATAACTTAAGGAAATGGTCAGGTAATCAGTACAGAAAGTGAAAGGATTCAGCTATTCTGTCTAGAGAGATGCTTGAGTTAGAAATTTAAAAAAAAAAAAAAACCAACAAATTCTGAAACAGACACTTATTTTACACAATGGGCCTAAGCAGACAAATGGAAGACTCTGACTAGCTTGAACTGTAATAACGTTGATAATGAAATTATAAGGGGATAACAAGCTTATCACTTCCACTACACAGCAAGCGAAGAACTGTCCTGTCCAGTAACCAAAAATGGACTATGTTACTTTCCCTCATCCCAATTGTAGACAAGGCAGATGGCTACACATGTAAGACAGATAGTGTCCCCACAAAATACTGCATTATAGTCAAGTTTTTATGAGTTAACTTTGACATCCCATATGCCTCTTCAGCCAGTCCAGGAGCTCTCTTGACAAACTGTTTGAAAATGGATGTGCAGATGACATCTGAAATCTTCCTCCTACTAAAAATGAGCCATGAGAGTGAACCTTAGTTAAGAGTAAGGAGCAGTTCTGCCTGGTCACCACAAGATAACCTTGCTAATCTCTCAAGGAACTACAGTGTGGAAAAACATATCTATATCATTTAACACAGTGGAAATGTGTAGCGCATAACTGATAATTGTAGCATATGGTTAGTTGCTTTTGTCTCTGCAGTGTGCCATCCAGAACCTTGTAAACAAAAAATGTACAAGAAGCAAATAGAATAATAAATATCATAATGCTTGAAGAATAAGGACTATGGTGATAATATCTTTATACAGAATGGAAATATTTGTAAAAGGTTGTTTTATTTTCTATAACCATAGGGTTCCTTAAAGAAGGTTATCAAACAACTAGTAGAAGAGAAGAAAAGTCTCCAGAATCAGCTAAAAGACAATGAAGTTAGACTGGAACAAGAAACAAAGGTTTGTAATCACTGTATGCCTCTAATCTAGAAAAGACATTATGTTGTCTGACAGACAGTGTGTGTGGAACACAAAATAGAATAGTTCCACAAAATACGTCACTGCAAAAAAAGCTCTGCTGTATATTTGCTTCTTCCTGTATGATTCAATTTTTAAAATATTTTGCTTCTTATATGCCTTCTTATAACTGTAGGCTTACCACAAAGCTAACAATGAGCGGCGCATGTACCTCTCAGAGATCTTACAGGTAAGAAAAATATGTGACTCAGTAACTTAAAAATCATTATGATTTCTTAATGTAGCAACAGTATCTGTTAATACCATAAGGTCGAAGTCTTTTATCACTTCATATCTGGCAAATCCATTACAAAAGCTTCTGGTTGCTTAGTCTGGAGATGAAAAGATTCAGGGGAGACTTTATCGCTCTCTATAACTACCTGAAAGGAGGATGGAGAGAGAAGGTGGATGGTCTCTTCTCTCAAGTAACAAGTGACAGCACAAGAGGTAGCAGCCTTAAGCTGCACCAGGGGATGTTTAGATTGGACATTAGGAGAACTTTCTTCACAGAGAGAGTAATCAGGCATTGGAACAGGCTGCCCAGGGAAGTGGTAGAATCACCATCCCTGGAAGTGTTCAAAAACTGTGTAAATGAGGCCATCAGTGACATGGTTTAGTGGTGAACTTAGTAGTCCTAGGGTAAAGGTTGGACTTGATGATCATGAAGGTCTTTTCCAGCCTAGCTGATTTGATGATTCTATGACTAAAAAAAAATAAAATAAATAAATTAAGAGCTAGAAATGGAAAGTTTGCTACAGTTTGTTTAATTTTAAATATGTTTTTGCTTTTGTATCAACTGGAGTTCATTGTTCCCAAAGATAATCGAAGTGCCCTTAATTGTGAAAGCTGAAGAAATTTTTTAGTACTTCTTTGCCCATCCATTAGTCACAAGACTGCTATGCTACTTGAATGTTTCAGTTGAAAAGAACAGAACCGAATTATTAGCAGCAGTGACACCTACCTTAAATAGCAAATCCTCCTTTTCATATTTCTAATTTTTCCTTTTAAAGACAAACTAGCCAGCCAGCTCAGACTGACAATACTGCACGTATTTCAGTTAGATTTGTAAGATAAGGGATAAGATACCTTGTTCTGGTGAAATCAGAGGTTAAATTTTATTGCTGCAAATTATGTAATATGTAAAAGTCGATACTAGAAACTGGAGAAACCTGTAAAGGAAGCTGTAAAGATTTTTAGTACTTCTTACTCTGAAAGTACTCTTAATTCCTGAATAATACAAAAGAAGTAGCTTAGTGTGATACTCAAGAATGACTGTCACTGCATCCCTGTCATAGTTAACTGCAGTGAAAAGCTGTAATTAGCAGTGTTTCCATGTGTTTGCACAGTGGCAATTGATTCTTTCATGTTGTTCATTGCTGCTTGGGGAAATATGAGAGAATTGCTTAAACTAACTTTCCAGCATGAAACCAAGAAAAAGCCCCGGAAATACCCAGCATAACTGTTAATATCTTTGCATTAACAGTGAAACTGGGAATGGCTGTAGAAGGAAGGTAGAAAATAAAAGATTTTTAAGTAGTTCCTGTTCTCAATGGTTTAATCTTTCAAAGGTACAGCTAAGTGACTATAAGTTGGTTTGGATTTTTTTCTCATTCAGAGAACTATGTTAGAAATATAATGCTTCTTCATTGAAAGAGTGGAGTTGCAGGCAGTATGACAAAAATATGCTAATTGAAATTACATATTCTCTGATCATTCAGATTAATAAATAATGGTATTTTTGCACAGCAAAGGATTTTGGCTTGTGTTCAATTCCCCAAATCAACAAGGCATCAGTATAATACATGCTTGAAGTATTTTATAGCAGTAAGATTGTAGTTGGTCAAAATTAGTTTGAAAATATTTTACTTCCTTAACTGTGGCTAGGATATAACTTGTTTTGTAAAAAAATGGCTATTGCAGACCTCAGCTACACTTAAAATTGTTGAAAGGCAAAAAGCAGATTCTCTGACTGGCAAGGGAGACAACCAAATACTGAGGTAAATTTTGTTTATATTCACTCTGTTTTCTGCTTTATTTATTTTTTTTTTTTTTTTTGCTAAGTATCATGTTTTGATTATCACAACTTTCTGCTCTTGGTAAATATTGCTGAGCATAATCCTACTGACTAGGTATTAATATATTTTTTCTGCTGCTTTTAAATCAGTTTTATTTAATAATGAATATGTTGCAATATTGAAAGTACATATATTTAAGTGGCCTTTTTGAAATCTTACAATACCTCTGATGTTCTTTCAAGCTATGTTAAAAATGGATTTTTTTTTTCCTGTATTACCGCAGAGTTGGGAGCAACAAGTATACCCTGTAGTCTATAAAGAGTAATTTAATTAAATAAATGTCTTGCTTGGTCTTTTTTATCCAATGGAGATTTTAAGCTTTTTGTGGATGGTAATGTTAGTGATTTTAGATTACAACATATATAGGGTTCATTGTTTAACAGATTTCTGTTTAGCAATCTGGGTTAGAAATTAAAATTTGAAAAGAGCTCACCTGTTCTGAGCTATATAAAAATAAAATTAATTTCTGATTGTAGTGCTTATGAGTAAGCTTGAAATTGGAGATTTATTTTGTAGCTGTACTGCAAATGGTAAGAATATGAAGTACAAAGAACAGAGGGAATCACATCAAAAGTGTCTTAGACCTAGTATCCTGCCTCCAGTGGCCATAAGTAGATGGCTACAAAAGCGTGTAAGCAGGCGGATATAATATTTGCTTTTGGAACTCTCCCAAATGTTTCTTATTTGGAGATTTCCTGAGCTCAGATGGTCTCTCTGTATTTAGTAGCTCACACTAAATACATTTCCATGAACCCACTTGTAGTTTCTCGCTACTCGTGTGGTGAGGGACGGAAGCACTAGTTCCCTCCGAACTAGGGCTGAGACATAGAGCATTCACGGAATGCGGGTCATCAACAATTTATTGCGCAGTTAGAATTCCTTATATCTGCTGCCTAAGCACCTCCCCAGGGTCAGCTGGTTCCTGTCCCTCCTGGCAACCTCCCGTCCATGCACCAATCCCTACACCTACTTACCTATATTATTAAAGTGGGCATGCACAATATATACTGCGAACATCTGAAAATGTAATGAGTAAATTATAAGCATGAAATTGTGTAGACGTATTTGCTTACCAGCTTTATCCTTTCATTCTGTGTAAGCAGAGAATCACAGGATTTTATAAATTGGAACCATGGATCTTCATGCTCCAGGGGAGAATATTAGTAGAATATGAATTATTGTAGTAGAATATGAATTGAAGTCTATAACTGAAGTCTCTCAGTACAGAAAAAAGCACTGTATGGGTCTGAGGTACCCCATATATAGCCAGTGTTGCTTCTGGGCCCTGTGATGTTCAACACAGCTCATGTGAAGAAGGCCAGGAAGCTAGAGAATTCAGTGTCTCTGCTAGGAGAATTCAATGTCTCTGCTGGCAGACCATCAGGCAGATATTGAGATGGGCTGAGGGTTAGCAGTGAACTATGATTATGTTGGGGTTTTTTTGTACTTCATTTTAGTAGACCATTACTTACCCTGAAATCACATGACTGTGTTTCTGTAATTTCCTTTGTATCAAAGAGAAGAAAATAAAGTGTCCTGTAATTGCTGGTCTCAGAAGAAGCATATTATGACAAAATATCCCCTTTCAACCCATTTTCTCTCGGTGGATTTTTTTTTTCTTAACTTTTCAAAGTACTTTATGTACATGAATGGAATTCATCTTTTAAATTGTCCTTAGTAGCGATGTATTGGCTTTGCAGTCCAATTTGGAAAGCATTGTCTTTTATAACCAGTGACTTAGAACTTTCAGGTCAGACTTTGGTCTTAGTTAGCAACATGAAGATAAAAATGGGGATTTGGCATAGTTTGGAAATACTAGAACATAAGTAAGCAGCCCTTGATCGTCACAAGGTTAACACAGTCATTGTATTATTCGTTTTTAATTATGTCTTGATTTACAGCCTGAAGTTTGTTCATTCAAGCTGACACTAATGAGAAATTATTTCATTCAAATAAGAGAAGAGCTGCATGATTGAAAATAAACCTATTCTTGAGAATAATTTGAAATTTTTATGTCCAGAGTTCTTATCTCATTTATGTTGGCTTTTCAGAAAATGCCTGTCTTCATTGGATTTCAAACCATACTAAGAAACTATGTTAAAACAGAAAACTGTTTTAACTATACAGGTATGGAAAACCCAACCTGTATATTAAAACAACACTGAAACACTTTTGCATGGTAATTGTAAACACTAATTGTTGATACATTCAGTTTCTTGGCCATCTAAATATAGAAGCCAAGTGCTGCAGAGGTTCTTTTTATGGTATTTCACAGGGCAGGAAGAAGATAGGCTAGCTGACAGTTGGGAAAAACATGGATGTTTTGATGACTTATGTCTCTGATGCAATCTAAGCAGCCAATTTAATATCATTCCGAGCACCTGCTGTTATACTGAGGCATACAGCAGGTCTTATTAGCTCAGTTTGAACATTGCACTGGCTGCAGCTGCCTGGCTTCAATGTCCCTAAGTCCACCTGGTTTTGAGTGGGAAAAGGTTTTGCTGCCTGCAGAATTCCACACAAACATATGCTGTCTGTTTGGCCCAGCTCTACAGTGGCCTATGGATCAATTAAATAATGATTTATTTATATATTTATTTATATTAAATAATTACTGTTTATATAAAACAATAATTAAAAATAATTTATATAAAACAATTATTAACAAAAATTATAAACAATCATTATTGTTTATAATGATTTTGAGTAATCAATTTATTTGAATTTAAATAAATCAATTATTCAGCAGACAGGGGTCTTGGGCTCTGGTCATTCAAGCTCGGAATAGAAGTAGTTCTATGTGCCTTTGGGGGCAGCTCTCCCATTAAGACCATGACTGCTTGTAAGAGCTGGAACAAAGGATGTGTCAGTCTCAAGACTAGTGAGCCCTAGGGACAACTTTGTTGCCCATTTGCCCAGAAATTTGAAATTTGTACAGATCATTTCATCATAGTTTCTACCACATAGCAAAATATTTCTCTTGCTATAATCATGAATATAATGAAGTGATTTTGTGGTGTATTTTCCTTCAGGATGCCTTTATTTAAGAAGGACATTGAAACCCAATATTTTGTATGCAAAGTGCTGTCTGTCCACTGTAGTGATGAACAGGGAGAGAAACAAATGTACATTGCGTAGGAGTAGAGATGCATGCTGCTTGATCATGAGAATGACCCTTCCTGGAGATTTGTTTTCATTCTCATTGATTTCTCTTTGAAGATCAAGATGAAAATACCTGTTTTAGGTTTCATGTAGATGGAGTATATATTCATGATGAGTACAATTTCAGAAGTCTTCTGGCAGCATTTTCTATGTAAGTTCATGGGCTCAAAAGCATGGGCCTCCAGAGTGGAATACCTGCAGAGAACTGTAACTATATCTACGTGAAGTGTTTTTCCATTTCCTAGTGGGGATTATGTAGCTGATCAAAATGTCTCCTTAGCCAGTTATCATTCTCTTTGTGCAAATGTTTAATATTCACCTCATGTTCTTCAAACACCATCATTTAGGTAACGGAAGTAGTCAGGAATGATGAGATGAAGATTGAGTTTGTACTCAGAATAATTAGATGCTCTGCTAGCCTGCAAACCCAGAAATATACTTGTTTTTTCCTCTCTCTCAGATTTATTAATTCATAATAATAATCAGTTATGCAAATATAAAAAGCATGCAAATTTCTAGCAGTTAAAACTTAGAGGGAATGTAACACTTGATGATTAACTTCACTCATTTTATTTCAGAGGGAGATACAGTGTTCCAGGAAACCCAAAGATGGTTAATCCTCAAAAAGGATCGATTAAAGAGACTGTAGGAGTGAAGCAGCTTCCAAAACTAAAGCACTGATTTAACATTAATGCCAAGAACTTCCAATCACATTTTTAAAAATTTAATTTCACTGAAAGTATCTAAATTGAAAATGAATGTATTTATGCCTTTTTATAATACGAAACCTAGATTGGCATGTCTTCTTGGCAGCCTTAATGTGTTTTTTCTGCTTGCCATCTTGTTTCTGATCATCTCTTTCCATTATGGTAATTCTGTGTGTCAAGAAGCTGGGAACCTTGGAGAACATTTATTGTCTTTATACACTAGGTAGGTCCTTAAACTATTTGACTGCACAGCAACCATTGAAAACAAACAAGCCTGTAGCATTTCTGACCTCTCAACAAAGAAGAAGAAAAAGGCAGACTGATGTAACCTGAAATACTGTCTCACCACAGAAAAGAGTAATTTCATATAAAATTGCATCCAAGATCATCACCATTCAGTATAGGCAGCAAAGAGAGCCTCTCAAGTAGTCTCATGATGGTAGAGATGAACATGTCTTTCATTTGGCTTTTAAGAAGACTGACAGCATAGTTTACTATTCAGCTTGATTTTTCACATGATACCACACAGTGGATTCCCTTTATAGTACAAAGTTGGTTTATATTCCATGAGCTTTCTTCTGTAGCAGAGGAAACAAAGCTCTTCCAAATGTAACAATTTCCAGCACCATTTCCAGCTACTTCATGCACTAGTAATGAGTATATATTGAAGGAAAATTGAGCACTTTTTATTAAGGATTCTTCCACAAGAGCCTATCTTGTGGAGGGGTTGTTTCTTTTAAACACTATATGTACATTATGTTTCCTGATACTGGTATGCTGCTATTTGAAATTTGAACTCTCATATGAAACTTTGCATCCACAGTCTGGGTTCCATAAAAACCTCTATGTATTCTTCAGTGGCACTGATACACGTATTTTTATGGTCCAAAGTAGTGACAGTCCTTAAAGTCATCCCTTGAATGAAAGTAGAACTACTTTGTATTTTCATTCTTAAGCGTGCATTCTTAAGCGTGCATTTATTATATTCATTACCTACATTTTAGTCATTAAACTTCAGTAGAATTTTTTTTTTAAGTGGCAACAGGAATAATGTTTTGGTAATGAAGCTTCGAGGCTCTGGGTTACATCTTAAAAGCTCCTGGCAGAGCAAATGGTTTAGAAGTGCTTGACTGCCTTTTATTATTTTTAAGAGCATCCCTAGCTCTTTGAAGTACCTAATAAAGCTTTTTGCTTCTTTAAGAGCAGTACTAATAGTTTCTTACTACTGGCAGCATTTAAAGTGGGGCTGTAATTAAACACAAAAAGATCACTGATGTCATTCTAAAATGAAGAGAGAAAAGACCTGTGGTATTGTACAGCGTGTTCTGTATGGAAACCCCATTATTTTTTTTTTCTTCCATAGTATGAGATTTATTACAGATATTTCTTATGTTGCCATGATGCACCTGGTACCATTCTTTCGTAAATAGGGTGGTCTGCCCAGCCAGTTTTTTCCTCGCAGTCACAGTTGAAAGCATAGCACAGCTGATGAGGCTAGCACAGCTCTGCTCCTGCTTTTCACATGGAAAAATTCCAAATTTTGATTGTGCTGGCATTTGTCATTGTGGAGGAGGAGAGGGGAAAAAAATTACCATAATGGTCCTACTGGCATAGAAGACAAGGGACATCTGCAGTAGTGAAGAATATCCAGTTCTTGGATTCATGCAGCAGACATTTACTGCTACTGTCTTTGAATCAAATGTTAGTCAATGCACTCAAGCCTGGCCCCGCAGCACCTCAAACTAACTGGGAACATTGCACAGATTTGGCAGAATGGCATTTTTTTACAGCGGGAGGCTTGGATGCTTCCCTCATGGATAGTCCTCACTAGGGACTTAAAAAGAGACTTTTTTTTGAAGTCTAAAAGAGACATCTATTGATACAATTTGGTACAGTAATGACCTGAGGAGGGGAGCAGACCATGTCTGACTTAGTCCCTGATTCAGCTTGTCAGGAGCAATTGCAGGATTTGAAACTCAGTCGTATGATGATTAAGCCCTCAAACGTGTGTTTGACCATTTTAATTGTGTATCCAGTTGTAATACTTGCTGTACAACATGGTTATAGTTCTGCACTCGTACACTTTGAATTAATTGTGTTTCATTTTCCTTCTGCCTTTCTGAAAATAAGGGCACCCTGATAACTTTGATGTTATCATAAATTTGATTACTCAGGTTTCTTTGAAACAGCAAAAAGATAGGTTTTGATTTCAAAAGTGTTGTGTTATTTCTTTGGATCTGAATAAAACTTTTACACTGCTAGCTTTTCCAAACCATGTTGGAATTTTTGGTTTGGTGGTTTTGGATGGATGAATGTTTTGGAATGCCTGGATTTATCTTGCATGGACTTTTCTCACTATTATTATACTGTGCTGTGAAATGGGTTTTGATTACATTTGCAGCAATGAACAGTTACATGTCTTTAAACAATATATTCTACACAAATATTTTAGCACATTTAGGAGTAACTAATCCTTGAAAGCAGAGTACGTACTGTTGGTTTAGACATAGAAGGCTCAATCACAGAGCTAGGTTTATTTAAAGTAGAGATGGGAGTGTAGCAATGTCTGGTTTTTCCCTGATTTCATGATGGTGATCTTTTTGTAATGTTGCTAACCATTGTATGGTAAATTCTGTCTCCTCTAAAGCCTCTGTGCATCATATTCTAAGCTGGACAAATCAAGATAAAAATGGGAAATTGAATTGCTGACAGCTGTGGCTGGTTAGTGGATGGAGCTAAACATCAGAGAAAGATAGAATTAGAGCTGAAGGTTTGAATATGGCCAAACTTCTTCCTGAAGCAAAGCATGTGATTGGGATTCCAGATATATTGGTTACTGGTTGTAGTATGTAAGTGCCTTTAATTGGTGGACTAAGAAATTTTATACCCTAACTCATGACTTGAGAGTGTGCTTCCCTAACGTGGTTACTAATGTAACTCCACAGATCTCAGATGAGTCACGATTTTGAGGTAACTGGCATTTTGAATATTTACCCATATTGCTGCTGGAAAATCTGAACTAAAAAACTGAAATGCCAGTAAACAGACATTTCTTATTTCCCAAAAAAACCCTTTTTGTTTGTTTGTTTTGTTTTAAAATCTCATGACTAAGAGGTTATTGAGTCATGCTTTTTCTTTTTTATGAATCAGCATAGCACCACTGCATTCCTCTATAATAGAATAAAGTTAAAGTGTTTATTGGATAGGCATCGACTGTGTGGTTGATTATTGTGTAATTATACAGCATAACCACAGACTCCAGCGAACTTGGGTGATGACCTTGCGCATAGTCAGGATATTATTAATAATAAGCAAGACATTTCATTGCTTAAATACTTTGTTTAATGGGTTCTCTTTACGAATAACTGACAAGGTGGTACAGTTCACAGCTTCCCTGATTCCTATGATATTCCATCTCCACTGGAAAAAATGAGATGCATAATTTACCCTTAATATGTTACCAGTAGTGGAAGATGCTGTGTAAGCATTTTTAGAAGTGTGATGTAGACACATTAGCAATCAAATAAATAAATAAATAAATGAACCTTATGTTATTAAGCTTCTGCTGTTGCTGCCAGACTGGTGTCAAATGTAAACAGTAATTTGCACTAACTCTGGTTGGAAGCAGAAGTGTATGGATTAAAATCACAGCTAATTGCAACAGTTTTATCTCTTCACATACAGGTGTCACACTAATGGCAGACAACTCTAGACTGAATAATGAGGCTTTTCAAAGGTGGCAGTATGTCATTTAACTTGGCAGATCAGCTTAACCCTCTCTTCCAAAGATATAAACATTGTATGTATTTTCTTGTGGGTTACAGCTCAGAATCCAGTTTTACTGTACTTTGCTAATCTGTGCCATACACCACCAAGAACCATATAGAGTGAGTCCTAATGAGGACCTCGCATCTACAAGAGCAGCAGGCAAGTGGGACCAGGCCTTACCTATGGTTCTGTGTGCAGACTGATGTCCCACGCCATAGCAGGAGTTCACCCAGGCTGTACCATCCTGTCAGCAAGAACCAGCAACATCTGAGCTACTGGGATGGGTTTAACCTCTGAAGCTGTTCTGGGGGCTGTCTCTCACACATGTTTCTTCCACTGTGGTCCTGTCCTTCATGTAGCAGCATCCTCTTAAAAAGATTGTCAAGACTCTACAAGTTTTCTCACAAAGGAGAATCAAGGTGTTTTGTGTCCTCTAGCTTGAAGAAGGTAGCATCTAGCTGGCTTAGCTGTGCATTTGCCATTACTTTATAGAAATTTCCCACAGTGCTTGTGACTCTCTGTACTAAGCTCTCAGACATCCTCTCCATGACTAGACATGCTGGCACATCACCTGATAGCAATGGGAAGAGAGATGTACACTTGGTGGTAGTAACAGGGTTACAGGAGTTGTACTGTCCACCCACAGCACAGAGCTGAGGACCAAAGGATGGCAGTCTGCTCCCTTTGGCACAGGACTGTTTCAAGCTTCTCTAGTTATCCTTTTAGAAAGGCAGATTATTTGAGGGGGAATACCCCCAGCTGAGGTTCCTTTGCCTTTCATAAGCAGGGACAAAACAAGGCTGAGAATGCAATACTGACCTGTTGCAGATGCCTCAGTTCACCTAAGAGAGGGTCATCAGCCGCTTGTGCTCATGCCTAGGGGTACCTGGGCAGCTCTTCAGTTAGACCTCAGCCTCCAGGTGTAGGCAATGCAGGGTCTTCAAATTTTGCAGCTTGGAGCACTGTTTTGCCACCTTCTGGGCCATGTCTGGGCATCACCAAGAGTCCATCAGAATTCTGTATCAAAGACTTCCTTGGTGCTGTGTTCCCTGAGGAAGCAGCAGAGCTTCATTTCCAGGCTGGTAAAGTTCCATCACTCTGGTTTTCATGTAACTTCCTCAACCCTGCCTTTGTTGCCTGGGAGAAGATGAACTCTGCTTTAGGAACCCATCTGTGAAGTGGGGAGTATAGTATGCTTCTGATGCTGTAAAGTAAAATGAAGGTAAGTACACCAGTGCTGGAAGGAAGCCAACTCGTAAAAACACAATGAGCCTAAGTAAGCTTGACCTAAATCTGATGGGTTTTCTTTTGTCTTACAATGAAAGCGGGTGACGTTGGTGCAGAAACTTAACAGCTGTGGGTGCTGCATCTTATTGAAAAGAATGATGAGCGAAGGTTCACATCGGGGTATTTCCCAGTGAATGCAGCTCAGCAGCATCAACAGCTGCTGTGCAAATCTTGTAGAAGGGGAAAATGTCAGCCATGAAAGAAGGACCCCTGTGAGGTGCGGCAAGGACATGCCTTGCTCCTGCACCACTGTGCATCAGGCACCTCCTGCAGCTGTCTGATCTCTCCTCACAGCTAGCAAGTGTCCCATGGGGAATCTGCTAAGGAATGATGTGGTGTAACAGAGCAACATAGCCCAGGGAGTGTAGAATTCATGCACAGCTGACGGGTTATTCTGGGGGAAAATGAAGCAACAAGGGTGTGTCCCACTGACTCATCCTGTGCTGATTGGGAATAGCATACTGAGACATCTTTAAAAAAGAGCAGAAGAGCAAAAGAAGGAAATACAAGAGTGGGAATTATCTGTCCCAACTTGGGGCTTTAAAGTCACACATTTAAGTCTGTGCTAATCACTGTATACTCCACGTGTAGTCAATGGGAAAAAATAGACACCTTCAGAGAACAGTTCCTCTCATTTTAACAAAGGTGCTTAAAATGGATCAGGTGACACATCTACTGCATTTCTCTCCACTGACTAGAAAGAGAATGTAGGATGACAAATTCAGAATCACCTGTCTAACGTATAGCTAGGTAAGTTGAATCTTTCTCTCAAAAATGTCTTTATTTTTCTTGCTTTTGTTAGGGAGACTGGCACCAAGATCAGCAGAGAATCACACCAAGAAGAAATATTAAGCTGCAATTTGACTCTCCTTTGGGCTGATCTTTTCCTCTTGCAGCAGCCCAGCACACAAAAGCAGACCTGTTTTCTAAGCACTGTATTTATAGGGCTCACAGACCTATTCTCATGTTGCATCAGCACTTACAAGGACAAATTGCCCTTTTTTTCCCTTCCCTTTGAAGAGATTTGGCAAGCTCTATGCTCTTCTGAAATCAAAGCAACAAGTTGCTGCATTATTCTAAAAAGCATTGCCCCTAAATCCTATGGACCTTCAATATACAGGTGGGAAAATACAGTCCACAGACCTTAAAAGAAATCTGACGCAATTGGGATAGGAATCGATAACCTAGAAATCAATACTTTTTTGTGCATTCCTGTCTCTTAAAAAGCTGAGTAAGCATTTACTAATGACAAGTCAAATTACTTGGTTGGGCAAATGTGTTCTTGGAGGATTAAAATAGTTTGCTATTTCTGCCAGGCCTGCATAGGCTGATAGCATAACTTCATTAGTATAATATATTTCCAGAGCAAGAACAATCTGACAAAAATACACTTAAAATGTTTGGATGAAATCATCTGCCTTCCCTTAGACTGCCATGAGAAATCACATCTCAGGCCAAGCCTTTGGTCTCTCATTGGCATCTGAACAAGGGTGAATGCTGCTTCTGTGGCCATCCTGGCTTGGAGGGGTGCAAGAACCACACATCTTTCTCATGGCTGGAGGGGAGAGGAAGACCATATGTCTGTGCTGTGATTGGAAATCTGCAGTGAAGCACCAAGTCTGAAAACTTACTGTCATGCTCTGCTCATTGCTGCTATGGTTAATGTTTCTTAATCTGTAGGAGTACCACTCCAGTGGCTGATGTTTCTGGGTACAGCACAGATTGGACAAGTACTGGTAATTCCTAAAAATCCGAATCAACAAAAGGCTTGCTGCAGATGGAAAAAATACCTCTTTCCAACCCAATCAAAATTAGAAGACCAAAACCTTGATACTGCAAAACATACTCAAATTCCTTGGCAATTATTTAAGGCCTTGGCTATCCTGGGTGAGGTCTGACCCTGGTTCCCTGCACCTGGCTAGATCCCCAGCCACACCTGAAGGCAGATGTCCTCTCCCAGGCTTGGCTGTCCCCATCCCAGGGGAGGTGTCTGATGCCAGGGGCTGGAGCAGTGGGAAGGGCCCTGCCTGTCCACGATGCCCTGCAGCTCCCAGCCCTCAGTAGCAGAGGTCAGTGGCTGTTGCCAGTTCTGTCAGATTTGCACTTGCTGATAGCGATGACACAAATAACAACTTGCTAAAATGCAGCAGTGATTTACTTTAAGCACTTGAGCACCTGCTGTTGCTCATTAGGGGATTATCATGCCCCAGATTGTTACTGGCAGTCCAGGGTTTACAATTTTAGCACACGGCACATGTGTATGAGTTACCTCACAGTGGTGGGTTCATGCACTTACCCGTGTCCTCCACCTGACCCCCTGGCTTTTGTGTTAAGATCTCACATGTAAGTTGAAGCCATACGTTTTGGAGATGGGATGATGAAGAGACACATGTATGCTTTTAACATTTTATATCATCATTTGACAGTATCTCATGATTCAGAACAGCAGAGCATTCTCAGTTGTCTTATTTTATCATTATATGGGCATCATTGCAATTAGCATTTCCTGAAAAGGCTAAGAAGAATGCAGAGGTGGAAGAGATGTGAAATGATGCTAAAGCCTCTGCAGAGATCTGGCTTTTCACACTGCCCCCTGGACTGGCATTTGGTGAGGGAATCATAGCAGTTTTCATGGCAGATACTCTGAAAAGCTTGGCCAAAATACATCTTAGTAGTCTCCCCGGCCTGTTCAATTGCTTTAGTTGGTTGTTCTTCTGTTCTCTGGCATCTGCAGCACATACTTTCTCACCGTAGCATTTCACACTACTGCAAACTTATTCCTTCATCTCATTCTATTAAAGTTGCTTACCTGCAAGCCTGAGCCATACAATTCAAATAATATTTCCTGGCCTGGTAATTTCCCAGCACCATCTGTTTCCTATGCCAGCACCAGCTGCAGTGGTGCCTGCTCTGCCTTTTTTTTGAACTGTCTGCCCTCTTTCCTGTCACCGTCAAAACTTGTAACTGGAAATTACTTGAATTTTGCTGCTTACTACAGCTCTATGGGCTACTTGTCTGGTCTCAGGAAACTGTCATCTAGGAGCAGTGCCCATGGCATTTCCAAGGAGTAAAGAAGGAATGGTCTGTGCCCAGAGATACAGAAAATGTTAAAAAAAGAACATGCAACAGAGGACAAACAGCGCCCTGCTGCTTTCCCAGCCAAAGCTTTCATGATATGCAAAAAAACACAACCCACTAAAAAAACCCAACCCAAAACAATCCCCTCTAAAATTGAAACTGGTCCCTACAAGCTTTCACTTGAGCTATTTTGAAGGAAAGTTCGCCATTTGTATAAAAACATTGTATATCAAACTTCACATAAACTTCCATTTAAAACAAGCCTTGGTACAAAGCAGAGGGAGAGAGGAAGGTTACCCTATAAAAGCCTTTGAACAATTTACTTAATAGATATCTTTGAAGGATGATTTTACATCTAAAGCTGTGTTCAGAGGCAAGGAAGATACTTCTGCTACAGAAGAAAAGAGGCTTGCTGAGAGCATAATTGATTTACTTGCAAAGATAAAGCTTAACAAGTTTAATGGACTGGTTGTATTCTCATATAAAGAAAAAAGAGAGAGCTATTCTAAAGTAAAGCTGCATGCTTTTGGCATTCTTTTGAGCTGTGGAGTGTAAACATAGCTGAGATATATTGCCCAATATATCTGTCCAAAGACTGTCTAACAGTATTTGGTGAATTCCTGGACCCTTAAAAAGAGAGTGCAACAGAAGATGATACAGAATGTATTGATAAAGTTTATGTTAAGAGCCAGATTTTCAGAGGAGTTTACAGGGTAGATTCAAAGATGGCCCAAATTATGTAGGGTTTGAAAGTTAGGTTAGCTTCCCTGGAATGAGGACATTATTTGCTAAGGAAAAAAAATAGAAGCACACTACCAAATGTTGATGCTTATTGCTCTAAAATAAGTATCATACTTTCAATTTAAAAATGTGGAAACAAATCTGTGGGAAATACTTCATACCAAAGGTTTTGAATGACTTTTACTTACACTATGAGTCTCAGCTTTGTCTTTGAATTTTCAGGTAGAAGGCACCATTTCAGCTGCTGAAAGCAGTGTTTTCAGCATGGAGGAATCCAGATATTACTTTCTGGAAGTACTTATCACCATCACTGTTACCGGTGTTCCCAGTGCAGTAGTGCTGTGTGAAGGTGCAGCATGCCTTGAAAGAGATTTGCACTGTATGAAAAAGCTTGAGGCTAATGTATGACAAGCCACAAAACCTGCAATACCTGTAATCTTGTTCTCAGCTGACAGTTATCTAACTGAGAGTGGAATTTCTTGGGTTTGTAGTAGGAGGATTTTCTTTCTTTTTGAGATTGGTATTGTAGCTTTGACTACCAGGTACCCTCTTCGGGATGGTGGGTGGAAATTGCATGCAAGCCATACAGCTCGGTGGACAACATCCTATTCATCTAAGTTGAGCTCTTGGGAAAATGTTTCTGAAAGGAGAAGCAGTTAAGATAAGAATAGGAGATTACTTTTAAATTTGCTTTCTAAAGGCTATTAAGTAACCAAATTAGCTCCTTTGATTAGGGGGAAAGCTCAGTAAACCTCTGTAGAGCGGGGTCAATATGTGTAATACTGAACACAGTGAAGGGAGCTCTGCATGCCTAGGTGGAAAGTTCCCAGTGAAGGCTATGCCCCATTTACTTCAGGATAAAGCACATAATTGGGTGAATATTGAACAGTTCTTGCTTTGGCATACCATACCTCCTGAGGTCATCCTGCAGGTCATGATCCAGCCTCGATGTCCGTAGTTCAAATGTGAGACAGCTGGTTGTGCTGGCAAGGCTCCGCAGAGCTGTGAAGGTACTTACCTTTAAGGCTTCATTTTACTTAGATGATGTTATAATTAGGACACTCGGCTGGGCTGTAGGAGATGATGATGATATGGTGACTCAATTTCTCACTTGCCTGTGGGATAACAACTGTTTCCTGTGGGTGTTGTAAGCACTATAATTCTGTCATGTTCTAGAGGTGTCTCCATCTCAACATGACAGGCTTCATTGGTAGAATCCTGCAAATGAGTCCGTGCCTTCTAATTAGGAGAGGTGAAACAAGAAAACTGAGTGAATGGTGGAAATTATGCATGCTCACATTTTTTGTACACCAAACAATGGCATTACTTGAGTTTATTGGCTGGTCACCCAGCAAGATGTAATACCCAGATTTCTGCAGTGAGTAGTCTCCTGCAGGATGTTCGCGCCGTAGACTGCTTCTGCAGCACAGCAGAGCCCTGACCCTCTTTCTTTGTGACAGCTATTTCTACCAGTCTAGACTCAGTGAGTAAGAGAAATAGTGGCAAGTTAATCAGTATTTTTTGTCATTTCTTCCTGAAGGCTAAACCTCTTCTCTGTAGGCAGAAAGACTCTCCAATGGGTAAAATAGACCAGTCTACCTTTGCAAGCAAAAGAACAGCCACAAGTGAAAATCCATACTCTCTTCTGCAGCATGCTGTGGACATAACTTTGAATCAAAACCTTCAAAATCTGTCATGTTCTTCTTTGGAAATTGATGGAGGAAAGGGACCTTTTGTCTTCCTTTTTTTTTACTGGCATGGGAACTGGACAAAATCTGCTATTTTGTCCTAGCTGATATTGGTACAGAAGATCTATTAGGACTGAATCATTGCCAAACAGCTTTGTGTTAAAGAGATGAGCCTGAAGGAAACTGTTTACTCTACTGGAAACATTTTCAGTTTCATCCATATGACTGACTCCCCTGCTCGGCCTTTTTCCTATCTTTTCAAGTAAAATAATGGGATATTTGGTCCAAATTTCAAATTTCATCCAGGTAGATGCTGTGATGGAAGCCTCTTCTTATTGCCCAGTGTGAAACAGACAAAAAATTAAATAAAAATAAAATAAAAATTAAATAATAGTTGCATGTTGAAACTGATTTGGAGCAAAGAGAAAGTGGTAACAGTAATACGTAAAGTGACTCCGCTTTGTAAGTGGTTATTCACTTGAAGAACTTTGAAATTAGGAATTTATGCCTTATAGCTCAGCTATAGCTGATTTCAGTTGAAATTCCACAGGCTCCTCAATCTAAGCACAGAGACCCACGCACAAGAAACATCTTGGAGATTCAGACCTTTAGCTGGAAGAGCTGGCTGACTTATGTCAATCAGCTTGCCACTATATACTCTCCCTACTTTCTTCTTAAAATAGCAGTAGCTAGTTGAAAATCTATTTTCATGGGGGTGGGGAGGTGATAGGAATAATAACACGAATTCACAAGCCTCACTGTGCATCGCTCTTGATTCTTACGTGTATTAGCTGTTCACACGCAGTATATGGCTGCAGTGTTTACAGTAACTGCAGTTCAAATGGATTTTGACATTTAAAGGTCAAGTAGCACCAATATTCATTGAGAGAGCATGATTAAAAAAAAAAAAAAAGAGACATGGAAAAGTGAGCCTCAGAAAAAGAAATGGAGAGAATGATAGCCTGATAGCTCGCTATTTTACTTGCAAGTTGTTTTGAAGATCAGTAGGGGAACTTTTTCATGCCATTCACTATGAAATATAGTTCTAAAAGTGGCTTATAAAGATAAGCCTTTTGCTGAAAAATGGCTACAGCACCTATCTGCTAGAGATCAAATAATAGCCAAGGCACTTTGAAAAGCTGAGGCAACAACAAAAAAAATATGACACAGCTCAGCTTTTGCTGCCTCCTGCTTCCTTCTTCAAAGAGCTGGGAGTGAACTAACCTTGCCTACCGTCCATGCTTTCCTCCATCTCCTTAATTCTCTTTTTTTCTTTGAGTTTTTTTTTTAATCAGACAAAAAATCAGTAGTTTTAGGAGAACGTGGTTACTAAGGAAGGAGACCCAACTGAGTTGTTAAGGGCCTCTTATTCAGCTTAAAACTCATCGAGTTGAGGGTGAGGGGACTTGATAGCACACAGTGCTGTTATTTGAACAAAGTAAGGGAAATGAAACATCTTTTTCTAAGCTCTTGTTGTTATAGCACTTTTATAATAGCCATAGTCAGAGCAAAAGCCTTCAGTAAGAAATGTAAACACTTTTCTAAATTTGGTCTGTTGCATAAGAACTGAAAGGTGAAACCAATGTTTCCCTCATTCCAGAACAAAAATAGATGAGAAGTACAATGAGGAGATTAAACTTCAAACTTTTCTTGAAGCCCCATTGTGATTAACACAGAAGTGTGATTTCTCAGCTTCCCTCTCTACATGTTTTTATGTCCATAAGACACTATTTGATGGCTAGTTTTCCAAACCATGCAGCTCACCTGAGAATCTGCCTTTGACATGATGTTTAATCTGTTTTTTTTCAAAGGCTGACATTTCTCTAGATGAGAAGAAAGACTACATGACTGTAATGGTAGCATGCACTTTTTCCCCCAGCTTTTGGAAGGATAAAAAGAGAGGCCTGTTTTCTTTCTAGGCATTTTCATAGAATCATAGAATGTTTTGGGTTGGAAAGGACCCTAAAGATTTCCTACTTCCAACCCCATGCCACAGGTTGCACAAGGCCAGGTTGCTCAAAGACTCATCCGACCTGGTCTTGAACACTTCCAGGGATGAGGCAGTAATGAAAACAGTAAAAAACACTACAGATTAATGTTTCAGTGTTAGCGCCTGCTTCTATGTGTTAGTGTCTGCTGCTTCTGGTGTTTCAGTGTTAGTGTCTGCTTCCTCTTCTGTCTGCTAGACATAGAAGAGGAAGCAATATATTTAAGTTGATTTAACTTGAACAATTTGGATCGAGTAGGGGAAAAACCAGTAAAATACATGTAAGCAAAGTAAAAGAAGAGAAAGCAGCAATTCTTCCAGAGGGTCAATGTGTACTTTTTAAACAGTGTACACACTTTCTGATGCATCTCCTGAATTTTATAACCTATGCCTGTATGAATTAAAGAAAATATTACCAATAACAAGTTGATCCAAATGTTGTAATGTACAACTTCTATGAACATTAGTTTTCAAGGAACATAACAATTTTGTCTATGAGCTCTTCTACTGTGGTACAACACCAGGGCATGTGAAGTGAAATGGGATTGCGCTCCTTGGGAATAGTGTGATTTGCTTTCTTTGTACCAGAAGAAAAGACAGTGAGTAGTACTGTTAGTGCATTAAGCAATTACTGCAACACAGCTTGCTTTCAAGGGCAATATACGTACTTCTAATTATTTTAACCAGAAAACAAGTTATTACCAGAAGCACCTGTTTATCTCCTGCAGTAAAGCGGGGAAAAAATATTATATTAATTCTTTAGGCACTGTAGGGTTATACAAGACATATCCAAGACAGGATTTCTCAGGCACTCTGAACTCCTTCTAGGATGTTCTACAGCATTGTACACCCTGCCTAAAAATACTTCCCTGTGCTTAATTATATTTTTTCTCCATATTTACACTGCAAAACCACTTCAAAGCAATGAAAGGACTCACAAGAGGCATCTAATGCCTGCATATCCATCACCACTAGCCTGTGTCATGGCATAGAAGTATTCCTGGCAGATGTGGGTCCTGCAGGACCTCTGTCTCAGTCATTCATCTTCACTGCTGAGTGTCAATACACCAGGAGCATGTAACATGCACAAGAAGAGGATCTTGGCAAGTATATAACCTGTCCCCTCTCAAGAGGAATTTTTCTTACTCTTATCAAAGCCTGGATCATTGGTCTTCTCAGTGCAGTTTGTGTGGCTATGCATGTCATTATAAAGGCATCAAGTACATGTAGAGCTGTCAGAGATGCTCTGTGATACCAAGTCCCTTGGCACCCTGT
This sequence comes from Psittacula echo, assembly GCF_963264785.1. Lineage (NCBI taxonomy): Eukaryota > Metazoa > Chordata > Aves > Psittaciformes > Psittacidae > Psittacula > Psittacula echo. Next base: position 103,043,490 of record NC_137736.1, read on the forward strand.
TATGAGTTAGCTGGAGGTCCTCCCACAAGCACCTCTGACAATTGTGTATTTAGGTATGCACAGTGCTTTGCTCTCAAGAAACCAGAGCCAGACTTCAGTCTGGGGATTATCCATCACCTTCTCCAACAACCTGGAACATACGCTCAAATACAGCGCTTGGAAATTTAGTAGAAACAACCATGCAAAAGCCACTGAGGGTATTTTTCACTCACCTCAGCTGCCAAAGGAGCTACCTGCCAATAAGATTGGCAGTGTGAGACTGCAGCAAATTTCTTGCAATGTCCTAGTCAATGAAATGTTGATAGTTTGCAGCACTCCTTCATGATACTCAAACCGGATTTGACTGATGTGGCCTTTTGCTTTCCATTCACAAACAAGCAGGAATAATCAAATTTAAAGATGCTTTGAGCACTGCTCTGGGTTTTCAGTAGTCCTGAGGCTCTTGCTGAGGACCTTGGCAGGGCTGGTTTATATGCGGTGGATGGCTGTCTTTTTTCCCTTATACAGGTGCCTATCTTCACTTCATTGTCAGCTCAGTCAGCCAGCCTGCAGCCAAGCCCTGTAGGAATACAGAAGGAGGAGTGAAGCTGCTGCAGTTAAAAAGGTCGTAAGTTACCCTTTCCTCTGGTGGTGGATGTTGCTCTGGTTCCGTTCTTCATGCCAGAATCCCACTGTCCTCAACAACTGTCCTAACTGCAGCCCTCACCCCTTCTTTTCATGGGCAGCTTTTAAAGCATGCAGAAATACAGAGCAGAATCTTCTCATTTCTCCATATTTGTAAGTTGAGCTTTATTAAGACAGCGTTTTTCATGCTGCTGTGGCTGCAGCACGACACAATTGTCAGGGACAGACCAAAGTCTGAGTGGTTAGGATTTGGGGTTTTTGAGGTCATAAGCAGAGAAGCACCATAATCATCACTGCTCCTGAGGAGGATCAATGGATCAGAATATGGATCCATTCATTCAGAGTATGGAGGGAACACTACTTCAGACTGATCCAAAGTCAGCTCATCACTCAAAGGCGAGTATGTACAAGAACAGTGGACAGGTTCTGGCTCAGCTACATTAATATGCTGTCAGAATTCTAGCTGTCAGGCCATAGTGACCTGTGCTATGAACACTGAACAAGGAATGTAACTCTTCTGTTATGCTATAGACTTTTCTCGAATAAATCCTATTATATGAAATTGTTTCAAATATTGCTTTGGTGAACTCCAGAAATCTTAGAAAGAGCCAGAAAATCTTGGTTCGTATTGTTTTGTTGTGGGTTTTTTGGGTTTTGGTTTTTTTCCTCATGTTCAGGAAATTATCAGCCTATAAGAGACATGATCCCTCCTTAAGCTGGGAGAATAGTCTTAAGATTCCCTCTCAAGACAAGAAAGAGAGAAAATTGCTTCTAGATACTGATTCAGTTTTTGAGTCAAGTGCATTTTCACTGAAATTTCCCTCTCACCTTTGAGAAAACTCAGTTTAGTGCCTAAAATTAATGGTCATAAATCTGTAAAGATGTGTGAAATTGAAGGGTATATGGAAGGCAAAAGACACAAGAAAGGTAAAGGCTGTGTAGCTACCTGGCATGGAAGGACATCTGTTCTGTGGGGATATCCGGTTAATTGTTATTCAGCATAAAAAATGAGGGTGAGAGACATGAGAAGTTACAAACCACACCCAGATACACACAGGAGATAGCGGAGGCAATCCTGAAGACCAGAGCGCTCAGATCACTGGTGGATGAGCCACTGAAGGAGCCACTCAAGGCATTGAGGAGGCTCAACAAGGACTTTGTAACTGAAAAGAAGAGGTGGGGAACAGGTTTACCACGGTTCTTGTGGGAAAGAGCAAACTTATTTTTGGATATCTGAGGGGTCTTGTGGGATTGTGTAAAACTTCTTGTGGGATGCTTGAAGCGAACTGTGGAAAAGTGTGAAACTTATTACGGGATGTTTAAGGGAAGGGACAAAGTTGAGGAAAGGAAAGACCAAGGTGGATAGGAAAGGAACAAGTATGTGAAAATGGAGAGGAGAGGGGAATAATAAGGGCCAGCTACGTGTAAATAAGTTGTTGGTCATATCCTTGTCTGGACAAGCCCAGCAGCTGATGTCTGGAGTCTGTTCTGTCCCGTCATCTTACTAAACACTATTCGCACACATTTTCCTGGCTGAGTGTGCTCTCTATTCTGTTTTTGTATGTTTGTGTGTGTGGGACACCAGTGATCTACAAGCCAGAACAGGGTGAGAGGTCTGGGAGCCAGCTACTAGAAAGAGCAATGTGCTAGGAATCAGGAACAGGGACCCTGGGGATCTGAGACCTGGCTATGGGAGGGACCATGGGTCTGGATTTGTGTTTGTGTGAGTCTGGCAAACTTTGAACCTGAGCCTGATTAGCTGGTGAGTAAGAATGGGATCAGATCATTTGTATTGTTCATGTGTATGTGAGAGCTGTGTCTGCAGTGTGTGTGCTCAGCTCAGCTGCTGGCTCTCCCAGAGGTCAGGGTCTACCACAGGCTGGCTGTGCAGGACAAGGACTGGGATTCATCAGTCTTGAAGCCATCAGATTCAGCTTCCATCAGGCAACCACAACTCAGATGTCTACAAGCAGGAAAACCACAGGAATGGACTCATACAGTGCAAGGGTTCTTGGGACAAGGTAGGATGATGTTCTGCACAGGTTAGACCATCCCCACCAGAGTTCATGACACGCAGTGGTGAGTAAAAGAAAGAACTACAGCCATATTTTCTAATGTGGTGTATATTTTGCTCTGAATTACTTAACAGGAAATCAGTGAAAGTGAAATAGTAAACAAAAGGTAACAAAAACACAGCCTCTGTCCTGAGGCCTGATCTAGGCACAAAAATGTAAGCATTACTTAGAGATTACAAGATCACTTAATTTTGCTTCTTCTGGTGTGGCCAGCAGTTCTTGTCATTTGAAAATGCCACAGCAGTGTCTCCAAGGACCTTCCTTCTCCTTTTGTTCTCCTCAGGGAATGCCTCTTCTCACTAACCCTTAAAGGGTCTTATACCTTTACCCAGTTACAGTTTGTAAGCACTGTAGAACAGTTCGAAATATTTATATATAGAGTTTATGAGGGTAAAGCATATTTTGCAGTTTGCTAAATTAAATTCTTACACATCTTATTAGTGTGTTATGTTAAATGCTTGGCTATCTGGGCAGGATAAAATATTATGGTTTTATTTTACTCAGTTTATATATGGCATTACCAACCTAAACATAAGCTGAGAGCCAGATTTAAAAATTTATTGAATTTTCATTAAAGCAATGCAACTATGTGCTTAAGTTAATCTTAAGTGTAAATTACTATTCAGGCTAACCTTTATTTTCAGTTGAGGTTTATTTAAGTTAAGGAGCTCAGGACTTGTCTCTTGACATATTTTAAAGAGTGAAAATTAAGTGTATGGGTTTCCGTCGCCTCAATTACCCTTGCCATCAGCAGGAGAAACTGCGCTGCAAGTAATAATAGCAATAAAAAGATACTTTCTATTTATTTATTTATTAATTTCAGGCAGAACACTCAGTGTGCAGAGGAGTAAAATTCATGCTGATAAGAAGATTAAAGGCTGTTCAGACTACCAGCATTTGTGGCCGATGGAGAACAAGAAACCAGTATATTCTGCTGGTGATAACTTCATAAGTGGGATAACAATACTAGTAAAATTTTACTGAAATGATTGTAGCTACTCATGCCTACAGGCAGTAAATCAAGCATAAGTATCATAGGAGAAAAGGCATCAGGCTCCTAAGTAAGAATGTCTGCTTTCAGTATGAAAATGCTTGATGATGTAAGCTTGAAGTTTCAAAAAATAATTGAGAAGATTTGTTCAGCCCTACATTTCCTCCTAAAATGAAATAACTTTATACAATTGGCTTGTCAAAGCAAAATGCTGTGTTTGAAGCTAAACTAAAGAAATGTATCTGAATTACTGACCTTCTACTAGTTCAAAATACTTATCCCATGGGAAGCACCAAGCATTATTTACTAGACTCACTGCTTTCATTCAGACACTACTCAGTGGTCAATAGAGTACAGTCCTGCAAGTTTACAATGCTTCCAAGAACCAGCTGAAGGAAAATTTCTTTTCATCGCTTTTTACTCTTTATGTTTTAATCAATGAAAAATTCAATTCATTTAGGGTTGAATATAATTTGACTTAGGGATTTATAAGAAACTCAAAGAAGTTCATGAAGCTCATAAATCAAATGCAAACCTGAAGCTCTAGAACAGAAAAACCACAGGCCCCAACAGCTGGGAACTGGCAGCTGGAAGAAGCTTTGCAAAGAAGGAATCAGGGGCTCTGGTAAACAGCAAGAGGACCAAGAGCCAACAGTGCACATCTGTGCCAAAGATAGGCAGCAGCCTCCTGGGCTGCATCAGTCTGCATGTTCATGGAAGTGATTCTCCTCATGACTTTGGCACTTCTGAGAAAGCATCTAGAGTACTGAGTCCAGTTTTGGGCTCCCCAGTACAAGAACATGGACATACTGGACTCAGATTAAAAAGGAATGGAATTAATCTCACTTTCACTATCCTGAAAGTCAATGTGGAATTCAAGTTCCCACCATGGTTTTGTACAAAGCTTACCTTGTTCTCTTTAAAGAGGGTTTTCTAGCTGTTTGGGTTTGAGATTTTTGAAGGAAAGCTACTGGTCTACCCAGTTTCATTTATCTTGAAGAACTAATCCTCCTAGAAATGACATTCATTGTCATCGTGGCAATTCAGAATTTCTTGCCTTTGCTAACATTTTGTGTCCTTCACTTTGGGCAATTCATTGCACACTGGCAAACTATTTACTATTACAGTCTTCCTTCAGTTCTAACAGCTGTTGTCCTGTTTCTTCAATCAGCTTCTATTCTGGACTTAGCTCTTCAGTTTCTCTAAATTGGGATAGTACCATTTGATTACAAAGACATGATTACAGTGAAGGCAGACTATCTAGGCTTTTTTCCTCCCTCTTCTTTTCACTGCTGAAGACTTTCACACACCAATTACGTGTGTGAAGGCTCTGACATTTCCATGAGCTAATCAGAATATGCATAAGGAGATTCAGAGGATTTTCTTTCCTTTACAAATATTTAAGTGACACAGTCAATTGGGCTGTTTTGTTCTAGGAAACAGAAAAGAGTACCTGAAAAAGTACTCGATTTCTCATACTCTGAAATTTTATTATATTTGTTTTCTGTTTAAAAATAATCAGGAGGAATTCTTGCTGTCATATGGTGAAGTCAGTCGTTAATTATTTACGTTTTCTCCTTTATTCAGCTGTTCTTTGTACATAATCAAAAATTTCTTCCCATTCAACAAGAAGTCCGCATTCCAGCTGAGTTTGAGTCTCCTAGAGGGAAAGAGGATTTTTGTTATTGTTGGTTTTTAGTCATCCCCTGCTGATACCCTGTTGTCCAGTCAAGAAAGAATGAACTTGCAAAAGGCTTTCAGCAGTGGAAAAGCCACTGAAGCTTTGCTGTAAAATAATGCATACAATGTACTGGAAAATACTGAGCTCACAGTGCTGGAATATAAAATCATAGTAACAGACCACTAATAAGTTTGACGCACTGAGTCCAATATTGATTTGAAACAATTTTATGAGGCTCTTGTGCACAGCCTAAGTGGGAAGTGGATGTAATAAAGAGGTTAACACAATTAATTTGTAAAAGTGTATAGGGTGAAGCAAATAATCACACAAAAGTTTTAAATGGCCATTAAATATCTGGTCAAATTTCATCTTACTATGGTGAAAACCTTACCTGTTTTGCTTGAGAATATTGGCATGCCTGAGAGCAATCAGGTATCTAAAATGACAGTATCCAAATGAAGACTTTCTGGAAAAAGTAGATTTGTTAATTAATTTAACACACTAGATTGCCTGTGGATTGTCAGTGCTGTTGTGAGCAATTGGCAGTTTCATGCCCAGGTAGATACAGATTATACTAAAGTCACCAAAATGGAATCTGAAAGTAGTTTACAAGTATGTACAGTGTTTTCACTACTGACTGACAAAACCCAGCCAGATTGTTATGTATGACTCAGTAAGGTTTTACTGTCTAATACTTGAAATACATAATTTAGTAATGCTACTCTATTCATTGTTTTACAGATCTTCCTTTGCAGAGGTGAAATTGATCTTTTCTCTGTGGGGGCCACATTACCATAGATCTGAGTTATTGGGACACAAAGCTAAACTTTTGTTAGAAAGAACTATAAGGGAGGAATGCATGTTGATGACTAAGAAATGTAAGGGTTCTGCTAATCTAAATTACAGCCTATCTGTTATCCAAACCTGATATCATTTACATGGGAAGCTGTATCCTGAGCTACCTAATTTAATCCACTTTTTTGCAATTCCGGATTTACCTGTAATAGATATTTTGCTGGAGTCACATCTAGTCACAAGACTGGAGGCTGAATAGTATTGTATACTGTGTCCTTATTACCCTGTTTTGTTCACAATGTATTCTTGACTCTGGGACTGCAAATGTTCTGATTAACCCAGTTAAGTTAACCCCTGCATATTGAATAACCCAGTTAAGAAAACTTTATCTCTTTTCTGGGGGGCTATACTGAAGGTCTAGCATGAACAAGCAACTCTTCAAAGTAGTTTTTAAGTTATTCAAGCACAGTTTCATTTATCTGAGATTTAATCTATGCAAACAACAATTTTCAAACAGTTCATAATGGCATGGAAGTTCACAAGGTACTACATAATATGTAATAGTTCTTGCCTTAAAACCAATTTCTCTCAAAGTTGTTTTCTATAAATATTGCTTGATCTAATGGAACTTCTTCTAGAACTCTACTAGAACAAATCTTGAAACTTTTTCCAGTATCTAGCATACTAAAACCATTAGGTATAGTTGCTAAAATAGATAATTTTCTGTACAGTTCTTCTTTCTGAGGATTTTTAGAGAAACTATAGCAGAACTTCCCTTTATAAAACAAATTATTTTATTCTCTGGTGGGGCATTGTTATGCTAAGAAAAGTAATTTTGATAATAAGAGCTTCTATTAGGAAACAGATTTTCAGTAACTTTGAAATATGTGAATTAAATTTGCTCTGTAAGGACTTGATTCACAAAAATTTTACACAATTGGTAAAATATGCATGATTAGGACAAATTTTAACAAGATTATAGTTCCATTATGCCAAGAAACATTAATGTTTAAATGCTCCTGAGCATGAAGAATATTTTTTCATTTAATATTTTTCATTTATATTTTTTTACACTACTGTGAAATACAATATTAAAGAATCAAGAACACAATCATGTTTCAGCACCTGTTGTATGCAGTTAAAAGCATCTTGATACCTTTTTTCTGTAATCTGACCCATCTCTGTGAGTTTCTTGACCATGCTGCTTCTGTTCTCACAATTCACAATGAGTTTTTAGTCAATTTTATCCTCTCACTTAGTATGTGGAGGATATAATTATAAAATGTCCATCATATTTGAAAAATCATGGCAGTCAGGTGAAGTTCCCAAGGACTGGAAAAAGGGAAATATAACCCCCATTTTCAAGAAGGGGAAAATGGATGACCGGGGGAATGACAGACCAGTCAGTCTCACCTCTGTGCCTGGCAAACTCTTGGAGCAGATTCTCCTGGAAGGCATGCTAAGGCACATGAAAAACAAGGAGGTGCTTGGTGACAGCCAGCATGGCTTCACTAAGGGGAAATCCTGCCTGACCAATTTGGTGGCCTTCTGTGATGGGGCTACGGAACTGATGGACAGGGGCAGAGCAGTTGACGTCCTCTACCTGGATTTGTGCAAAGCATTCGACACTATCCCACATGACATCCTTGTCTCTAAATTGGAGAGACATCAATTTGATGGGTGGACCACTCGGTGGATAAAGAACTGGCTGGACGGCCGCACGCAGAGAGTTGTGGTCAATGGCTCAATGTCCGGCTGGAAACCAGTAACGAGTGGTGTCCCTCAGGGATTGGTGTTGGGACCGGTCTTGTTCAACATCTTTGTCGGTGACATGGACAGTGGGATTGAGTGCGCCCTCAGCAAGTTTGCCGATGACACCAACCTGTGTGGTTCGGTTGATACGCTGGAGGGAAGGGATGCCATCCAGAGGGACCTCGACATGCTTGTGAGGTGGGCTGATTCCAACCTCATGAAGTTTAACCATGCCAAGTGCAAGGTCCTACACCTGGGTGGGAGCAATCCCAGGCACAGCTACAGGTTGGGCAGAGAAGAGATCCAGAGCAGCCCTGCGGAGAAGGACTTGGGGGTGTTGGTCGATGAGAAAATGAACATGAGCCAGCTTCAGTGTGCACTCGCAGCCCAGAAAGCCAACCGTATCCTGAGCTGCATCAAAAGGAGCGTGACCAGCAGGTCGAAGGAGGTGATCCTGCCCCTCTGCTCTTGTGAGACCTCACCTGGAGTATTGTGTGCAGTTCTGGTGTCCTCAACATAAAAAGGACATGGAACTGTTGGAACAAGTCCAGAGGAGGGCCACGAGGATGATCAGGGGAGTGGAGCACCTCCCGTACGGAGACAGGCTGAGAAAGTTGGGGCTGTTGAGTCTGGAGACGAGAAGGCTGCGTGGAGACCTCATAGCAGCCTTCCAGTATCTGAAGGGGGCCTACAAGGATGCTGGAGAGGGACTATTCATCAGGGACTGTAGTGACAGGACAAGGGGTAACGGGTTAAAACTTAAACAGGGGAAGTTTAGATTGGATATAAGGAAGAAATTCTTTACTGAGAGGGTGGTGAGGCACTGGAATGGGTTGCCCAAGGAAGCTGTGAATGCTCCATCCCTGGTGGTGTTCAAGGCCAGGTTGGACAGAGCCTTGGGTGGCATGGTTTAGTGAGAGGTGTCCCTGCCTATAGCAAGGGGATTGGAACTAGATGATCTTAAGGTCCTTTCCAACCTTAAATAGTCTATGATCCTATGATTCTATTATACTTGCCTGTAATAAAATGGATGTCTTTTTTATATGGGGAAACAATGTCCAGTCATAAACTATGTTTTGTTATATCCATCCCCAGCTTTTATTCATATGTCAAAGTTCTACTTTGCAACCTGGAAAATGATCAAGAATTTGCTAGTGTTAGCAATGCACTGAGTCAGGTTGAGATTTTCTGAACATGTGTAAACCTAAGATAAACAGCTAAACAGCTTTTCAACTCTCAAACTTAAATGCTTTAGTGAAGCTGAGTTCATTCATGAGAGCTGTTCTGGCAGTTTTGAGCAGCACATGTAATCTTTCTTTATGTAACTACACTCTTCTTCTCCATTCCCTAGAACTCTCTTAAAAATACTAGGCATACACAGTATTTTGTGTCATTTCTAAACAAAGTAAAATTCCATGGTGCTTACAGTTAATTAAGGGAAAAGATGTAAGTAAGTACTTAATTTTGTTGATTTCTAGGAGGTATACACTTCAATTAGCATATTGGTAAATTTGATGCTAAATAATAGTTCTGGCTTGTTTGTCACCTATGCTCAGCTCTCCTTTCTGATTTCTTCTTCATCTCACCCCTCTTTGTTCTCTATTTGTCTTTTAGTGATTTCAAAACTGCTGCTTCATTTACATTTAGAAGACAAACCTTTTCATGTTACAGATTCCCCATCTAAGCAATATTTCAATCACTAGCTAAAGATTAAACATCAATGTCTGTATTTACTGGTGAAGATGCTTCAAGTCTAAAAAGAATTGACTTGGTTTGGTTTTTTTATAATTAATGTGATCAGCATCAATATTAATTTGCAGACATCTTCAGTCTGATGATACCTTTTTGCTGGTGTGGTCGAGATGAACATGAACATAAAATGTTAAACATAAAACATCTCCTCACCTCTCTTTCAAAACCAATCTTAGAAAGGCAATATACAGAAAAAGTTCTTTAGAAGATACTTCATAGCAATCTGCAAAGCAATATGCAGAGAAATCCCTTCAGTCTTTGATACTTCATAAGCAAGGATTGTAACAACAATCCTTAGGGGTTGAATGGGGACTTTCATTTCCTACTTAGTTTTCATTTGGTGTAAAATGAGACAATATTCAGAGCCTGTCATCACTTTATTTTATTGTATGATGAACCGTGTCTGCAAAAAAGGCAGCAGAGACCCTTTGAGACTTCCATCAAGAATACATAGGAATCCTGCATTGACATATTCTACTTGGATGACAGAAGCAAGAGAGACAATTAGGCAATACCTAAGGACCACAAAGGCACTGCAGGGTGATAGACAAGCTGAAGGACTAAAGCTTTGCTGGGATCCAGGGTAGGAACTAAGCTGAGAAGGTGTTGTCTGTCAGTACATAAGATAGACCTGGTATGATGATTCTGTACTGAGAACTTTAACTTAGAACTGTGCCACCAGAAAGGTAAGGAGTTTGCCTTCTGCTGGTCAGGGCAAACCACAACTATGTTCCCTCTGATGAAGCCTGGGTATTTTATCTTAGCAGGGAGAGGCAGAGGCTAATGTGCAAACATACCCCCTTCTGTCATCACATGCTACTGATTTCCACAGGCTACCGGTCCGATTAACAGCTGATGCCAGTTTCTGATCATTAGTATAAGAGAACTGTTATTTTTAAAAAAATACCTTAATACTCTACACATAACCTAATAATTGCAAAACTCCCTAATTACAATCTAAACTGGGGGACCAAGAAGAAAAAGAGCATCTTGTATGCAGTAGCCCATTACATTCCCCTCAGTTTTTAAGGATTATTTATATGCTGTTTGTATTACAGTCTCATGTAAAGGGCCAGAACTTCCTGGTACCTCCCCTCTCCTGCAATATACTGAATCATACAATAAATGGCAGCCTTTTGTTTAAAAACTTTAAGGTAGGAAGTATATGCTTGCAAGTATTGCACAGATCACACCATGGAAAACATTCTAAAATGAAAGGCTGAGAAACCAATGGGCTGTACCTCTCAAAGAGCAGGTATGTTACGCATGTTGTAAGGTTTAACCCTGGCTTGCTGTGAGGTAGATTTATGATTGCTTGGGATAGGCTAAATTCCCTTTAAGGATGCTGCCATGTATTTCTCATTAAAAAAAAATAAAAAAAAATTGATTTTCTACATTTTAGCTCATTCTTGTATCCAAGGAAAAAAAAAAAAAAAAAAAACCAACCCCAAAAAAGGATGGATAAGAAATTCACAAGAAGATGACGGAGAGGCTAGGATGTACAATATAAGAGGATCTGTACAAACACTAAACAGTTAATTCCCTTGTCTTATTTAGTAGTGTATATTTAGCAGTGGTTTTACTGTGAGGGTCGTGAGGCGCTGGAACGGACTGCCAAGGGAAGTTGTGAATGCTTCATCCCTGGCAGTGTTCAAGGCCAGGTTGGACAGAGCCTTGGATGACACCGTTTTGTGTGTGGTGTTCATGGCAGGGGGGTTGGAAGTAGATGATCTTAAGGTCCTTTCCAATCCTAACTATTCTATGATTCTATGATCATCTGATGTATGTACATAGATGTACGAATATATCCTTTTCTTTTCCTGTTTGTCTCTCATTATCAGTGATTCTCCCCAAACTGTATCTTCTTATATATCTGGTTGGTAGGCAGTACCTTGGCTTTCATCTTTATATAACCATTCTCCTCCACAGTTCTCAACACAGCAGCCTGTTTCTTCCTCTCGGCTTCCACACAGCAATAGTCCTCCCCTATATCTTCCCCTCATATTTTGCTATATAGGTATGCAGTCCCTCAATTCTCAGCACATGCACTTACTTAATTTTTCTTAAACTTGGGAATGTATCTCTTTTGCTTAAGTTCTGCTGGGTTCTATTCGAGGAAAAAATGTTCTGGGACTCCTTATGTGCCTAAGGGAAAGTAGCAAGTATTCTAAGCTATGTTGTCTTACAATAAAAGAATCAGATACATTATTTGTCTAGGGTATAATCATGTAAGTTTGCTCTACTTACAGTCTAGAAGACATACCAAACCTTATTGTTTTAAGTTGGCACACTGTGAAATATAAGCAGAACTGACCAAACATTGGTAGCAATTACAGCTTTTTAAAATCTGTAATCACAATTTTAATTTTATTTTGCACACAGCATAGCATAGCATAGCAGATATATATGAGAGCACACATTCACACTGATAAAACCAGTAACATTTTACACACATACCATCAGACACAGTCTTAATACTATAAAATGCAGCATATGCTTTAAAAGTTTATCTTTTTTCCTCTTTTTGTTCAAGCAGCTTTGTTCTTGTTTTATCCTTTCTCACCCAGAATCTTTGTGTCTCCTCTCTAGTTTGAGAATGAAAAGGCATGAACACCACAAACTCTGCAGGGAGTTCAGGAAAGTCACTATTACAACGTTGGGTCCTGCAGTTTTCATGGCTTCTTACACAGACAGAACCACAAAAAAGATGCTGAATCTAGGGCAATTCTTTCAGCTTTGCACTATACAGTATGTGGCAGTGGGGAAGCTGAAGGACTCACTATGTATGTCCAGCAACAATGAAGCAATCCCTATTGAATGAGAAAGAAGAAAAAGGCATGTTTTATCCCAGATGCTCAAGCATTCATCCTTCTATGGAGTTCATCCTTTGTATAGGGACACTGCAGCTCCCTTGCAAAATACAACTATCAACTTCTAACATGATTATGTTATCTCATGAGCCTGCCGGAAGCACATATTTGCTATAGGTACATTTTTTTCACAACTATTCACAGAACTGAAAATTAATTATTGTTCTGACTTTTTCTTTCTCTCTAATCCGTCTTTGTCCTTAGATTCTATTTCCCTCTTGCTCCCTATTTCCTTTTGCCAGTGGAAAAGGGAGAAAACAGAAAACAGCAAAACCTGTGGGTATCTCCTGGGTTGAAATACCCACTGTTTGATGGACTGTTTCTGTACCCTGCATCAACAGGGGTCAGATAAAACATAGGACCTCTGGAAACTACAGTCTAGGAATTACATCTTTGAGTGAGTAGTCAGCAGAAGGGTTATGCTCCTGAATGTTGTCTGCCTGCACTCATAACATAAATTCCACAAGACAGAATATATTGTTGATTATTCTGTAGTCCTGCTTTCATTCTGGAATATGAAGTAGCATAAGAAAATTTTCCTGCTATGGATGTCTGGGGAATATGCTGAGCTGCCCAAGAAATATGCAGGCATTGCATAAATAGATGTGACTGGCAGATGTTTGCGAAGAGAGAGAGGTTTTTTTGCATTGGTTTAGCTTTGTTTTCTGAGGATATGAAACTCAGAAAATTCAGTGAGGCTCAATTCAAAATTAGCTACTCTAAAGTGTGGAGCAAGAACTGGAACTTTCAACATGTGTTTGGTGATGCTAAGGTGGGGACCATCCATCCTCCTGCAGAGGCTCTTCAGACTCTCTGGAGGACCACTGTCAGCCTGCTGCCTGCCCTTCACGAGCAAGTCATATCCATCAGCTGCCTCCTGATTGTTTGCAACCACTAGAAACTGTAATCAAATCGGACAAGAGGAGAAAGCTCAAGTATGTTAAATTCCTTAAAATGTTATGAAATTAGACAGCTGAGTAGAAGGAAAAAGGTATATGTGTCCATGCTGAAGAAAAGGTTAAGAAGCTTAGTCTCCACTGGACATCAAAGAATCAATAGAGACAAGATGTGTTACTGATTGAACTCCTTTCATTCTGCTGCTCTGGGAACAATATTTTCAGCATTTCTTTTAAGTGTAAGGGAATTTTCTGCACCTGGTGATAAACTGTGTTTAATCATTTTTACACTACTGGTGACTTTCACCAGTAGCCAAGTGATTATCATGGCAGTGTGCAATGAAGTTATCGGTTCTTCTGGATTTGTTACCTTTTGCAAGTTTGATACAGTGTTTTCCTTAAAAAAAAAAAAAAAAAAAGAAATATCTTGGCTGATATTTTATTTAGACTTTGAGGCATATGCTTTTCTACCTTTTTTTCCCCTAAAAGCATATTTAAATTTATTTAAAAACTAGGTACACTAGGAAGCAGGTAAAAATGTTGCAATTTCTCAGCAACTGCTATCTACCAACTTCTGTTGTGCACCAGTTCATGTAATCATCAAATCTAAGATGCTGAAACCTGAACTAATACTCTTTATAACACACGTAAGATATTTTATACAGCAAATCAATAATGCCAAAGGCTATTTATATACTTAAATGCCTAAGAATAAAGATTTTTTTGGTTTTTTTTGAGTTTTGTTTTTTTTCCCCTGAAAGATTAGCTGACAAATATTGTATTACCTCAGTTTTCAATAAAAGGCTTCACCTTACTGCCAGATAGCAGTGGAAAGCTAGGCTGACTATACGAAGGAAGCTAGAACAGAGGAAATATTTGCATACTAACTTAAAAGAATCCTAGTTAAACCATCTGAAACTAATACATACATAGGATACTGAGGTTGCATGTTTTTCTCTGCTACGTGCAAAGAATAATAATTTATATTAAGTTACTTGCCATCTTAAAATGATTGAGCCTCATGTTTTCTGCATGGTTTAGTACTTTCAAAGTGGGACAAGTAATTATCTCTTACATAATAAACCATCTGCATGGATATAATTAAACATTTGCTCAGTTGTATTTGATATTAAACCAGAAAAAGAATGTGGTTAAGTAGCATTTATCATGCAAAATATGCCAAAATCAGCTGAAAAAACCATCTAAAACATCCTGGTTAGTTGCTGAGCTTTTGAAGGGGTCTTGAATAGATCTCAAATGTGATGCTGCATAACTCAGGTTGACATGGTAACGTGCATAGTAAGGAAAATCTCAGCTTTATTAGCAACTTCATTTTAATTCCCTCCCCTTTTCATATGCTCCTCTCAGTTTCTGGAGTAAATGTATCTTAAGAGGCTCTGATTGTAACTCGTAATTATTTGGCATAATTAAGATGGTGTGCTAGTCTTTTATTTTGTAGGCAGCAGAGTAGTAGCAGGAATGTAAGATGAATCCCTAGCAGCATTTTTAAATGACCATGTTAAATTTAGTGCTGTTCTGAGAGAGATTATGTGTATTGCTTGGTTAATGGGATGCTTGCTATATTAGGACTGATCTGACAGCACTCTGCCAGAGGAAACAGGCAGAAAAGAAGAGATTTTCTCAATACAGTTACTCTAACAAACATACAAGCTGTTAAGGGTCAATGACCAGAGCCATAGGCCCTGAAAGACTCCTGCTGAGCAGACAAAACCAGAAGCACCATAGCTTGAGAACACAGGCTGCAGAAATGATAGCAGGGTATAAAAGGACCCTGTAAGACAGAGACAAAAGCAAGTTTGAAAGACCGAAACTGAGACAAAGTCAACACTTTTGGAAAATTTGGATAAAACTGAGGCTTCATAAATGCCCATCACAAAATTGTGGGTTTTAAAAGTAAGATAAAACCACCTCTTTGGATTGTTTTAAAATAATTCTTTCTAAAAGCTTTATTTCTTCTCCAAAGTAAGCCATACTTTGTTTTTAGCTAGAAGTCACATCTTTATACAGTTCCTAATCATCTTCTGTGCATGAGAGAGCACTACAGATTGGTGTATGGTGTGGGATGTGTCTGGCACCTTATAGCATGTGATTGAGAGGGAGGGAAGGAAGAAACTGCAGAGCTAGGATATCATCTGAGGAGCAAGATAGAGTAGGAAAGTAAAGTGCTATGCTGCATGAATGCATAAGGTATAGACAGAGCTAAAGAGGAGAGGCAGGATCTGTTTCATTGTGTGACACTTGACAGGTCTGCTGAATTCAGAATCCCAAAGGACTCAAACTCATCCAGCCTTTTGGGTATGTCATGGATGATAAAGAGAGTACTTCAGCTCTGAAGCTGACTGAGGGATAGGAGAACTGCAAGATTCCACAGAGGATAAATAAAGGCAGGCTCGGAGTGACCAAGAAAAGCTAAGCTGAAGCTTTCGCTGCAACCATGACATTGGACACTCTTCAACCCCCATAACAGCTTATCCCTTAGAAAAGTGAGATGTTATCATAACACTAGACAGCAGTGTTATGGAGTGAGAAATGACTGTCACCTGGTTTTACATGAGAACCTTGATTTACCATGGAAATACTGACATCACTGTGAGAGAGATCTCTTACAAAGGAAACCTGATCAACGAATTAGAACTTGAAAAGAAACCTGACAGATGAAAGAACAGAAAAGATCCTCCTCTTCTGTGATAACTGCATAATTAACAAGATTGAAAATGGTTGAAACTAGCTTTCATGACAGCTTCTGGATCCATGTAGTTTCACATATCTAATGTCTGATTCCTTTCACAATAGCATTCCAGACCATCAAAACCCAAGCCATCTTTTAAACTGACAAGTGGATTTTCTGTTGTTCATATAATTATAAGCATAGTAATCCTGATAAAATAAAACTGAGGAAACAAAACAAGATTAATTATTTGGAGGCAGTTTCCCCTAGGCCTACACCATTCAAAATGGAAGAAAGGAGAAATTTTAATGTTAATATCTACTATAATATCATCAATTAATTGTTAGGCTTAAAAAATGCTGGTTTTCCACATGGACTTGCTTTACTGAAGCTTCACAAACTAAAACCATGCTTGATTAAAGGTCCTTTATTTTAAAGCTATAAAGAGGTATAATTCTGTTTATGTAAAACAGCCTGTTATAAATTTTTAAGGGATTTTTTACAATAAACTTACTAAAGGAAAATTAATTAGCTCTTCAAAACAGAGGACTCTGAATTTTTAAACCACGACACACTTTCATGGCAAATTAGGTTTTGCTTTGTTATCATCTAAGAGTATGTGGATTAACTTGCTTGATACTACTTTCCTTCCTATCAACAATGGTTTGAACATAATCTTAAGATTGGTGTTTGAGTTCTTCCTGGCTGTTAACAGTAACAGCCTCTTTTTATCAAGATTAATGTGTAAGGCTGTATGTGAATGTATTTCACGTTATCTGCACCGAAACTTTCGAACTCTAACCACATGGACAAGCAGAAAAAGAGTTAATCTGGTGATACAGCACTGCCAGCTACCTTGTATCTTCTAGGTCTCATTAGTTTCCCCAAATAAACATAGCTACTGTATAGATAACAATGACCATAGTTCTTATCAAAGGACTAAACTGACAGTCCACAGTTTTAAAATTGCAGAAAAAATCTGTCTACCCCATCCCAGAGTTTTTACTTTACATTTTCTAACAAGTAATTGTAAATAGCTGGTCTTAAAAATATTTCATTTGGAATCATTTCAGATCACTGTAATTTAGACTGGCTGAAGAGTTTTCCAGGTCAAGTTTTAAATGAACTTTGGGCAAACTCTAGTTTAGTGCAGTAGAACTGGAGGTATCTGCAACTGCCCAGAAGTGTAGCATGTTGGGCAGATTTCAGTTTTGTATTTAAGCTTCTGAAGTCTGAGTTCACTTTCAGGCATTTATATTATTTCTTTGAGGAAATGGGGGAAGACTATCTGTTATGTTTACTTGCCTTCTCCATCTACTAACTGTTTAGTTTATCTCAGAGTCTCTAAATTTTATTCTTTCTAACTTTCATTCTTTTTCCTCTTTGTACACTGTTTTGGTTATCTGTGCATCTCTGACACAATCTGTGACTATTGTGGGAATACTATAAGTTGTTCTGATTTTACCTGATGTTACCACAAGTCATAACTACTCTTAACAGTATCATTGCTAATTAAAACACTGCAAATATCAGACAGAAAACTGTTACTGCCTGTATACTTACATTCATTTTTCTTTAGCGATAAGGTATTTAGGCTTGATATTTGTGATTATGTTGTTTGTCTTTTATCCGATGAACCGTACAGCTACGCAAAACCTTAGAGTGGCTAAGAATATCTGAACTAGCATCAACAGAGATGTTATTAAAGAATACTTCTCTAGACCTTCTATTTTCAATAATTTGAAGCTAAAATTATTTGCTGCTCAGCAGCTTAAAACAATACATACTATTTATCTGTGCACTAATGGTTTTAGTCGGGAAGAAATCTTTAAGATTTAATCTTCAAGATTGCTGATTAATCTTTAAGATTAATCTTTAAAATTGCTGATTGATGGCCAGCCGAACATGAGCCAGTTTGTGCCCAGGCAGCCAAGGACAAGAGCATCCTGGCCTTTATCAGAAATAGCGTAGCCCTCAGGCCTGGGGCAGTGATCATCCCCCTGTACTTGGCATTTGTTCTCAGTTCTGGGCCTCTCACTACAAGAAAGACATTGAGGTGCTGGAGCAGGTTCAGAAAAGGGCGACAAGGCTGGTGAAGGGCCTGGAGAGCAAGTCCTATGAGGAACAGCTGAGGGAACTGGGAGTCTTTAGCCTGAAGAAGAGAAGGGCTCAGGGGGGACCTTATTGCTCTTTACAACTACCTGAAAGGAGGATGGAGAGAGGTGAGATTCTATCTCTTCTCCCAGGTAACAAGTGATAGGATAAGAGGTAATGGCCTCAAGCTGCACCAGGGGAGGTTTAGATTGGCTATTAGGAAAAATTTCTCCACCGAGAGGGTGATCAGGCATTGGAACAGGCTGCCCAGGGAAGTGGTGGAATCACTGTCCCTGGAAGTGCTCAAAAAACGTGTAGATGAGACCCTTAGTGACATGATTTAGTGGTGGACTTGATGATCTTAAAGGTCTTTTCAAACCCAGTTAATTCTATGGTTCTATGATTCTAAGATTATCATGATAGTTTGGAGGTTGAATCTCAAGTGACAATTGAAATTCTCAAATGAGAATTAAATTTGCAGGCATAATGTAGAGAAATCTTTAACTAAATGTTATGAAATTGATTCTACCTGCTGCTCTGCTTAGCCATAGGTGGTTGGGTGGAAAGATCATCAGTAAAGAGATCTTTCCAGACCATGTAAGCAGTAGACCAGGATCCCTCCATAGTACATGACCCACATGAGGAGAGAAATGTTAGCCTACTTACAGCAACAGCTGGTGCCTTACACCCTTAACATGTGAGTTAACTGTGGGAAAGGATGGCATCCAAATCCTCATTCAGAAAAGATATATGTTGCTGAAAGGATCAAATCCTGGTTGTAACAGGTGATGTGGAACCCAGCAGACACTGAAAGCCTCATGCAACCAGTGCATCAGAAAAAAATGGCATGTAGAAGGTGAAAAATTTACTCCTAAACAGTGAAAATTTGAGAGACCTCCCAGGATACTAAAGGTTTCCCACTTCATTTCTCCAATTTGAATGACCTGGGATGTCTCCTATTGTTTCCTCTTTACTGCCCTCACACATCCTTTACGGACTTGAGACACACTGGCTGATTACTTGCTTGAGACTGAGCTAAGGGCTGTCTTTCCCTCTTTTCACAGAGCTCTGCCTCAGCTATTGTGATGTTCCAACGCTCTTCTGACTGATAAGACCCACATGAGAAAAAAATTATTTGAGGATTTACCTCAATAATGTGCCAACAGCTGGTGCAGAATTTCACCCTCTAAATTCTAATTCTTTAAAAAAAGCAGACCTTTCTTAAAAATAATGTTTGTAAAGATTGTGTCCCAACTGTAGCCCTTCTAACTTATTTTTAAAACACTGGTAAAAGAAACCACCATATATGCCGTTCTTGGGTTGTTCAAAAAATTGTGCACAGTTTGTGCATTTATATTCATAAAACATTCCAACTTTCTCTCAAATGAAAAAAACACTCCCCAAACCCTCAGTTTAAAGCATGTGAATACTACTGAGATTGAGTTGAGGTTATTGTGAACATACATATTCTAAATTATTTAAAATGCTTCTGCCAAAGTTTAGCAGTCAGCAAAGAACATCAATTTACTTTAATTACTTTGAAGCAGATCCTGCACTTCAGAATTATTCTGATTCAGCTTCTCAGCAACCTGGAAAGGAGAAAGACTATAGTAACAGTTTACTCAGATAAATATCGTGCTATCCTACATGATGATGGAGAATATTTTGGAGATGGATGCAGTTGTTTCACAAGTAGGAATTGGCCTGCCACACAGATAGCTCACTTATAATTGGTAATCCCAAATGATAGGGGTTTAGGTTCAATTTGTTAACCAATACAGACAAGAAAATCAAATCAGCCAAACAGCTCTTTAAATGCCCTTAATCATATCTGAAATAATAGTACCTGAAACATCTCAACAATATCTGAAAGAAAAATAATTAAGAGACGTAAGTTTGACAAACCATGCTGGAGGTCTCTTGTTGATGTAGTTAGAATATCTATGGAGTATAAAAAAGTGAAATACCATAATTTCCCAATACAAAACACTTCACTTTACAATGGATCTCTTTACAGTGGGCAAGCACATAGGAATAACTTTAGGAACATTTTATCCAATGACCAGCATGTAGTTACATCTGCTGTATACAAAGAGAGTTAAGTGCTGGTCTATAGTCTGCTTTTAAAAGGATGACTTTCTTGAAGAAGTCAGTTATAAGCAAATGAATGAGAAAAAGAGGAGTCTTTAACAGAGAATGACTTTACCAGATTCTAAAATTGAGTTGGGCAGTTAGAGAGGATATTGTCATTTTTTAAAAATATTGTAACTGAAGAGAAATACAGAGGGACAGATGATATAGCAAAAACTTTTTATTTACTCATTACTTAAGTCCAGACAAGTGAAATATCAACAACAGATGTGAGAAATCATCAATGAAACATCTTAAATCCAGGAGTACTAAGGACAAAAAGGAGTTAAAAGAAAATAATATTGTGAACAAAATTAATCTGAACAAAATCATAGGTCTGTTATTAGAAGCAGACAGTTGAAACTGTCAATAACAATGCAGAACAGACAGAAATATTCCATGAATATTTCTGCATAATGCAGTCCCAGTCATAAATGCCATGTGGTTTTCCCTAAAAATAATACGCAAATAATTTCTTAATGCATGGGTAGTTTAAGAAGAATTTATAACTGGTCTGCCTGAAAATGCTGCTATTCAATACATTAAAGAATATTAAAGAAGTATTAGAAACCTGCATAAAGCCAGGGTTACATTTAAACAACAAAAATTATGACCTAGATTATACAATTTGAGCTGTGCTGGAATCAGTAGCAGGTAAAATAACTGAAGGTCTGATATGTGATATAATCAATACAGAAAATGACTGTGTAAGTAGTGCCAATGAGCATGTCAAATTGGGTAGCTTTCTGGGTGAGACTGTCAAACATGATTGATAAAGATGACTGCATCGACATACACTTCTGTAAAACAAGCATTCAACAGGACATCAATCTAATTAAGCGATCAGCGTTATACAAAATCAGTAACATGTAATAATTAATTAAAAATCAACTAAATGACAGATCTCCAAAAGTAACTATAAACAGCTCATTATTATCCCTGGGGTAATTCTAGAGGAATTTGTGGAGTTCTGCTCTCTTCCATGAGTGAGTTTTCCCCAACATGTTGGTGCTTGGTGCCAGGATTCTG
Source organism: Psittacula echo (assembly GCF_963264785.1). Classification (NCBI taxonomy): domain Eukaryota; kingdom Metazoa; phylum Chordata; class Aves; order Psittaciformes; family Psittacidae; genus Psittacula; species Psittacula echo. Next base: position 103,064,868 of record NC_137736.1, read on the forward strand.
CCAGCCCAGCCCAGCCCAGGCCAAGCCTCCGCAGTGCCCAGGGTACTAGTGCAGCTCCAGTCGCTTGGACCCCTGCTGGGAGATGGCACCGGCTGTTTGCTCGAACAGGCATCTGCGACCACACCATTCCCCTGGTTTGGCGTCCGAAGAGCTTAGTGCCTCTCTGACATGAAGTGGAGCGAGCTTTAAACACACCCTTGACACCAGTGCCTTAGAGGTTTGAGCCCCACATTTTAGAAAATGCTCTCCTCTGCTGCTACATAAATTTATGAGTGATCTGAAGAAACATTCAACAGCATTAATGGTAAAAATTGCAGATGACATAAAATGCATAAAGTACTAAATAATGCAAAGAGAAAACAGTTTTTCTGTAGGGAAATTGACATCCTTTAGTAAGCCAGGATCATTTGAATGTGCTTTTTGAGACAGCTGAATGCAAGGTCATTCAGCAGGAACAAGGAATGTAGGTCACATTTAGAAGTCTGGAGATTGTGTCTTGGAAAGCAACGACTCTTAAAAGGATTTAGGGGTCACAGTGGTGAGCCAACTAAAGAGAAGCTTCCAGAACATGTTTCAAGGCATTTGGTACTGCCTTCAGATACAGGAGTGTTGGGTGGTGACATAAACTGCATCCAATTCTACCACACACTTTTGACAAAGGTGCTTAAAAATTAAAAATGTTCATAAAAGCACTGCTGGAATACTGCTAGATCTGGAAAATCTGATTAACAATAACAGAGGTTAAAAGTCCAAGTTACTTACTTTACCCAAAGAGGCATTAAGAAGTGGCTGCATTGAGGTCTATAAAAATCCATTACGTATTTCTAACAAGGAAAAACAACTCTGTCAGTAGCAAAACAGTACGCTCTTTTAACAGGGTGACCATACACCTGTTGAAAAAATGTATGCAGGTTTTGTTTCTATTTAGAATTGCACTGTTTTAATTTGAGGACAAACATGAAAAAAGTAAAGGAAAAGCACCTTTCAAAGTGCTTTAAAAAAAAAGCATGGCAGGCAAGCATGACAAAGGCAAAGAGACTGCATGGTATGGTGTTGAGTCTTCACGTTGAATACAGAACTGCAAATGAACAAAATAACACATTTTAAAAGACATTTTCCTATTGGGTTTATATTTCCGTGTTGATTTATGTTGTATTCTTTTCTTTTGACCTTTCTTATTTTTTTTAAACACAATCAGAATGAAGATCTTTCTTGAACATCTGTGAAATATTTTGTACACTCAGGCTAGACGTAAATAATACATGTTGGCGAGATGTAAACACCAATGGGAGAAATAAATTATGTAAGTGAACACAGGGCACTATAGCTAAAGTAATGAGCTGAAATATAAGAAACTTCTATTAACTTGATCATCAGAAAAAAAATCCTTATAATTGAAGGAATTCAATTTTGAAGAGATGTCTCCTTTGGGAAGTAGAAGCCCCATTACCTGAGGAATTTAAAATGAACTGCACAAAACAGCACTGAAGAATGTTAAAGACCAATCCTTTATGAGGGCCATGATTGTCTTTTCCATCTCAAATCTTTGTGATCTCCTGTTTTTTCTTATAATTTAAGACTATACTGAATATTTTGATTGTAGAGCTACAAAAGAAGCGGTTTAAAGAACAGAATTTTATTGCAAGATTACCAGAATTGTTTTAAAATTAGTTTCCATTATCTAATCTAGTATACCAACATTACTAATACCACCACGTTACATCTAAACATAGACCAAGAGATTTTCAAAACCAACAGACTGGTGAAACACTCAGTGTGGAGGTGCTCAGTTTTTAGAAACTTGCTTCTGAAAAACATCAATCTCTACTAAAGTGCCTCAGCACTCCATTGACCACTGGGGAAGAATTAAGTGCCTTGGAACAAGACCCACAAAAACTAAGCTAGGTGGTAAGAGTGTACTGAGGACAGAGTTGTACACTGAGTTCCAAATCTCTTTGATGTTCAGGTGTTTTAATGCTATTATTCCTTCGAGCAGAGGTTTTCCTGAAGGTTTTAGGTGCTTGTTTCTCTTTCAAAAACTAAGGAAACAAATGTAGCTGGAAGACTCTTGTCTCTGCTCTATAGTTCAGAGATTAAAGAACTCCTCCTGGACAATGAAGACACAGCAACAACTAGTTTTTTTATTTTAGGGAATCTCGTGTCTTTTAAGAGCCTCTCTGAGGACTATTCTAGGGGAATAGAAAAGAAGGGGAATGCACCAGCCTCTTCTTCCTTTGAGCCTCTTACAGTTTTTGTAGACTGAAGGCTTTGTTTGCCTTCAGACAGATTAAGCGGGAGCCCCTATTCTGATTAGAGGTCTACGACTGGGAACAGGTCACCCTGGGCTTAAGCCCCTTCTCTACTGATTGTTTCTGGATTTATGGATATAAACCACATAAATGGTCCATAGTACAGACATAAAAAGCCATCTTTTGTCCTTCCCAAGTGAGTGCCATATCCACAAGGTTACAGACTAATTCCCTCTCTCTGCTCTAATGCATTTTTAATTCTTTCAAAGTGAGCAGCTTTAGCAGAAGGGACAGACTGTTTTCTTCTCTTTCACGTCCCCGTGGACTATGGGATGTTTACCTGACAAGTGAAAGAGAGTTGAAGTCTTGGTTTTCCAAAGGAAAGTAATCCAGGTCCTTTACCTGGAGAATGTCTTAGTCACTCGGATCTTTACATTAAAATGCAGAATAACGAAGCCTTTGGAAAGAAAGCATCAGTTATGGCTGATTTTTGTGTGGAGGTGGATTTAGCAAATGTTCTCCAAGATCTGAGGGGCTTGGGTGTGAGAGGAGCAAGACAGTCAGATGAAGCCTGAGACGCCTTTGGGCAAATACAGCTTCTGGGGAATTTAAGTATAAAACCTGTAGTATCTATGGAGGTTAGTCACCCCCAGGGGCAGCTGTAACTGAGCATGTGGTGTGAAGGAGCCTGGCTCCAGTTTTAGTACATAAATTTCACATCAGTCCCACCTTCAGCACCCAAGCCCTGCCATAGGAATCTGGGGACTGGGTGAATCTCATAGAATCGTAACCAGCTAGGCTGGAAAAGACCTTTAAGATCAAGTCCAACCGTTGCTCCAGGACTGTCAAGTCCACCACTAAACCATGTCACTAAGGGTCTCATCTACACGTTTTTTGAGCACTTCCAGGGACAGTGATTCCACCACTTCCCTGGGCAGCCTGTTCCAATGCCTGATCACCCTCTCGGTGAAGAAATTTTTCCTAATAGCCAATCCAAACCTCCCCTGGTGCAGCTTGAGGCTGTTACCTCTTGTCCTATCACTTGTTACTTAGGAGAAGAGAGACCCCCACATCTCTCCATCCTCCTTTCAGGTAGTTATAGAGAGTGATAAAGTCCCCCCTGAACATTCTCTTCTTCAGGCTAAACACCCCCAGGTTCCCTCAGCTATTCCTCATAGGACTTGTTCTCCAGACCCTTCACCAGCTTTGTTGCCCTTCTCTGGACCCTCTCCAACAACTCAATAATGCCAAGCGACACATTTGGTAAAAATACTTCCAGAGGGCGTCTTCTGGACTCCGGGCCGGCAGCTGCCCCCCCGGCAGGCACGGTCCTGCCAGCCGCCGATGGAGCGCATCCCCCGGCCGAGGTTCGCCACGGCGGCGGGAGACAGCGACTCGCGGTACGGCCAGGAATTAACTCAGGGGCAGCCCAGTGGGACCGTAACCGATCGTCCAGGTGCGCCCTCTTCCTCACGGCCCCCACCCCAGGCGGCAGCTGGGTTCCTTCGCACCCACCGCCTCGCGAGCTTGGCACACTGTCGGGGAGGCTCCGCGGCGCCGGGGAAAGAGCGGGCTCTCTAAGGCAGGAGGAGAGGGGGAGAGAGAGGCGATGGCACCGCCCTCCGGAGAGAGCGGCGGGGAGAGGCTGGTGCGAAGCGCCGCATCTCAATGAGGGCCGGGCTAATGCAAATCACTGCAACCGGCAGCAGCAGAAGAAAGGCGAAGCAGCTGCAGCCCGGGCTCCCCAGCAGCGCGCTCCAGCCAGGGGAGGCGTAACAAAGGCAGCGGAGCCGCTTTCTGCGGCAGCTCCTGCGATTAGAGCCGGCTGGTGGCCGGGGGGGTGAGGGGGGAGCTGCCGCTCTCTGGCCTCATCCCATTTCGAGCTGCCGCCTCCCCTCCGCGCCCCGCCGGCAGGTCCAAGAGAAAAGGTGTTCGCCAGGCTGCGGAGAACAGGTGAGCTCCCGGGCCAGGGCTTGTGGGGCCGGGGTCGTCCCTCCTCTGCGCGGGGGCTGCGGCGTCGGGGCGCGGCGCGGTGCACCTGTGCCCATTGTGTGGGGCGGCGGCCTCCGCCGAGCGCCGCAGCGCCCTACCCGGGCGGGCCGCGAGTGCCGGTGTGATGTGTGCCCGGCGGCGGGAGCGTGGGTGTCGGGCTGTCCCCCGCTCTGTCCCCCTGGCTGCCCGTCCCTCGGCACCCCGGGAACGGACCAGGTGCTTCCCTCGTGCGCCTGCAGCCGAACGCACCTCGATTTTGTCAGCGTGTGCGATTCTCGGTGCGCTACCAGCCCGCAGCGGGGCTGAAGTGCTTGATGCCGCTGTATGTCAGACACGTTTCCCCTACCTACCCCAGCAGAATGAACCCCTCTCTTCTTGAAGCCGCTGCGGCATGTGGCCACGTTTTAACCCCCCCACAATGACTTGGTAGTGAGCCTGCGGCTTAGTCTCTGAATGATCTTCGCTGGGTGCCAGTCTCATCTCTGCGTGATGTATTTTTTTTCATCAGGTTGTTTTATGTAATTGCTCACCCACACCTGCATTATAAATAATTCTTTAGCGGATGTACAGGGTGTGAAGTGTTGGGCATGATGATTTTGCAGGGGTGTGTCCCTTCATTTTTCTGTCTCTGTATGTATGTGAATGTATATTTATGCCCACATAAACGGAAACATCAGATCAAATTGTTTAGGATTTCTTTGTCTGCTCTGACCTTGTGGTTTGAATGTGATTTCTGCAGCATAACAGGACTGTAGTGTTCAAGGGAGCTCTATTTCCTTTTTAAAGGGCGTAATTGGGAATTACAGCCATTATTGATAAAGCATATGTGTGTGTGGAAGAAAGGGCAGCAACTCACATTTCTACCTTTCCCCATTCAAAATTGGTAAAACTGAAAGTCTTTAAAAAAAAAGAAAAGTATATCTTCATGTAAACTTGCTTTTCGTGGTGGTTTTTTTATTTGTGTCTGAGATGGTTTAAGCAAATGAAATAGCAGACCTAAGAAAAATCCATTTTTCTTGGCATAGGCATAGCTTTTGAGATTACAGTTTCTGGATTGTGAGTTCTAGGATTGGTTAAATCTGAATAACAGGTTTTCATAGGAATTAGAAGAGAAGTAAAACAACTGACATGATTTTTTAACATGGAAACGTTGGTGGTATGTTCTTGACTCTAAGCTCTGGCCACTGAGTGATATTTTGTGTTTAAACTATAGAAGAGTGTCAGTGATATGCCATAGTAAGTGTTCTTTCACTGAAGTAGGCTGTATGTGTGTATATATACTGAGGAGGAAAAATGTAGATTAGTCTTTTTCTTTTATATGTATAATACGCAAATATATACTAGAATCATAGAATACCTCAAGTTGGAAGGGACCCATAAGTATCATCGAATCCAACTCCCTGCTCCTTGCAGGACTACCTAAAACTAAACCATATGGCTAAAAGTCTCATCCAGACATTCCTTGAACTCTGACAGGCTTGGTGCCATCACCACTTCATACTGTATTGTTTATATGTTTTAGGTACCTTTAAAGTATTTACAAATATAAATCTTGCATATAAACATAAGCACATGATCCTGTGCTAATGTAACAGAGTAAGCTGTGAGCTGTAACCAAATCAGGGTAAATAATCTCCACCACGGCCCCACACTTGCAGCGATTGCCTTAGGTGCCTAGTTCCAGTCAAGCACTGTGAAGTTGCTGAGCACATCCCCTACAGCTTTGCAGCATCAGGGTCCAGCTGTATAATCACTGCTTTAATGCAAACTCTTGTGAGCTAAAGAGCATCCTTTTACAACATGCTTTACAACTGGTCTGAATATATTTTTTTCTTCTTCATGGTCACACAATCATGGGTGGTTGAAACAAAGCTTGTGCTTGATATTTTTTTTCTTTTATTGGAAATCAATGGGAGAGGCCACTTCTAAATTAGGTCTCTGTGTATGTGCTATAAATAAACTTAACTATGCTTTGCTATTCTGCAGACAATGCAAATCTAGATGGATCCTAAATTAAAAGAAATGTGTTTTCAGCTTAATGATATTTTGATAATTCTGTTTTTATAATATTTTTATTTATGAAGATAAATGTGCAACTTGTAGTGTTCAGTCTTGTGTTGTTCATAAAAAGGAACAGAAGTACCTACTTCCTTGATTTCATTTCAGAACATGTGAGTGTCCGTATCTGTGGTCTGTATTGAACAGCTGGGATCATTTTGGTCAGAGTTGATGGGTTTTTGTCACTGTCAAACATGGGAGACACCAATTGATAATTTACCCATCAACACTGAATTATCGCTCCTTTGGTGATGGTTTTGTAGGTGAAAGAAGCTGTCAGCCTTAATCAATTTGAGTATTAGGCTTAGGATATTAATAATGCATCTTGCAAATGTTACAGAGCACTGAAGTAGCTTTCTCATTGAAAGGTACTCATTTCCTGTCTCCCTCTAATATTTTTTTTTTTATTATTTCCTTGAATTTGAGCACTTCTGTTTTTCAGTGTATGCAAAGTATTTGCACAAGGACAAATGAAATAATTTACTACAAAGCTTAGGCTGTAGGGAAACCAGTATTTGGAACATGCAAGGACTGTTGAACAGTGGGCTTGACCCACTGAGTAGTAGTCCTGATTCTCATCTCCAACCTGCAACACCTGTTCCTCTGATGAGTTCTTAACTGCTTACTTGTTTGTGACTGCTCTTCTGAAATGGAACGTCTTGAGATCACAGTTGGAACAAACAATTTAGTGGGATGAATGGTCTGGAAGGTAAACTGGACTCAAATAGCATTTGAATATAACATGAGAAGAAGTAGAAAGTTGATGTGGGTTTTTTTTATTTTTTTTTTTTTATTTTTTTGTTTATTTTTTTCCCAGTAGTTCAACTTTGTCTCCTCATTTTCACAGTTTTTACTGAATTTGAACACTTTTTAATGTTGCATATTACTAGCAGTTGGTTTCATGAGTGCCATTGCTATGCTGTATACAAGCCTAACTTGGTTTTATGGCCTTGCAAGAGAGGTAGCTGTAAAATGAATGTGTGAATGTGATGTGGTTTCATTCAAACACTTTTTTTCTCAACCTGAAAAGCAGTCCTGTGTAAGTGCCATGTATAGACCATGAATTCCCAAAGTGAGCTTCCTTAAAATGTGTAAGTTTCTTAAACTTTTTCTGGTCTCTTTTTCATCCCTTAGATTGAACTTCAATATGTCCTTTGGGAGAGATATGGAGCTGGAGCATTTTGATGAGCGTGATAAAGCGCAGCGATATGGCAGGGGATCCCGGGTAAATGGTTTGCCCAGCCCTACTCACAGTGCCCACTGCAGCTTTTACAGAACCCGCACTCTACAGACCCTGAGTTCTGAGAAAAAAGCCAAGAAAGTTCGTTTCTATCGTAATGGAGACCGGTATTTCAAAGGGATTGTATATGCCATCTCCCCTGACCGATTTAGGTCCTTTGAAGCTCTCCTGGCTGATCTGACCCGAACTCTGTCTGACAATGTGAATCTGCCCCAGGGAGTGAGAACAATCTACACGATTGATGGCTCCAAGAAGATTTCCTCTTTGGACCAGCTAGTAGAAGGTCAGCAGTAAGATTTGGAGGCATAAAGTTATGTTTGAGTTGGTGTTTGTTTGTCTAATCTGTTTTCTGTAAGTAGGTAATAGTATAGTTCTTGTTGATAAAGTAAAGATCTTCAGTGGTATAATTAGAATTGTGAATATCTTAAAGTGTGCCATGAAATATTGTTGCCTTGCTTCCTATTTCCCTCTTGTTGAAAGTGTTTGACCTTTCCTTTTCTGTTAATCTAGTGTTTATAGTCCTAGATCTCAAAGATCACATCTGTTGCTTCTCTTGAACTTGCATATTTAAAAATGCCAATGCTGATGAGAGTTTAGTCAGTTAAGCTTGATGAAACTTATATGAAATTCTTCTGATGGATTTTAACCATTTATTTTTTTTTTTAAAGTCTGTGTCTATCTAGTGTAAAGCTCCAACGCTTCCCTACAAGTAAATATGCCTTAAGTAAAACACTCTCCTCTCATTGAGTAGCATAAATGTAGGCAACTTGTTGTAATTTTGCAGCCATGGGGTAGACTGTAAACTTTTCTCCCCTGTAGCATTTCCCTTTTCCTCTTCCCCAGTCCATAGGCACCCTTACCTTTTCGTTAAATAAGGCTCATGTACCTGCAGTATGAAGCATTACTAGTGATTTGGTCAGAACTAACAGGTCCTGGTCACTGTCAAACATCAAAGACTCCTGTTGCCAATTTGCGCATTGACACTGAAATTTTCACTCTTTCACAAATAGTTTTGTTGGCAAAAGAAACTGTCAGTATTAATCAATTTGAGTAGTAAACCTAGGCTATTAATAATACTTACTGTATTAATAAATACAAGTTTTAAAAGTTGCTTTAGTAGCTTTTCCAACAGAAAGTGCCTCTGGCTTTCAGTGGGTTTCTTTTTGTGTGTGTGGGTAGTAGCTCCTTGTACAAAACACCAGACTGTATAAGGTCTGAAAGCATTAACTGGCACGTGGCCATAACCAGGGTTGTTTTTTATCTGTAAAATTCAAATGCAGGCGGAAAAGGTGGAACTATGTTTTCATTGTTGTATTGTGGGCAAACCTGCAAAGCCACTGGATAGCCAATTTACAGTTGTAATAGAGATTGTAATTTCTTGATGATTTTCATTTTTAGCAGTGGGTGAGAGAATTTGCAGTATCAGGATGTAATGAGAGAATTGGAAGGTGGCTAATGTGGGGAGAGAAGAAAAAAAGGTTAATAATGAATAAAATTCCTGAAAGAGGAGCGCATCTTTGCATAGCGGGTATTCAGCCACCGTTGAGTTGTCTGCTTTACGTGTCATAGTAGAGGAAAGCTTTGTAAGCAGTTTTATGAAGAGGATATTTTTGATAATCCCCCTTGCATAAAAAAAGAGAGTAGGAGACAACATGAAGATGCTCAAAAAGAAAATTGAAGCGGTAGGATTATGCATGTAAGTAAGGGTTTTTGAAGTTAGGACAATAGGTTTAGTGAAATTAAAAGGAAACTGGTCTAAGATCAATGTTATGAATTCCAGGGCAAAGTTAGAACTGTATTTGTCAGGACAGTATTTAATTGGTGCAGAAAATCGATTTCTGTGAGGAAAGACCAATATTAATCACCATCTGTTTAAAACCAGTGTTTGTACATTTTATTGTCTCATTTGATTGGTATGCTCATCAAGAAGCACGTATCATTGATGCTAATGTTGCATCAATGCAGTGTCTTTTGCTGCCAGTCAGAACCAGCTTTTGAAAAGAAAGAACTGAATGCACAAATAAATTCAGCAACCTATAAGGTTGGTTTATTTTGGCATCCTAGAAAAGAATAACACCAATTATAAATGAGTCAGTCAAAATGAATGACAGTACAAGCGCATGTATATTTTAAGTAAGGGCTTTGGAATTTCTTTTAGCTCTGTGGGACTTTATTCCTTACCTTTTCAATGAACACATCTACCTTCCTGTGTGTAGTTCCAGTTGGACAGTCTTATTTTCTTGTGCCAGTAACATGGTGGGATTTGCAGAAGTCAGTCTTTGAGTGCAAGTAGAGATCTGCATCCTTCTTCCACCTGAAAGGGCGCTTCTGTCTATTTGTATAAAGGAGATGGATTATTGTTTATATCATAGATCTTCACTGTGCAGTACAGGGTCATATATTATTATCTCAGTGATGGTTTTTACATAATCCCCTTTCACTCTTTACCGTACAAATTTATTAGAGTTTGGCTAGTCTGCTACTGCATTAATTAGCTTGAAGCTGTGCTTTGTGTTTAAATAGCTGGAAAATCACTTGATTTTTGCCTCTTGCCAAATGACATTTGTGCTCACACTACTGAAATATTAAGTATTACTTTCTATTCCCTTACTGTATGAATCCATTTAATGAGACTGCTATGAATTTAGATGATTTTTTTTTATTTTTTTATTTTGGAGGTGGGAGGGTACACTGATTTTAGTGATTGTGTTGTAAGGTAAATGTGTAAGGTCTTGATTTGGTGTTGGTTTTTTTTGCCTTTATGCCTGTGAAGAAATTCCTGTACTCTTACCTTCCCATCTGGTACATGAAGATAGAGAAGCAACTAGCTCCTGGGGGAAACAAGACAGCAGCCACTGTCTTTCATCTTAGAGCTTAATACATAGAACTGCATGAAAGATAGTCACAAAGGAAAAAGATTGTAAAGGAACTGGTTTGCTTCAGTAATATTTAGTTCTGTCCTGCACAGAATTCAGAGCTGGCATGGTTGTATGCTGATGTTGTAGGTTATTTTGAGGTGCATGGACACATCTTCCCTTTGTTTGAAACTAATGACTTCCCTAGGTTTGTTTGGTTGGGTTTTTTTAAGACTTGGTATATGTGAGATTTGTTGGAATTTGATAACAAGGGTGTGTAGTGTTGCAAATTTTCACATGCTCTGTAACTTCTGTTCTTCTCTACCTTAGATGAAGGAAAAAATTAAATGGATTCATGTTGCATTCTTTTTGTCAGACCTCGTGTTCAGGACCCTCTTACCTTTAAAGAATTGTTTCCAAATGTGACATGACTTTATTCCCTAGGTATGACATGCAGTCAAAGCATGTAGTATCAATAAAGATGAAGTTGCTCTTAAGACTAAATTGTCTAGCTGTAAACAAAGTCTAAGGAAAAAACAAAATGCCTTTTACTTTTCCAAAAGTATACCATCTTTAAAGCTAAAGGCAAAGACTCATGAGTCTTAACCAAAAATTACCACTGAACAGTATATCAAGAAAAGTAATAGATTATTATGAGCAGCATTACTTTGAAACAAAGAGTATTATTTACTGTTTTTACTCCTGGGGTCCTGCTGTTTGGAACAAAGACCACAGAGTGAATCCGTAGCTAGAACTGCATCCCTTTCCCATTAATTTTTATTATAATATTGCCTCAGAGTCTTGGTTATGAACCAGGATCATTTTAGGTTTCCACAATACCTACCACAAAAGATGAACCCTGCAGCAGATAATTGGCGGTCAAAGACAAACCAAAACCCCCAAACCACAAGGCTGAGAGAGTACTGAGAAACAATATTGTCACATGTCAATATTGGGGGCACTGCCAATCTATTGTAAAGACTTGAATGTGTGTGTGTGCACATATTGGGTAGGCATAATGGCAACAATAGTTTTTAGGAATAATCTGAAAAATAAAAATGAATGTATCTCAGGAATTGTTTTGGAGCTGCAGTCCTCATTGAAGGAGCAGTTTGAAAGAGCAGAGATATACCAGATTTAAAATCTGGTAATGGCTCTAACAGGCTGATAACTCTTGGGAGAGGTGAACCTCACTGCGGTGGCAGAGGAGATGATGGGTCACCTGAGGTCTGCAGGAAGGCTCTTGCGAGTTGGAGGTGGGCAATTGTGTTTGATGCAGCAGAGAAAGCTGCCTGCCAAAGGAGGGTTCAAAAGGCAGTGTCTCCTTGCTAAAGTGCTGGGCAGACTGTGACAAAGTTCCTGACTCTTTCTGTATGTGTGTCTTGCTACTCCCACTGTCACCTCATTCATCTTAACTCAGCTTTTCCCTCTCCTGCCTGCTACTACTGCTGTCACCTTTACTCTGTTGCCCTCTCCAGTGGTGCTGTTGAGAAGCCCAGCCAGTTCAGACTGTAGGAATTGATTGACATGGTCTCTGATGCACATTAGAGCTAATGCTCTTTCTTCTAAGTCATGTCTACCTCAGCAGCTGGGAATTGGTGGACTGGAAAGATTCATATGCATATGTAATATGCTATCAAAATAATAACAGTAAAGTATCTGTTTAAATGTTTGTAGAGCTGGATCTGTGTGGACATTTGTTTATAGGATTGAATTTATACCGGATATTTACCATGGACTTGATCCAGGGCTATCAAAGTTAGTGAAACTTGGAGTGGATCCTGTGGCAGAAATGCCTGCAATCCTTATATTGTTTGATAAACAAACCACTGAATAATCCTGTTGCATAAAATGGTAGAGGGTTGTTCTGGCACAGGTTTTTTTGATTATTTTTTTTCATGAATTTGAGGAGATTCATCCATTAGTTTCATTCACTTACATTGTGTCTTCCTTAACTGCTTGGAAAGTCCCATGCTTTCTTTCTCTAGGTACTTTCCATTTTTTTTTTTTTAAGCATGGAACAATGCCTGTCTTGCTTGTAGAAAGACTACAGAAATTTGGTGGGGTAGAGAGGGAGGAAGTATGTCTTTATTTTTTCATTTGTTTTTTGATGAGGAAAACAACAAAGTTTTAGTCTAAGCTGAGCCGGAAGAATAATGTGCGAAAGAAGTCCTTTAAAAGGTTTGAGGAGATCTGTTTTAAACCAGTGCTTTCTGGTGCTTCTGATTGCTAGGTGAACATGGGTAGGTCAGATTTATTTCCTGTAGCTCCGTCTCTTTTGCACTGTTGCATTTTTTTCAGACACTGCAGGAAGACAAGGCAGCAGTAATGTAGTTTAAATAGGTTATTGCTCTATTAACCAACACATTTGGGAACTATCAGGTAGTAACTTATTTGGTTCAGGTCATCTTCCTTTTGCAATTTGCCCTGCATGGTGAGGGATAGTCAGAATTCTTTGTTCTTTCCCCGGAGAGGTTGCTCTTCTGCCTTTTGTATGTACAAAACCAAATGGTGGAAATGAAGCAAAGCTGGTGTACCTGTTGCATGGGGTACCGGGGGAATCAGTCCCTTTCCTGCTCTCTGAATTTGTTTCCTACCCTATCCACTGAGAAAATGGACCACGATGAATGCTGCACTGAACAACTTCACCACCAAAGTGTGCAAGCACCATGGTTCCTCTACCTCAGGTGGGCTTGTAGATTAACTTTCCTAGTATGTACTCTGCTCCAAGGAGCCAACACTATTTTTAATAAATTGGCTGTTGTCCTTCCTCTACAAAGAGGGGTTGGTTGTTCTCTCTGCATGACTCAGACAGGTTCTGTGTTCCTTCTCCAGGATGTTCACCTAATATCAGCTGGCTTCTTTATAAAGCCTTTTTAGGCCAAGTCGACTTTAGCACAGAAAAGCAATGCCAAACATCCCTTTTAAGAGATAGCACCTTGATCATTCTTGTAGTGAGAATATCAGCAAGCTGAAGGAAGGAAACAAATTGTTAATACCAATAGGCCAAAAAAGGGATCAACTCTTGAGTCAGGAAAGCTCCAGTACAGAGATATTATTTTTCTAAATTATATTTTTAATACGTGAAGCATGTCATGAAATTCTTGTGCATGTTGTGACCCCTAAGAACTATCCTTCAGTGTTACATGGCCCTAATGGTTCAGCTGCATTGAATTTTGACAGACATGTCACTACAGGTAGTAGGGTTTTGTTTGTGTCTCTCATTTTTTTATTTTTTAAATATAAACGGTGTTTCGGGATCTGTCCTCCTACATGATTAGCTTTCTGATTAGCTTCTCAATGCTGAGATAAATTTTAATTGTTCCACATGGATTTTCCTGAAGTGTTGAGCACTTGCACAAATTAAATTGTGGGATTCCTGATTCAAAACTGGCAAACAAGCATTGTGTGTAATTTTTATTTTTTTCTTGAAGAGTTAAAGTGATGTGTGTTTCATTTACACTGTTGCTATGAAGAAGTAGGGGCTGTCAGGAAAAGGATACTTTATAAGATTAATGACTTTTTTTTTTTTTTCCATAGATTTCAGATCTCCCAAAACAGCTGAGTTTCCCTCTTTTCTTTTTCTAATGGCTATTGATACTGTAATCAAGTGTCAAAATTTCATTAGTGACAGCTTACTGCACTGTGAAAAGCTTGCTCTCCTCTCTTGGGGAACTGCAATCAAATAGACATTTCAAATGGACTGTCTTTTCTATGCTTTTGTTTAATCCACCATGTCCAAAGATCCCTTATTCAGCACGTGTTATTTATCTAGTGTTTGAAGACGCTTACATTCTTTCTCCAGCTGCCAGTTAGTCACAGCTGGTATTTGTGCTCAGGCTTGCCCCAGAATAAGAGCTGATGGTGCTCAGTGGGATTACCTCTGGATGTGTATTTTCCTGGTGCTTTGGAGCTGGGAACACCAATTTGCTGCTGGTATTGCCTGTCTGCAGATTACACAGTTTCTGTCTCTCCGCAGGTACAGTCATGGGGGTGAAGCTGTTGTCTCTGAGGTTACCAAAAATAAAAATAAAAATAAATTTTTGTCATCACCTGATAGTTATGAAGCAGCAATAATTGAGGTGAAAGGTGGATTTATTGGACTAGTAAGTCATGCCCCTTGTGAAATGTCTGTGCAGTCTTCTCTCCTGAAGGTAACTATGAAAAAGAAGAGGGGATGAAAATCTAGGTGAAGGACTGTTGTCCTTTTCTTTGAGATTTCATCTGCACATAGACACCATGGCTCTAAAGGATTAGGCTAGATACTAAAATTTCTGGGTGCTGTCAGGGTGGGTTCCACATTCAGGAAACTGACAACTCGTGGTTCATTACTGTAGTAAAGCCTTTCTGTTCTGAAGTTACCATATATATGTCTATATCCCTCTCAAATATATACAGTGGATAACAGGAAGAACTTACCTTTGTTTCTTGTAAGGTTGATGTAAGTATTTAATCTTAGATTCTTTTCTTGATGATTTAGATGTTACTAGAATGCACAGATTAACTTGAGTTTTCATGATGACTAGTAAGCACTGCAATGTCTTCACCTCGCACTTGGTATTTTGTTCAGCTTTAAAAGAATGCTTTAAAAAAAAAAAAAGAAGAAAACAAAAAGTCTTTTTGTGGTTCTTGCTTGATTACACTCCATTACATCTATCTTTGCTGCTGAGTGGTCCATCTTCACATGTAGCTCTGACTTCTTTGTCTTTTGGTGTTCTTCCACTTCCTTTCTGATAATCTCAGTGGAGTGTGTTACTGTCTGGTATTTGGAGCATCATGCCAATAGACTTGAACCTCTGTTGCATCTGAGGCCTCATGTCTCAGATCATCTCATCTATTTTTAACTGTGGTAACTGTGTACCTGCCAGCATCTCTTGTATGCTGTCTTGTCTGTGGGGAAAACCTTAAAGTTTGTGTCCAGAAGTAAAATTTAAATACTTATTTTTCTTTTAAGAGTTGAACTGTAAGTCCTCTTTCCTTGGGGTAGGTATCATTAGGAAAACCTTTGGTTCTTATGTGTTTTTTGGCGTAGGAGGTACATCACTGGGTTTTGTTCTGGTTTTGTTTTAATACCTTGGCTAAACTGCTAAAATGAAGGTCTCTGTGCTGATAGCATACACTGAACTTCTGAACCCAGAAGAATTAAAACATTTCAGATGTCTTTGTGGTATTGTTCAGGATGAGATTTTTTGCATTATTTGTTATGGAGTTTAACTGTAGGCTGCCAGAAGGTGTGGTCTTGCTGGATATAGTGTTGTTTCCTTTGGTGGTTTTGTTTTTCTTTTTTTCCCCAGCCGAAGGGTGAACTGAATCAGCTGATTGTTGCAAAATTAGTATTGTCTTTGTTACGTTCAGTCAGATCACCAAGTTGATCTAACTTGCCCAGTGCAACTGGCAGCACTGTCACTCAGACAAGCTCAAGGGAGAGGCTGAGCGCATCTAAGCGTATTCTCTTTTCACAGTAGCTGGCAGTTGTACTTCATTAAGGGGTTAATCAATTGGGATATTCTGGTGTTTATATCTTTAGGTCCCCCAAAATTGTGTGGGTGTGGTATTTGCAGAAATATTTTATTGTAGATAATGTTCCATTGGAGATCTTAGCTACAATCCATTTTTTTACCTTAAAGTATGGTAAATTTGTTGTGAGTAGTGCTCTATAATTATTCCTCTTTGCCTTCCTTTCTGCCCCTTATTATATGTTGAGTCGATAGAATAATAGTGAGATTTCCTGCCTCTACATATCCTGCACTTATGCTACCTAAAGCTTTAAATAATCAAATGTTAACAACTCTCCTATGACACTTTCATCCACCTTTTATGGAAAGTTATTTGTAACCTGTAGTTTCTGATAATGTTTCATATTCTTTCCCATGAAGTGTTTAGGGCCTGCTGTTTTGTTAGGAGCGGGCAACTTAAGCATGAAGGCTGGGGGACTACTGTGATAATGTGCTGGGGCTGGGCAGCTGATTAGATATGAACACTAGTTACTGACAGCAGCGATCCCCGCTGCAGATAGTGTTTTCTGAAAAGAAAACTGCTGCTTTCAAGGATTTTATAACAGCATTTTCTGAATGGTTAGCCAATGAATGATGTTTAAAAGATACTTTACAGTCATCTGGGAAGGGAAGAGAGAGATACTTTATGTAGATCAAGAATGATAAGAATAATGTTTAATAATTTGAGGATTTGATTTGATATTTTTCTGTTGTGTTGGTTTCTTTTTTTTGTTGTGTCCCCCTCCAGTCTGACTTGCTGGTCTGGCACTTTTGTTTCTGCAGGGGAAAGCTATGTATGTGGTTCCATAGAACCCTTCAAGAAACTGGAGTATACGAAGAATGTAAACCCAAACTGGTCAGTGAATGTTAAGACAACTTCTACTTCTCGTTCAGTGCCGTCTCTTGCCACTGCTAAAGGAGGTACTCCAGATGCAAAAGAAAATAAGGATTTCATTAGGCCTAAGCTAGTCACTATCATCAGGAGCGGAGTGAAGCCACGAAAAGCAGTCCGGATTCTGCTCAACAAGAAGACAGCACATTCATTTGAACAGGTTCTTACTGATATAACTGATGCCATCAAGCTGGATTCAGGGGTGGTTAAACGCTTATACACACTAGATGGAAAACAGGTAAGAATTTTCACTGTGATCTTTCTCAGCATGAAGAAAATATAGTTTTCCAAAAGGAAAAGAATAGTACATTAGTAAAAAAAAATAAATCACTTTTTTCTAGAACATAGAATCAGGCCTTTTGCTGCCTATCCTGTGCTTAAGATCTGTGAACAGGAGCATATCATGAAGCATTACTTAGCCTCAGTGATGGTCTTGCCATTTATGATAAATAATGGCTCTAAATCTGTCAGCTGAAAGTATGATGTGGTTTTGGCTCTGCATGTCGGAAACGTAGGATGTAATTTTAAAGAGGCTCATTCTGTTAACTTGTTTCAGATTTTTCTTGCAGCAGTTCTATGAGTCATTGTACTTGCCTTTCCATAAACTGTAAGAACATACAATGAAGATGTACTTCACCATGATAAATGCAGGCCTACTGCTGTCCAGAGTGACCAAATGATGAATCTTACTGCAGCTAGAATGGACTATGAAGAAGGTGGAAGCTTAAAAAATGAGTGAGCTTTTTCCCTTTTGCAGGAAAACAGGTAGGGTTATGTATGGTGCCCACATTTATTGAGGAGTCTGTTGTAGGTTACATGTTATTTCTTCTTGACACCTTCAAGCATTGTCTCTTTTTTGCTGATTTATTAAGTTTTGGTGGGGTGAGATTTTTGAGAGGCTTGTTGAACTTGGGGATGGAGGGACAAGAAAACATACTACAGAGTAATCCTACTTCTTTGTCTTTCACTTTATTTGTAATTTATCTACGGACATATGTTAATTATAGAAAAACTGGAGAAGCTGTTAACCTGGTGAAGGGCAAGACTAATTTCAGCATGACCTGAATTGATTTAGAGCAATGGTGACTCTAGAGAAATAAGGCAGATATTTGCATTTATACAGGTAACTTTTTAAACTGAGAAAATGATAGAGGTATAAAATGTGGGTGGAAAGATGAGCGACCAGTCTCCCTCAGAAGCTAGAAGTTGCTAATGACCAAGATATTTCTGCTGTAATATAGCTATTTTATAGATTCTGTCTCAAGGATTCACAGATATACAGGTGACAGTGTAGCTGTCAGAAAATGCTGCAAAATATCCATGATACAGGTCACTACTTGGCTAGATCCAGTGGTAATCCTAACACATCTGTAGTTATGGTGGTTAATATGCAGGCATAGCTCTGGAAACAGCTACAGCAGTACCCTTTGATCTCAGAGAGGGCTGGTTAATGGACAAGCTGCTTATTCAGAGCACTGGTTCAAATCGGGGCCAAATCTGGCTTGATCAGAACTCCCATCTGCTGTTTTGTATCAGTAACCTCTGATGCCAGTTACAGGCAGTAGTTCGGTTCTTGATGACTGCATACGTGCCTGTTATGATACCATTACTCTGGCTTTCTTGGGAACTTTGACCTAGAGCAGAAATGTGGATGGGAAGTTCTGCAGCAAAAGTATGTGTCTGGGGAAACTCTTAACTCTTATCCTTCTTACCTTGCCTCATGCTCCATGGTGCACTAAGGCTAGTAACTTTGAGGAAGGAGTTGGGATTTTAAAGCTGCAAAGATCAGTGGTGGTCTCTGCTGTGACCTTGACAGAGTATCTTGTGTGACTATTCTGGTTCCTATAAACCCTCTCAGTAAAATAGGATTCGTCTCTGTTTTGTGTTGTATATGTAAATAAACTTGTGGTTTAGTTATGAAGAAGTGCAGCCTGGAAGGATGCCAATGTGGCCTGCTGTCTCCTGGATAATATACTCACTTTTTTTTAATATTCCAACTCACCTTTACTGGTTGTGCTTAAAATGAAAAAAATACCTTTACACCTGTTTTGGAGCTCCAGTTGCTGGAAGTAAGTAGTAATATTGTACCAGGGGAAAGGGGAAGCCAGGTTTTCTTGGTCCAGATGTTGTCAAAGTTCAGTTGAATTCTTTGTCAATCGATGGAATTTGAGATGAGTTTAAACCGGTGGTGTATTCAGACACTTGTTACCTACCTAGCCTGAAACCGTTGTGCCAAAAGGCTCTTGCAGGCGACTGGTGTCTCCACACTCCTTCGCTTTTTAGCTTGTTGAGATTGCATAGCTCGCTGTGTAGCCTGCTGGGAAGGGGAGGCTTTGGGGAGGGTGTCCATTTGTCCTGACAGTGTGACGGAGACCTTGCTCACTGCACGTTCAAAGCAGCTTTGCTGGCAGAATGGGAAATGAATGATCCCGTGCTCAACAGGAGTAGCCTGTTTCTCACCCCTGTGTGGGGCAATCATTGATTTCCTGTGCTGCTGGGCAATTGCTGTTCCATTTTTCTCTGCCAAAAGCCTGATCTCCCAGATGGTGTTGTGGACCCAGTGATGGATTTCTTTATTGCTTAAATCAAGCTGTGAATGATTACTGGGAGGAAATCTATGGTAAATCCAAAATTTTGCCAGTAGTGTTTATAGTTGGGAACTTCTACTGTGACTCCTGCTGGAGCTTCTAAGGTTCTGGGAAAGCCTGTGTTCAGTGGCTAAATCTAACAAATATTGTGATTAAATCTTTCATCACTAACTTTTAAAGCAATAAAGTCTTACAGCTCTGATCCAAGAAAAGTAATTTACTGTAAGGATAAGAGAATAAAGCTCTCCTAGGATTATTATTTGGAAATGTAACTTGGAGAAAGAATAATCTGTGCAGTCATCTCTTGTGAGTTATTTTATGAGGCAAACACTGGAACTGCCTATCCGTGCCAAAAATTGACATGAATTCCATGTGTCTTAGTGCTGGTGAGCAATGAGGTATGTATACTGTTGTTGGGTACTATCATTTGATGCCTCAGGCTAATAAAGAGAAAGTAGGAGGAGTCAGAATCTTAAATGGACATCCAAGTTAGGTGATTGTCCCATACTGATACCACACATTGAGGAACTGAGCTTAAATGCTCTCCCTCTAACAGCCTGGTCAGATGTGATTTGATTTGTGTCTCTAAAAGATGTTAATAAATATTATGCCCAGTTAAGAGGAATTTAAATGATGGCCTATATTTGATGAGAATGTAAGGAGCTTGTCTTGATGACAGAGGTAGTGCTTGGACAATCAGCACCTGAGGAAAGTTATGATTGCTAGGAAGAAAGCTCTTCTGTAGCATCCAGTTGCTTTCCCCATCTCCCAAATTCTTCTTGGTTTTGGAAAATTCAGTAATTTTTGGTGCACAGGATGCTTTGTGGGTGTTCTGTAGAGCTCCAGGGACCTTGATTAAGTAGGTGTGCTTTTAGTAGCTGTTTAAATTTTTTAATGCTGAAATAGCAGGAGAAAGGGAAAAAAAAAAAAAGACCCCAAACAAAGAACACCCAAACCAAATAAAATAAACCCACTAAACCCCCCAGTAAAACAAATACCAAACTTAACCTGTCTTATCTCATTGTGTCAGTTGCAGTTCAGGGACTGAAATGATGTTTTTCAGTATTGGATTTCATACATTTTGTTTAGTTTTGTTATAATGTGTTTCTTCTTCTTAGAAACAATGACACGGTTTATTTGCATTGCCTTATAACTCATCAGAATCTATATTTTGACTTCAAAGTTTCTGAAAATTTAAACTATAATTTGATTTGCACTAAAAGGGCCATAATATACAGCTATTGTCTGATCATATAGCACATCAGTGGTCTGCATTTAGTAAACTCTTGCAGTTCAGTTATTATTGATTCCTCAAAGCCAGGTAGGTTTCATAGCATGTTTAGAATACTGTACATGCATTTTTATGGATATATATGTTTTTTTTCCCTACTGATACAAGGAACTAATGCTGTTTGTATGCTAGAGGAAGGGGTAGAATCACTTCCACCTAAGATGCTATGGGTTTGAAGAAGATGGTGGGACTCAGAAGTGTTGAAGCTTTATGAGCTCTTAAAAACCTTTCCAGGCCTTGAACTGTTTTCATTGCAAACTTTGCTGTGTAAGGAAAACAAAAATGGAAAGAGTAGGTTTAATGGCTGCCTGTAGGAACACCAATCATGAGGACATGCTCTTACTGTATTACTCATTTTCTTTCTTTTTTTCAGATTAAAAGTTTTTTTAAGTGCATGAGAAGATATTTTTAGTGTTGACCTCTCTTGTTATCATGTACTTGTGCTGAGATGGAACACTGTCTCATAGCTAAAATATGTCCTGCTTTACCGTAGCTGCACCTTTGCAGTTTGTTTTTTATCCTTCCCTTAGTAGAAGGTGTAATTTTTAGTTTGATGTGCATTAAAATATGGTTTTGTAGAAGGCACACAGTGCCTTTTACATCAAGGCTGCAAGCTGCCTGTGAAGATAGAGACTGGTTGCTGTGTTGCAAGGAAGCTCAGTTCTCTGGTTTCTAGTTACTTGGTGTACTTCTAGAACATCACCAGAGACTAAAATGGGAGAAAAATAACAAAGATCACACTTTACAGCAAAATTGTGAAACAGTGCCATTTTTAGGGGTGTTATGATGTGTATATTCTCACAAGGTATTTACAATTTGCATGTTTAGACAGAGACTAAAGTTTGGACAAAAGTGGTTTGTTGCCTTGTAAGTCCTCCATTTGCTTTTGGCAGAGCAAACATCTGGTTTATTTGAACAGGTGGTTTGTTTAGCTTAACAAGATGCAATCATGCAAATTATTTTTCAGTTTAAGCATTGTTATAAAAATTCAGTCTTAGCCACGACTGATTCCAAATATTTTATTTAGATTGTTTAAGGGTAAGAGGCAATAAGCAAGCAGTGCTGGGTGCGCAGGGGAGTCTCTGCTCCACCAAAGACGCACACCTCAGTGTCGTTTCCCGCTACATTTATCCTCTAAAGTTACACGCCTATACATATTCATGATCTATCCCCGCTTCGTATTATAATGAGCTAAAAGGTCCTTTGCACATGCGCAGTGCCTCCCCGTAGTCATGGGCGAGGGTCTCAGGATGAAGTAAATGAGTCTTCCTCTTGTGAGTAGGGGTCTTCAAGATGAAGTAAACGAGTCTTCCTCTTCTTAAACTTTTCACCTTTGGCACAGTTGGATGCCCCAGTGGTTACACAATTAGCTGAAACCAGCCATATCTCTAATTCTTCTGTTAACTAGCAAAGATTTAGAACAGGGTGACCTTCCTGCAGAATTTATTGCAGAAAAGGGCAGGCAAGGAGTATCTCAAGCTAGCAAATGTTTGGAAGGCTCTGTCTGATAAGTAGAAAGGATGGTGTGAAATGCTATACTTTAGAAAAACAATTAACTCATGTTTAGTGGGGTCCCCTAAATTCCACAGACTTAAAATACTTTAACTCTATTTTTCCCAGGCACTAGCATTTCTTATATCAAGCCCTGTGTATCAGTTTGACACTTACACAAAACTTAAATTCATTCACTCAATATCAACATTACAAAACCTATAGCCATATAATACACAAACTTTACTTGATCAGCAAATTAAACATTTAAGTTTATTACATGCATTATGCTGTTGGTTTGACTCCAGACAGATTGAGTTGCCAGCGGCAGAGATATCAGAATAAAAATCAGTATCTGATTTTTTTTTTTCATAAATATGTTATTGCAAATCAAATTACCTTTACAAATCTATTAAAAAAATTGTGGCTGCAAGGAAGGGGAGCATCACAGTGCTGGAAAGCTTGAAGCTTCATAGAGTGTAATGTGCTGCTGGTTTTTATTGGAACCCGACTCTAAAGGGGATATCTTACGATGCAGACAAACTCCCTTTCTTGTGGACTCCTCTCTCTGAAGGCACCTGGTATCTTTGTTTCTGGTAAAGAATTAATACCACAGTTTTGAGAAAGTACTCTCAAGTAAAAGAAAGCAACTCCACCTACACCTAAACTGAGCATGTGCTTTTAAAATTGTTTTGTTTTTAACAAGTGGAAAACATCTGATAATAGTATCTGTAAGTAAATTCTTGGCCAAATATACCTTTTTGTAGGATGGATTAAAGATCTCAAATGTCTTTCTCTAGACCTGGATTGTCCTTGGTACAGAAAAGCCTATGTAAAGTAAGGTAGGTACCATTCATAGAAAGACGTTCTCTGCTTAGCATTTGTGTAGCTTATGTTATACAACAATCTAGGCAAAAGGAATGTTAAACACAATAAAATTTATGGGCAGTGACTCCTTTTCCGTGTGCTCTGTAATTTTGATCCACATCAGTGTTTGTAATCAGTTCCATTCTTATTGTAGAAGGTGCATTTAATTTCAAGGGTGACTGGTTGTGCGTGTTCTTTTTATTTGCTCTTAAGTTGTAGTTACAATCCACTTGAGATGCATGCAACTTAAAATTATTCCCAGTTTGAAAAATGTGGACAATAAGTGCTATTTTGTCTTGTGTATGACCTCTCTTGAGTGCAGTAATTGTTCACTTCTCTCTGTTGTTGAAGGCTTTGGAGCTCACTGCCAGCCACAGGCATACAGGGGTGGTGGTGTTTGACCAAGGGAACCGTGATGGATTCTCAGAGAGATGTAAATGTGCAGATACTGACTAATTGGGAGCAAACATTAAATAAAATATCTTCTGCGGCTCATACAAGCAGTTTAACAAGGAAGCAACAGCTAGGGAAACTTATGTTTATGTTTTTGAGGTGGCATTTTAGTATTGTGCTACCAGCTGCAGACCTGAAACCCAATGTGCTTACACTGTACAAGCTGTTTTTTTCCTAAAGGGCTTCTAATGTGAATGCTAGTTGGCCATACCCCTCAGAAAATGCCTGTGCTGCTTAATTTTAGACAGGAAGCTTCAAGCCCTGTCTGGGAGATCCTGACAGACCGCCATGTTATGTAGCTGTGAGAGAGGCTTTCCAAGAACAAAGAGTGTCTCTCCAGCTTTTAATGCACCTCACTTTCCCTTCTTCCTGCGTGCAGTATATTTAATCAAAACCCTTTTCCTTTCTCTGGAAGATGTTATCATTTCTGGCTTTGGTGTTTTGAAACAGTTTTGTTGTGGTTTTTTTTTTTTTTTTTTTACTTGAAAGTTGAAGATTTTTCTCTCAATACTGGGGAAAAGGCCCCTTCATGAAGACATGATAGACCGAAAGACAAAACAAATAATTCAGTGACTGCAAATTTGCCTATCTCAGCAGCTGGTGATGGGCTCTGGGGAGTCTTGGAATATTCTTGCGATTCGTATTGAGAGAAATGGATTTCCATTACAAATTAGACTGTACTTTAACAAGAAAATCATGAAAATCTGGCTTGAAATCATTCAAAGACAGTTTGCTGGCAATTGATATTATCCTGGTGTAAGAAGAGAGCTGTGATAGGTCCTTGAATCCTTATGACTCTGGGTAGGCTGTTTTGATGTCATGGTATGACATTGACTAACAATTTTAATTGTTACTCAAAGTCCTCAGTAAAGGAGTGAACAGAAGCCCATTCCTAATTGAAAGCGGTGTGTTCATTCATTTGTATAGGGTCGGTTCCTGTTAAGCTTAGACTGACAACTCTATTGCTATGTCTCTAAAAGCTGTCTCACAATAGGAGTTTCCAGGGTTGCTAACTGACATCCCTTAGGAACTGTAGTCTGACTTTGAAAATTAAGAAGAGAAGATGCCATCTTCTATGACCTTTAGACTGGCTTTCATGTGCAAATGAAAAGCTAATGTTAATTGAATAAGATTGTAAAGTTGTGTATCTGCTTTGCTATGCTTTAAATATGATGTAAGGTGACATTACTCACTTGCAAGGGTATCTAGCTACTCATTAGAGAGTTTATGTGCAGTCAGAAGCCTTTTTTTAAGGAAGAGTAATTTCTAACTCCTCAAAGTGGAGTATCATGTTGTGTAAGTGTGAGCAAGGGTGTCTTAGTGGAAAGGAGATAATGTGGTCAGTCAGAACTATTAGTTATTACGATAAGTGTCCTTTTCCTCTATGTCTGGACTTTGCTTTGTTGCTTTGAGTGTACAATATAAGTAAGAAGAGCTTCTCATCCAGTTAAGTTCCAGTTTGCATATTGCTGACTAGTGGGGGGGAAAGGAAAAGTGAAAAGGAACATACTGAACTGTATGGTCCCGTTGGGGTGTGTTTGTGTGTATTTTTGTCTTACTTGTTTGGTGGAAGAGGTCTTGGAAAAGTACTTGCTGATTTCTCTGATAATGCTGTATGATTATTTTGTGGAAAGAGGCATGAGATTAATTGGCGATCACTGAAAAGAGTTTCCACCGCTCAGTAACACACAGTCCTCAGGATCAGGTAGGTTCTCTGTCAACAGCTGAAATCTTTGTGATGCTTTCAAGCAGTAGTCATCCTAAATTTTTTCTGTTTTAATCCCTCATCCTGTAAGTTACTCTATTTTATGACTTTCACTGGATGAGCTGAGCTCAATAGTTTGAAGACTTTACAGTGTGTCTTGTCAAATGTTTGTCTTCACTGTGATTTTATTTTTACTCTCTGAAGCTGTTACTGTTAGTAATATTCTTTTCATTGGCATAAGTAAGTGTGGTGTGTATTTTCATGTCATAGTTTTTTGTAGCACGTGTGTTTCCTTTCTTCCTGAGAAATTAAGTTATACTGTTCATAGAAAAAATTCTTAATACTGCATGCAGCTTATTAGAATGAAAATATTTATGTTTTAATGTAAGCATTTTAGTATGATTCTATCTTTGGATTGTTGGGCCCTGAATTTTTGCACAAACACGTGGAAAATCTTAGGAATCTCTCTTTTGAAAAAAAAAAAAAAAAATAGTTAATAAGCTAAGGGTTGCTAACTTTCTAATCAGACTTCAGTTTGAACAGCTACCTGAGACTTATGCATGTCCTTGATTATTTCATTTACTTCTCTCTTCAAGGCATTTTTGGGTAGAAGAAATTCTTCTTTGAATGATAAATATTAAGAGGGCAAACTATATAAGTATTCTGTCACTAGTCATGTTTTTCTGTGAAACCTAATCCTTTAATTTTTCTCTGCCTATTTATAGGAACAAAGATCTTTAAAACGTGACAAAATGTAATTGTTAAAGGCAGAATAGTTCTAAAATTACTGGCGGTGGTGGAAATGCTAATGATAGCCCAATTTTGTTCCTTGTTTTTCCAATTAAGCTTTTATGAACTCAGTTTCTTTTCTGAAACTGCAGTCAAGTGAACATGAAGTGAACATCTTAACATATTTTAAATACTTTCCAGCTTCTTAAGCCATACCCTTTGCTATATCTTACACTGAGTGGCAAGAAACACAAATGTCTTTGGATATTCTACCTATTTGTGCTGGAATTGCCTCTCGTGATTCTTTTTCTGCAGAAAGTGAGTCTAGGGCAATGACATACTTGCAAGGTGCTCATCAAGTTAATCAAGATGAATCCAGGTCTCTACCTCTAGAAGAATTCTTTCTTAAATGAACCCCGCTGTGTATAGAAGTTGGAGTTGCAATTCTGTTTCCTTATTCTGCGTGTCTGAGGATTTCTGCTGTGAATTTCACTAGAAGTAGGACTGAGACTTCCAGGATATTCAGGGACAACAATATTAGGTACTATTAAATCAGCACTGTACAATGTATTCTGCCTTTTTACCCCTCCATTCCTCTTTAAGTTTGAAACTGATTTGTTCAATCCTGTAGGAAGTATTGACTTAATCTCTTCTGAATCTACATCCCCACTACTGTGTGCCAGTTCATGGATGCAGAATGTCCAGACTCAATCAGATTTAGGAGCTAATACAATTACCAGTAGGTTAAAATATTTCTGTTGTGCTGAATGAAGACAGTAATGCTCTGAAAACAGCTTAGATTTTTATAAACCAGTTAAGCTCTTTTGAGACTGTTTTCCTGATGTCACCAGTTAATGATATGTGACAAGGTGTGTATTACAGTTTTTTCTGAAATTTTAAGCAATTTCTGTTACAGTTTCCCCTAAAAAACTTTTGAAGTAGGTCAGACCACCTGCTACAAGGAGGTATTTTTCTTGGGAAGGCTGCTGAGGAGAAAATCAAGTTTATTCCATAGGATTGAATTCTTCAAGTAATAGACAGAAAAGCAAAGAAGTCTTGGGAGACTTGAAGGATATGAGTATGGTACTTTACGCGTAGATAAAACTGAGTGCAAATGGGTGTGAGATTATCAGAGCGAAGTGAGTGTAAGTTCAGAAAGCAAGACGAAAGACTGTAGAATACTCCCAGTGGAACCAGCAAAGCATTATAGGGCTTTGAATTCAGAGTTGGATGTTACTGAAAATAAAAACACCAGTTAAGTAGTTAAGGCTGATTGCTGCTCCCGTATCTGTTGTTCTGGTGGGTTTGGTTTTTCATTAAATGTTGGATCTCAGAAACTTCTTTTAAATAAAACTCCTCTGAGCTTTAATGGCTTAAAACTGAATAAGACATTGACTCATTGGGTGAATGGAGAGTGCAATTTGTTTGAACTGCTTTTTATTATCTTTTTGGCTTGGTTTAGGCAATGATTTTCTCAAATCTGAGAGGCAGTAGGGGAAGATGAGGGCATCTTGTGGAATAGCCACAGTAGAGTGCCTTTGATCAAAACTCAGGGAAGGCAGACATTGCCTGAAAGGCACATGCTGACTCTTTAAATAGAGGAATGTTTGCTATTTAAAATACCTTCACCTGCCTTCCCTTGCAGCCAGGTTATGTGTCTGTTTTGAATTAATTTGAATTGCAAACTGCAGCTGCTGCTATATAACATGCATCCAAAAGCTAAACCTTTGACACTTTCTTTATTCTAGTTGTCCTTGGAATATCCCACTGTCTCATGTTCTCTTTCTTGATTCCTGATATGCCACTGAATCATTTTTCTATTTCTGAGAGTTTTCTAGGAGACTCCTAAATTTTCTTTGAGTTTTTAACTACTGTTCTTCTATATTTCAGTATTATCTCATTTTATTTGATGTCTAGTTTCAGCTCCTGTTTATTTAAAATCTAGCAAATTCTGACAAATGGCGCTTTCTGTTAAGGTGGCTGTCTGTGTGAAATAAGTCTCCTGATCACATCTAGATTCCACAGTCCAGCTCTTTCCTTCTGTTTGCATAGGTTATATGCTTATAATTGAGATTTCTTTAACCTTCTGCTGTTTCTCCATGTATGAAATCTGTGTTTGCATCTTACACCCACACAAAATCTGAGTTAAAGCTAATGCAATATATGGAGTGTCTAAGTGGTATACTTACGTGCTCCTTAGAGAGGAAATAACTTTCAGAGGGAGGCAAGTGTAGCATGCATGTGTTGTGGGAAATGATCCTGGCACAGTAGACACTGATAATGAGAAACCCTGTGTAAACTCATGCATGCTATGATTCTGTGGTAGTGCTTCAGAATAAAAAGGTTAAAAATATAGAATCTCATGATCATGAAAATATCCATATATGACATTGTTGATTCTGATAGAAAGTATTTTATTTTCTGCACACATCTTGCAATACATGAATAGGGTCAGTGCCCCTGTGTGGGTATGATGGTGGTAGCAGAAGTTACACTTAAGCAGTTGAGTTTACTGTGAGAGTGCTGGGAACACAAAAAAGAACTGTATTATTTCCTGTTGTCTGAATAGTCCATATTGCTATATATGGACTATATGCTACTTCTTGCTATGTAAAAATACCTCCTGTTCTCCAGCACATTCAGTTTTATATATATTTGTGAAAAGGAAGAAAAATTATAGGCCTTAAAGGGAAAAAAAAAAAAGGGTTGGACATTTCAGTTTCTAAACCAGAACACATCTCTTCTGGGGCAGATTGAGGAGCATTGCAAATACTCTGGAGAAATCTGTTTGAATAGAGTGTAATCTTGATGAACTGGGAACATGGACTGCAATCAGTGTAAAATTTAATAAGGCAAATATGAAGCAGTGTAGGAAAGAATAAT
This sequence comes from Psittacula echo, assembly GCF_963264785.1. Lineage (NCBI taxonomy): Eukaryota > Metazoa > Chordata > Aves > Psittaciformes > Psittacidae > Psittacula > Psittacula echo. The sequence goes on from NC_137736.1 coordinate 103,093,656, forward strand.
GAAATGGCCTATTGGAACTAGAGGAACAGAAACCAGATGAGAGTGCGGTGTGACGTGAAGGTTTTTAATGCAGGAAGTGTTGAATATTTCATTGCTATGAGATGGTGGAAAAACATATGTACGTAGGAGAATGGGACATAGAAGTAAGAAGTGTTTGTGCAGTTGGTTCAGATCTTTGTGAAAGCAATTTTTGTCATCTGCTTTTTACGTCAGGGATAGGCAAACTAGAATTTCTGTGCCTTATGTAAAGACAATTGGACTAATATTAGCATGATTGCTCTCAGAATGCTGAGCTAATGTTGAGAAACACAGTATCTGAAGGAATGTGACAGGAAGAACAGGGCTGCTCTAAGTGGCTGAGAATCAGGAGCATTGATACATGGACTTTTCACTTTTTTGGTGAAATATAGCAACAAATAAACTGGTGATGAACGTTCAGTATCTGTAGTGTGGACACGCCAAGCAACTAGGTAAAGTCTTTCTGAGACTTCATTTCTATAACATAAGATTGAAAGGAAATAAATCCTTTTATAGTCATGTGTAAGTATTTCATTAGTTAATAAAATGTCAGACATTTTTCAGTTACAGTATTTGTCAAAATTAATAGATTTATCCAATAACTTTTTGACAAAAAGCTATTCAGTTGAATACTTTTTTAATCAGAAAAAATCATGAAGACATGAAATGGGTAAAGACGCATAGGAGTCGTCATATATGAATAGTATTTGTAGAAATAACATCACTTTGAAAAATACTTTCAACCAAAATTATGTTGCAGCTTATTTAAATCTCATTTAAGAGGCAGTATTTAAATGTGGCGTCCTGGTATGTAGCTTGCTGTGTTTTGTACTTTGGTTGTTTCTGTGGGGAGGGAGATGATAACAATGAAAGAATGAGACTTTCCCTTCTCTGGCAAGTCTTCAATGACACTGTAGGAGGAGTAGCTTTTAAATGTGGCATCCCTGTAAAAAATGATCCCTTCTATCTGCAGATGGAGGAGGGCTGTCCTAGAAAAGCAAATTAAGCTCTGGTTTCTGTTGTGCTGAGTGCAAGTGAATGCCAGTCATCTTTCACAGCATACAGCAGGAACTGCTCTCTTAAATGTTACTGAAAGAGGGGGGAGAGGAACAACTGAATGTCAAATTGTACCTCTGCAAGAAAAGGAAAGCTTTAACAGTGCTTCTTCTCTTATAGGTAAATAATCAGAAGGATCAGTGAAGTAACAGGTGGGTGCTCTGAAAAAAGGCCTATATTTTGGCTATACTGATTGAAGCTCTTCACCACCACCTCCAGTTCCTTCCTCCTCCCTTGCCTCTAGTTTCATGCATGGCATCTTGTCCTGCTGTAGCATTGAAACGTTGTGCTGTTATGCAGTCATCAAGCTTACTTTTTTTTCCATTTTTTTTTTTTTATAGCAGCCTGTCACGACTTAACATCATTCTGAAATGACAGGCAGCCTTACAGCTCCAAGTTATCTCCTCCAGAAGAACCTAGATAGAGTGTGTGGGAAATTATTGCATACCAAATCAATGGTAGTCTGTCTATGCAGTAAGTGTTTCTGTTCTTTGGGAACAAAGCCTCCCTGAAAACATGCACCAACTTACCTTAGATTTTATTCTGTATTATTTTAGATTAGTCCCTGGAACTGCGTCTTTAAACTTGGCAGAAAACCCTCCAGATTAGAAAAGGTGACAATCCATTTTCAGCTTGTCAAGTAGAGCTGGAACATTTTCTGAGGTGCAGTGGGTGTGTGCTGTGTTGGAAAGAACAAAGATACTACTTCTTCCTGCAATCCTAATCAAGGGTAGGCAGAAGATGCTGGATAACTGTTAAATGGGGGGGCTTATGAAAAATAAAACTGAGAAATTTTTCCTTTAATAAGGAAATTGCTTTTTAAATTAGTACTTAATCACTTAGAAGTAGAGATATAGAGGAGAGGCTTGTTATTTAATAGTAGACATGAAGATGAGCATGTAACTGGATAATCTTGCTTCTGTGAGGAAAGATGCAGACAGAAGTTGAGAGGACAATATAAAGTTGTGATGGATGATGCTAGTGGGCTGGAACAGTGAGGCTAAACACAGCACAGAAGGAACAGCAAGGAGAGAATAATTTCTAGAAAGCAATATACTGCTACTGAAAAGACTTGAAAAGATTCCCCCCTTTTTACACAGGAGCCTGTGTTACATATAGGTCAGGATTTAAAATCCTGTGAAACTCGTACAGGAGCCCTGGGAGTAGAGGGGTTATTGGTAGGCGCTGTAGAGGGAGAAGCAGCTGTCTCCTGGCAAATTCCAAGTAATGCATCCCAAAGGAAGTGAGGACTCTATACCCTGGAAGGGCAGATGCTTCTTCATTTCCAAAAACGTAATAAGTAATTTAGAGAGTCTTCTAAAGAGTCAGGTTGCTGAAGCTGTAGCTGAAGCTGCATAAGATCTTTCTGAATAAAAATTTTGTCTTCTTAGTGAAACCATAATTTGGCGGTTTTCCCCTTTAGGCAGCTCTTTTCTGTAGGCTTTATGTTCTCAAAAAAAAAAAAAACAAGTGCTTTTGTAGGCTTTGTGTTCTCAAAAATCTTTTGTAGGCTTCATGTGCTCAAACTTCCTTTCTCAGAAGAGACTTAAATGCTGTGAATAATACCATTCTGAGTCAAGTGGCTAATGCTAACAAGTATTTTGACAATTTCTGTGAGAGAATAATAAACTAAACTAAGCAGGGGATTTTTTGGTACTGATTTCATTCATAAAATTTCATACCCTGTGAAGATTTTCTTCAAACATCTTATCTTATTCACTTCCTTCTAAATTGTCATATGGAGGAGAAGCAAGACTATCAGCTACTTACCAACACTGCGAAACAGCTGGTCAAACTCTACTCTTCCTAGTTTTCTCCCTTTATATAGGGAAGATGGGGTGTAGGAAGGGGCAGGTAGGCAAGAGGGGAGGTTGGTTTGGGGGTGCTTTTTCCTTCCCCCAAACATTATTTCCTGAATGAGGACACAATCAGTCTCTATAAAAAAGAGATTACTTCCCCCTCCCTGTTTTGTTTTATGACCTTGTATGATTTCTGGTTTATTTCTTCTGAGATGCCTGCATAAATCTGCTAGACAGTGATTTGCCCATCTGGGAAGGGCAGGTTGGAGCTCTTTTGTGTGCTTACGTATATATACACCTGCAACCCAGAGCTCACATAGCTTCTGTTGAGAACAAATAAAGAGTTAGATTTTTTTTTTTTTCTGGTGATTTTTTTGTTTTTTTCTTCCAGGCGGTGTTGTCTGTGAACAGAAACTGTGCTATCAGAGTTATTTTTTCAGGTGAATTTTCACCCCCCATCTTCTCCCTGCCCCTCGTTGGTGTGGCTCAGATTTCCCTCAGCATAGTGACATTCGGTTTTACTGGGAACTAGCACTGAACAAAGCCTGTCTGAACTGGTACCTACCTATGGCATTTGGCTTTATGGGAGAGTAGGTACAGCTTTTGACAAGGAAGATGTTGCTAGAAAGTTTGGCATGGTTCTTCCCTGATTTTGCACCATTACATATAAATGCATATACATATAATTCTGCCACTTGCTTCAAAATATTTGTTAAAATGTTTTCAGGGTCTGCAAGAACTTGTCACCAGCAGAGTTGTTATTTTAATGTTACTGCTGATCTTTAGAGCTACTGAAGTGTGTTGATATCATATGAAAATGTGAAAGCCCTTACTTTTAGAGGTTCTGGGCAAATGTTTGTTATTGCTTGTAGAGTCATTTAGGTAGGAAAAGAGCTTTAAGAACATTGAGCCTAACTGTTAACCTAACACTGCCAAGTCCACCACTAAACTATGTCTGTAAGCACTATGTCTACATGTCTTTTAAATACCTCCAGGGACGGTGGCTCAACCGTTTCCCTGGGCAGCCTGTCCCAGTGCTTGGTAATATTTTGGTGAGGAATTTTTTTCCTACTATCCAATCTAATCCTTCTCTGGCACAACTTGACGCTATTTCCCCTTGTTCTATCACTTCTACATGGGAGAACAGACTGACAACCACATCCTTGCAACATCCTTTCAGGTAGTTGTAGAGAGTGATAAGGATCCCTCTGAGCCTCCTTTTCTCCAGGCTAAACAACTCCAGTTTCCTCAGCTGTTCCTCATAAGACTTGTGCTCCAGCCCCTTCATCAGCTTCACTGCCCTTCTTTGGGCACACTCCAGCACCTCAGTGTCTTTCTTGCAGTGAGTGGCCCACAACTGGACACAGGATTTGAGGTGCAGCCCCACCAGTACCTGGTACAGGGGGATGATGACTGCCCTAGTCCTGTTGGCCACACTATTTCTGATACAAGCCAGGATGCTGTTGGCCTCTTGGCCACTGGGCACATTGCTGGCTCATATTCAGTCAGCTGTTGACCAAAACATTTCAGAATGATTAAAGATCCTTAATCCAGTGAGTGTTTCAGAATGAAGAATGAAGAAACTGTTAAAATAAGCAGCAAGCTGCATATTCTTGATTTAACATATAACAGCTGCCTTGTTCCAATAAGTTGATAGTTTGATGAAAAATTTGAGTTATAATCTTCAGGGTAAACGGAATTCATGTAGGCAGTGAAGAATGGATTTGACACTCACAGTGTGGAAAGTGTAAGTATAATGCTGTCAGATATCCAGGTGGAGTTTTATTGACTGACTTCTTGAGATCAAGGGAAGTTCAAGAAGACTTTTGACCAGACCATATCTTCAGCAGAAGAGAATTAAGACTTCCTAGTGGAGAGTTTATATCCACCTTCCTCTTTGAAGAGCAGAGAATGTGCAGTGATGTATTTCAGTGAAACAAGTTAACAGCTGACATGCTAATAAAAGCTTCTTGCACTTCAGGACGTAGGGTGTAAAGAGAGAAATATGGTACCCACCTTTTAGGCTCTATGCTAAGGTGACAGGCCTGTAACTCTTCTAAGGCATTTAAATAGCAAAACAGTTAAAAAGTATAAAACCATTGAGATAGATGGATAGTTTTCTTACATATCTTATGCTTCTGTCAAGTGCATTTGATCTACATTCATAGATGTTCTAGTGTTCAGTGTCTGGTTAAAAACTTAAATTTCTTACGTCTTTTGTATTTCTGTTTTGAGTTTCTCTTACAGGTAACTAAAAAGTTACTGTAGTTCTGTTAGAGTACTATAATATAAAGAACTTCACTGGCAAAATTTGATACTCTAACCCTTCAAGCTATAGAAGTTAAAATTCAGTTTCTAAAACTCGCTGAAAAAGCTGTGTGCAGTAGTATTTATCAGGTCATTAGGGTGAGTTTTTCTGTGGTGTAATGTAGTAGACTGGAGAAACTTCTTACATGCACCCTGTAGATCAGAAATTATTTCACTATTACATTAAAATATACAGCATCTGTGCAGAACTTTTTTATATAGCAGGTAAGATGTTAAACTAAAGGAACTCAGGGAATTGTTCAGATGGGATGCATTTTTTCTCCCTTTTATAATTCCTGGTAACCGATAGATGTGCAGCATTTCTCCAGAGCAGCTGCTTTCCTTTAGCTCCACTAGGTTTTACACACAATCACCAGTGAGAATACTGGTTTTCACAGTTCACTGAATAGCTAAAGACAAGTATGGTTGCGTGACTGATTTCTTTGATTTGCGGAAAGCATCAAGAAGATGCATTTTCTTTTAAACTTGCTGATGTCTCCTTCAGTTCTGGTTTAGTTTCCCATGGAAATAAAGTTTATGGACTGTTTCAGTCCTAGACTAATACACTTTGAACCTATGGGTTTGCTTAAGTTAAGCTTGAAAGAGCAATAGCAATTTTGAAGCAGTTTCAATGACTTTGTGGAATTTTATGGCTGAGTAAAACAGGCTTGGGTCTTTGCAATGCTGCAGGAGGACTTTTCCCTTTGTGGAGGCAAGACAGACAGTACTTTTGTCGCTGATGCTGTGTTTCATAGAACCATAAATCACATAATCATTAGGGTTGGAAGAGACCTTTGGAAATCATGTAGTCCAGCCCCCCTGGCAAGGCAGGGCCACCTAGAGCAGGTCACACAGGAACATGTCCAGGGGAGTTTTGAATGTCTCCAGAGAGGGAGACTCCACAACCTCCCTCGGCAGCCTGTTCCAGTGCTCTGCCACCCTCAGCATGAAGAAGTTCTTCCTCATGTTGAAGTGAAACTTCTTGTGTTTTAGTTTATGGCCATTACTCCTCGTTTTGTGCTTGGCACCACTGGAAAGCATCTGGCACCATTGCCCTGGCACTCTCCTCATGAGAGATGCTCCAGGCCCCTGATCATTCCTGTGGCCCTCTGCTGGACCCTTTCCATTAGCTCCTTGTCTTGTACTGAGGAGCCTGGAACTGTATACAGTAGTCTAGATGTAGCCTCACCAGGGTTGAGTAGAGCGGGAGGATCATGTCCTTCAGCTGCTGGCCACATTCCTCCCAATACACCCCAGGCAGTAAACACAGTTATCACCTAATCCGAATTCTGTGGAGGAGTCATGGTAAATTGGAGAGTGCTAAGGTTAACATGGCAGGAGGAGAATCCATACTGTGCCTGTCAGTGGGATCCTGCCATCAGTGAGTTTGTGTCCCTGAGCAAATGTACTCAGGCTTTCTTCATCTCTCTTTCTCTTGGGTACACCATGCTGGGGAGTTGCCCGTCTAGGCAGCTGAATGTACTAGTTTTCTGTTTGAAGAGAGGACTTGTTCTTACAGTGATTTCCTTTCCTGGGAAATGCAGCATGTGGTGGGGTTTTAATCCTCCTTGTTCACTGGTAAAAATATATGCCTTGAGCATGCTTTCCACACGTGCATATACACAAAATGTAGACGTGGTCAAAATGCATTAAGATGGCTGTCTCTGGCATCTCTCTAATTACTAAAGAAGATAAAATATTTACTACTGCTAAATATTTATTAATGAATAAGAGACTTGAGTATACATTCCTTAAGACAAGTGAGCTATGATGTACACAATTGTTCTGCCTTTTCACTATGTGAACCCTTGCTTTATCCAGCTTCCCAATATTCCAGGCACACCCCTCTGCAGTTGTTCTGTGCCTTTTTCCCTCAGCTCTCTTCTTCCCTGAAAGAGAAAACACTGGCTGAAATGGGAAGCGTTCCTCTTCTGCTGCGGTGTAAATCTTCAGGTATATTTGCCAACTTGAACCAAAGGGAGACTTGGGCTTCTTACTGCTAATGCAGTGAAGCATTAGGTCTCCATAAACACAAATTTACAGAAATAACAAAAATTGTAGCTAGTAATTTAGTATTTGAATTTATTTGTTTTAACAGTGGGAATGCTGTAGAAAGTAATACAGAGTGTGCCCACCCTGTTAGGGTTGTCTTTACAGTTGCTTTGTTTCAGAGTTTTTATAAATGAGTCTTTCCCGTTTCCGTGGCAACTCAGTTGTCTGCATCGGTTGCCAAGGAACAGCTTCAGCTGCACAAAGGGCAGAAATACTGCCACACAGTGATTTCATTCTTGGCGCTAATAGGCAGTGGAAGTGGAAGCTTGATATTCGATGGAGTATGGCCTCCACGCTGACTGTTAGCAGGAACTTTATTATTTTTAAAGTTTAATTGAGGTATTGGCTTCTCTTTGTACTGCAGCCACTACAAACTTCCTGTTAGACGCAGTTACAGGACTCCTGTGGAAAGGTGTAACAGTTACACAGACATAAAGCACTGGAAAATGAATGTTTTCAGAGCATCAGATCAACCATCTGATAAATTGTGATATTCTCTGGTTAAAAAAAATATTTATACAATGCAAGGTAAGCCCAAATTCTGTGTTTTGTAGAGAGCAATTAGTTCTCTTTCTACATATGCCAGCAAAGACAGGATTAAAGTGAGCACTATTAAAGTTACTCTTGGATATTAGGATAACTCTTGGACACATGGCTCCCTAGGATCTCTGGAAATCTAAAAATATTTTCTTATTTGACCTCTTGTAAAACTACAGTCTGGATTCCCATCTGATCTTTCTTTTAGGAAGACAAACTGGCACCTGTCATCAGTTCATCAGTTTTCTAAAATGAATGCAGATAGAGGGAGCATATTGTGAGTCATGATTCTGTGTTAGTGTAAAATTTTATTTTTGAGGCTGCCTTGCAGCCATCAGTTCTGTGGCTGTGAATTTCTGAATGCATGATCTCAAAGTAGCGAACGAATTCATTTGGAATTTGTTACAAAATAATTACGTATTTTCAAAGGAAAATAGTAATTTCCTTTATAGTTTTATAAGTGGCAATAAGGACAAAATATAGTACATAGACATTATGTACTATAATCCGTTCTGTGACAGTGAAAGGGAGAATTGGACCTTTCTTTAGAGGCTGGTGTAGAAATAAAAATAGGGTCTTTTGATCTTAGTGTAGAATCTGTACCTCAGATTTAGGCTACCTCCTCTCATTGATTCTCTAACGAAGTGCCATTACTATACAGTGTTACATGAGTGCTACTCATCAGTGGGTTTTGAGTCAATTAGCATTTTGAATAGCTTCAAGGGTGAAGTGAGTATTGTATAATACAGAGTAGTTTGTTATATACAGAAATGCAGATACTCCTGTGAAAGAGAAAAGCTGTTGCACAGTGTCTGCCCACAGGTGTGTAAGAAAAGAGGTCAAGAATAGTTATTTGTTCCTGTAGTTAAAATGTCAGGAGGAGTTTGTGATCACAATGCAGCTTAGAGAGTACAAGGAGAAGCTGGGTAACTAAAAATTTGATAATGTCTTTAGTTTTATGGTTCAAACAAAACCTATGTTACCTGTGGCCAGTTTGCTTTTCTAGGTACTGAGTCAAGCATAGTCTCTTAAGGTAAATGTGGCCAAAAAACGTTGTTATTTTCCAGATTTTGGACACTTTTTAAATCCCTCTGTCAGCCAGTACTAGCCCTGCTTATGTGAACTGGCATGCCTGCAGGCTAACTTACAGGAGTTCTTTTAGACTTGATTTAGCTTAGTTTAGAGATGCTTTGGCCTTGGAAAACTGGAGTTCAGTCCCTGAAGTGAGTTAGTGCTTCTGCATGGTATTCCCAGCATGGTGGATTACTGAGTCAGGTGCAGTTTTCTCTTTGACTGTTGTTATCACGTTTGTTACTGAATTCATTATTTTTTAGATTTCTAATAGAAGTGGAGAAGTGCTGAAACCTTTCCTGTGTTGTTGTAATAAAAATAATCTGTTGCTTCATAGTGAGGATGTTTGTAAGGAAAGCTGTAGTGCAATCAGCACAGATAAGCCTACTGGAAATCAGAGTGATAACTTGAATTAGATTAATGTTTGAAAAGCTAGATACCAGATTTCCAATATTGTATTACACCTTAAGCAAACCAACTACATTTTGCAAGTTAGGAATAAAGTAGTAGGTATGGTGATGGTATTTCATAGTGCAGAACAGAGAGCCCTCAACCTTTTTTCTCCTAGTTAGCTGTAATCTGAAAGCTTTGAACAGAGAAGACAGAATACATTGGAAAAATAGAAGAGCAAGTTACCTATCTTTTAATGAATGCTATAAATGGCAGCCTATCCTTTGTACTTGCTCTCTCTTTCAAATACTGTATTCCATGATGCAAGCTCTACAATGTTCTTTAAAAACCATTTAGGTATTATTAAATGGGGAACATCAAATTCCTTTTCTGTGTAATGCACTTACAATAATTTACAGTTGCGCAAATAGCTTTACAAGTCACTCAAGGCATGATTTACTTAAAAATTATATGAATCAATTAGATACTAAACCATACTTAATGTGAAAGTTATAGCAGAGACTGATAAAAGCCAGGCAACTAGATTAAGTATTTGACCTAAACTTGTCCTTTTGAGCCAGATGGAGGGCAGCACTTGGGCTGTGCACTGAGTGTAGGTACACTGAACTGTACCAACGTTTTCATCTCCAAGTAGACAGGTTGATTAGAGAGCCTGTGATCACTGTTTAAGTATTTATTAAATAAAAATGTTTATTAGAAATACCATTTACAGGGGAGAAAGGACATTTCAGTACAATTGAGCACTACTTCCTGAGTTATTATTAGACCTTTATTTAAATGAGATCAGTTATCCAGATCGTTTAGAACCTGGTCACAGTGGGGATTTTTTTTTTTTCTCCTCCTCTTATATAATGGACTTTAAAATCCTGATTTGATACAGCAAATCCACACAAATATTTTATGTAAAGTGCATGTCCTATATTCCATCTCTCTTTATTGCCTACCCTGCCAAAATCCAATGAACTGCTGACCGCACACATGAATAGAAATTTCTAAAAGAAGTCTTTATTTTTGCTAGGTCTATAATGGCCAAAAAGAATGTATTCCAGAAGAAGGCTTAAATGGGGAAAATGTTTTACCTGTGTTGGTGCAGCTTTGTTGGGATGGGATTGCTCTATAACTTGCATACATGGCCTGGTGTGCTAATATTGTCAAGGGCTGGCTTCCCAGCCTGGCTCTGCAGCTGTCAGCTCAAAATCTGCACCAGCCAGCCCTGTCCTGTGTACTCCTCCCAGCTTTTGATAACTGTCAGAGTATCCTTCTGGTTTTGATCCTGAGTTGAAGAGTGTTAATAGTCCAAGTTCCTAATAATTCAGTCTCATGAGAAGGAACTGATGGTTTAAAGATGTTTGTGTTGCCTAACATATCTTACGGCCATTCCAGTCTGAGCCAAAAATCAGTCTCTTTACACTGCCTCCAAAGAATCTGGAAAAAGAAAAAGACACTAAAGTTAATCATAAGTATTTCACAGCACATCTTAAGATTTGCAGAACTAAAGCTTAGTTTCAGCCTGTGTTATGTATTGGAGCTGGGCTGTGAGATAATTCTGTAACCATGCTAATATTGCCTTAAGAAAGGAGACAGCTGATCAAGTAAATAGCTTTCTAGAAATCTCTTTGGGTAAATTTCCCTGTCTTTACAGGGAAAGAATATCTTCAGACATTTGGAAGAATGTTATCACAGAACTGGGACTTTCTGAAATATCACTAAAACCCAGCATTTCTGTGACTGGAATTTCTATTTAGTAAATTGTCAGTACTTGCTATCCAAATAGTGTGCCATTGAAATAAAATTACTCATACTTTATTGCTGTTGATTTAATAAGGGCATTGACACCAGCTGTGTGATACAGGGGAGTCTGTGCACTTAACAGGTTGTTGACCCTTTTTAGTCTTGTGTTAGAAAAAGCTAAGGATGTAATGCTGGTTTTACATATGAATACATAAAAAGGCACCCAAAAGAACTCCTGTTTTGTTCCAATCCTGCAAAGGGACTCTCCAGATGAGATTCTACGTGCCTTCTTTAGTTGTTGCCTGGCTCCAGGGCTGCTCCAGTTTTTGGGGAAACTGTTTTGTCTGTTCCTGGTTGTTTGGTTTTTTTAATTCAGGCTGCCCCTTCAGAAATTAGGTAAGTAAAATGCATGGCCTCTGTATTTCTGACAAGTTCCGAAAATCTCATGATCCCTCTTAAATTATTTTTTTAATACTTTTTTCTTTGTGAGAGTCTACTCTGTATGTTATCTTGTTATTTAAAGCCCTGCAGTGGTGTCTTGAGCTTCTTCAGGTATTCTATATAAAGGACCTTCTATAAGCTCCTAAAACTTAGCCTACCCAATGAATGCATATGTTTGTTAGTCTTGCTGGTTTTAAGTGTCTGTCGTGGTTTAAACTCTGTCAGCCACGCAGTCTCGCTCGCTCACTTCCCCCCATTCTTCCCTCTCCCCCTGCTCCCGGAGGGATGGGGAGGAGAATAGAAAGAATATAACTCCCATGGGTTGAGATAAGAACAGTCCAGTAACTAAGGTATAACACAAATCACTACTGCTACCACCAATAATAATAATGATAAGGGAAATAACCAGGGAAGAGAATACAACCGCTCACCACTCGCCGACCGATAATATCCAGCCTGACCGAGCAATGAGTCAGCCCTTCTGGGAAACTCCCAGTTGCCTCCTGGGCATGACATGCTGTGGTATGGAATACCTCTTTGGCTAGTTTGGGTCAGGTGTCCTGTCTCTGCTTCCTCCCGGCTTCCCCTCCTCCCTGGCAGAGCGTGAGACTCAGAAAGTCCTTGGTCAGGCTAAACATTTGAGCAGTAACTAAAAACATCAGTGTTATCAGCGCTGTTCCCATGCCGAAAGTCAAAACCACAGCGCTGCACCAGCTACTAAGAAGGAGAAAAAATGACTGCTACTGCTGAACCCAGGACAGTGTCACGTAGTAAAACTGATGTTCTTTTTTCCTATTGTTCATTCTCCTGCCATTTTAAACAGCATGTAGAAGTTTGGTTGCATTAAACTTGCTATTTTGGTTAACAGAGACAATTCATAGCAAACTGGGATGCCCTCAGCAAGATCATAGAATCACAGACTGGTTTGGGTTGGAAGGGACCTTAAATGCCATCCAGTTCCAACCCCCTGCCACAGGTGGGGACACCTTCCACTAGACCAGGTTGCTCAAAGCCCTGTCCAGCTTAGCATTGAACACTGCTAGGGATGGGGCAGCCACAGCTTCTCTGGACAACCTGTTCCAGTACCTCACCACGCTTATAGTAAAGAATTTCTTCCTAATGTCTAATCTAAATCTACCCTGTTTCAGTTTAAAGCCATTCCCCCTTCTCCTATCACTATATGCCTTTATGAAATAAGGAACAGGAGAACATAAATTTGTTTACTTATTATAAACTTGTGCATTTTTCACCTTTGAGACTTTTTTTTTGTCTAATTAAGTTGTGAGGCCTTAATGGCTTTAGCTCATGAATCTCAAAAGCTACATCTAATATTAGTGACATTTGAAATGTGCACACAAGACTATACTGCCCAGGGTTCGAAATTGGCTTACAGGATTAAGTCTAGTTTAGCCCAGCCTCACCCCATTATATGGGGAAAAACTCCATGGTAAAGTATCATACTTCTGTGCTTAATCACCCAAGCTGGGTCTTCTACACTGCCTGCGGACCTGCTGCTTTGGCTTATGGAACAACAGGTGATATTGATAGTTCTCTTGCCCTTTTTCAAAGGGAGCAGAGAAGGGTCACAGCAATCACGAGGCTTCAGAAATACTTTCTTTAGAACATGCACGGGCTTGGCTATATTTTCACTGCAGTGGCAACAGCCTATCCTGTGATTTGAAAGTGAAATTATATTTATTGTTCACATCTGTTTCCAAAGGGAATTCTTGCAAGAAATGATTGTTTCTGGCAAAATGCTCCCTTTTCTGAAGTTGATGGATTTTTTTTTTTTTTTTTTAATTTTGGGTTTAAATTTGGGGAGGAAGCTAGCCTGGTGACTGTGGTTCAGTTTGTGAGGTTTAGCAGCAGCAGCAGGATAGTCTCAGGGGCTGTGGTGGGCAATTTTCACAGATGTGGCTGCTGCTGCATCTCAATATGTGCAGCTGAAATTGCTGCAGGGAGTTGTGGGGAGGATCATTTCTGATTCTGTTCACCATCAATAAATGGCAGCTTTGGAAGGGCAATGTTGACTCAGGCTGAGAAGCACAGTGTCAAAGGGCACGAATAGCAGGATGTTCTAAGCAAGCTGAATGTCCATTGGCAAGGTGTCTGCAACTGCCTCTGGTACTCGGGGTAATTGTCCTTAGAGGGTTTTTTTTACAGCTTCAGTGAGGTGGATTACATGGGTTATGTGTATTTTTTAGAGTTTGGGTAGGATTTATTTAGTTGGTTTACAGTTTCTTGGTTGCAGACACTAGAAAGGGTTACTTTGTGTATTGAACGTTAGTAATTGTGTTTCTACATGAACTTGATCATTTATTCTACCTAGGGAAGATTTCTTTACAATAATTCGGCCGTGATCTATGCATCAAACCACAATGCTGTTCTTCATTGCTCTCTCATGATTGGTCTACAATATTTTAAGAATTCTTCTGCTGTGAATCGTTATTTGGCAGGTACATGGAGAGCTGCAGGATGTAGCTGAAAACTGACAGCTTTCCACATCCTGCTGATCTTGGCCGGGTTGCAGAACAGTGGTGGTCTCTTGTACTTCTGACTTTGGAGTTTTGTGTCATATCTTCGTCAAACTTTTAATCTTGGTTTTGGGCTTATTGTCACAAGAAAAATTTGGATTGAATAAAATGTCTGCACAATGTATTAACATATAATGTCTCTTGTTATAATGGTCCTCAGGTAAAATTCCAAGACAAGGAGCTGTTTCTATTAGCATGGCTACTTTCTCAGCATTTAAACTAGTAACTATATTAATCTCTTTATCCCAAGCACTCTCAAATCAAAGACCAGATGTTTATGATCAGTTTACAAATCAGCATGCTTATTTTAAAAATAATGAAAAAGAAACTTTCACTTCCTTCCCCTGCCAATCCCTGCCTTTTTTTTTCCCCACCAGATGCTCTTCCAGACTTTCAGCTGGGGATAGGTAACAGTTCCTTGGTACTGCACACTGTATGCTGAAATTTAAATTGAACAAGGATTGCAGGAGTACCTGAAACCAGAAGTGGGAGCTTTGGGGAAATTACAGAATATTGTATGATTCTTGATTCAGTTGTGCATTGGCAATGGGGATGAATTAGATTCTCCCAAATCCAAGCCAGGGGTATGGTATGGAAAACAAAGCATCCAGCATGTGCAAAAATGAAAACCATATGCAATGCTGCAGTGCCTTTAAACAGTTGTAAGTGAGAACATGTGAGATTGCAGTAGAGTTTAAAATGCGTGCAAGTAAACATGATGTGTTCTTCCCTCTCGTGCTGGTAGATTACCCCTTGATGCAATTTCACTCCACAAAGCAGTCTGCATTTTTTCTTGGGCTACTTTGTCTCTCAGCCCAAGTAATTTGTTTTTTTTTTTTTAATTTATTTCTAAACTGTCCCCAGGACTTCTCTATAGCAAGTTAGTGTCCACTTATAAACAAACTAGTGGAGATTATGGAGTTCTTAGAGATGGTAACTTTAGGATACACCAAAAGCAAATGCTAATCAGGCAACATGGTGTTCGCAATCAGCTTTGGTGGCAAATGCAGGAGACATCAAACCTTCTGGTCAGTGGCCCATAAACTAATGGTTAGGCCTGTCTGCTGAGAGGCAACATGGAGTTTGTGAGACCCCTGCAGCTACTCCTCAGAAACATCTCTACACTCCTGGCAAGATTTTTAAAGGTATTTATGCGTACTTAGCTGCCTGCAGCTAGTATTCGTCTGAAAGCCTTATTAGATACCTAGCAGTATCATCAGCCACCTAAATACCTTTTAAACTGTTCACTACAGACTTTGCTGGGATGGGTCTTTCAAATTTGGCTCTAAAGCTCGGGTTTCTCATGCTGTGCTAAGACAGGTAATGTCAGGTAGAAAGTACATATAAGCAAAACTAGGCACAGTTTTGGGAACTGTATGGTGGCGGGGTTTGTTTTTGTTTTTCAGAGTGTACTTCACAGAGAAACTTGGGCATGTTTCAAAAGAGATTATCAAATAGTTGTTTTAGTGAACCATGTAAAGGTTCCCCTTCAGAGAAGCAAGTAAGGGAAGCCAGCTGGAAGATGGACTGGCCTTGGAATTTCAGTTCAGTTCCTGGTCCCAGTTGATAGAATCAAAGAATGGTTAGTATTGGAAAGGAATTTAAGATCATCTAGTTCCAACCCCCCTGCTATGGGCTTAAACATTCTAAACAAATGATGGTATGTTCATCAGACTGTTTTTGCAATGGGGTCAGGGGCTGTCTCTAACACTCTGCTTAACATTCCCATCATAGCAAGTGATTCTTAATCTTAACAGCAGCCTAGTATGATAGAAGTAAGAGATTTTCAAAAAACCCTATAGGGCTAAGCAGTAGAAGGCCCTTAATACAAAGGGACCTAGGGTAGACACTTGACTTCATGGTGGCTTCCTGTTGGTTTCTACCTAGCAGTTCCTGGAGAATAACCCAAAGTCTTCTGTCCTACAGTTCAGCTTTTCAGCTCTGCTGCTTACCTTCCCAGTCTTCCTTCACAGCCTCAACTCAGGTACTGCTTGGGCACAGCAGACTCTACTAGACAAACTGCCTCAGTATTTAGGAGAGGATGTAGGTTGTCTTAAACTATAAATCACTTCTGTATTTTTTCCAGACTACATTAAGATTCATAATCCATCTCTAGCCATGACCATTTAACAAAGCAACACATAATTTGATCATTTGCAGAGAGGTTTGCTGGAGAAACTATTTTTAATGCAGGATTTGTGGGATCCTTTCTTGTTATCCTTTAAGTATGGTAGCTGCAAAAGAATGTTCAGGGAAAATAGGGTGGTGGTCAAGGATGGAGGAGGGCAGTAATGCACGAAAGGCTGAAGTATTCTTCCACTCCTACATCAGCCTTTGTAGATAAAACTTCTTTCCTAGCCAGGTGGTTTGGGAGGAAGAGAAGCAGGGGCAATAGCTCAGTTGGGAAATTAAATTTTGACATTAGGAGAAGCATTTTCATTAGGAAGGCAGTACAGCACCAGAGCAGTTTGCTCAGAGTTAGTATAGTCTTCATCCCTAGACTTTTTTGGAGCTTGAGTAGATGGCAACCATGAGGAAGAAATGGGAGTCTGGCCTAAAGATCTCCAGAGGTCATTTCCAACTAAATATCTATAGTTCTGTGAACACTATTCTTTATTTTTTTTATTGGCCTGTTTGGGTAGGCCAGCAAGCTCAGCTTCTGTTGTGGTGAATAGCAGTTCTTCATTCGTAGCCCACAGTCAATGTGACAGACCACATTTCTCAGGGAAGAGCGTGGCTTTGAATGTTAGGTACATTGCAGCTACTCATCTTGAATCCTGTGTATTAGCTGTGTAATAATTTACCCATGTAGAGGTTTGATAGTCTTGACATTTCATTCTCTTGTATGCTTTGTAAATCACAACTGTTGATACCTCGTCATTGTTGTCCTTGGGAATAATTTTCTTTTATTCCTCAGGACACCTCACTGATCTGCATTATTAGTCTGCTTGCTGATGGATGAACATGTGCAAAGATTCAAGATTTGTGCAGGTGTGTGTGGTAAAACTTTATGGAACATGGATTAAGTAAAAATAAGAGATAGCACACTGGCTTTCCGTGATGCATAGATTCTGAGATTTTTTTTTTTTTTAAACGTTACAAAAAAACCTTCAATCTTGCATCCTTTCTTAGGATCCACAACATCCAATCTTCCATCTGTTTATCTTAGAAAGAAACAACAGTCCTCTTTGCCTCAAAATCCTAAGATAACTATTTCATATTCAGTGCAAATTTGACTTCTAGACACATGAGTGTGTGGTATCTGCCATTAAGATCAAATATGTGTAAAGTAGGCTTTTTTTTTTTTTTTAATATGACCTATTGACATAGTATGTTCATATGAAAATAGAGGATATATAAATATATCTTGTGCAGAGCACTTTATATCTTAAGGTCTTTTCCAACCCTAACCATTCTATGATTCTATGTTAAAGCTTGTTTGAGTTACATAAGCACGAGCTTCTGCATTGTGTATTTCTAGAAATACTGTCATTTTAATTTTTGTTTAAAAAATATACATTTACGTGATTTCTAGGAGGTGGCATGTACAGATGGTAGTCTACCTCCCTTTCTTTTTTAAATTTTTCTATGACTTTACCAAGGTACCTTCAGTCCTCTGCCAAAACTGTTTCAAACATGTCTCTGGAACTAGCTATTTGTTAGTTAATACAGTATCAGTTGTTAGATCTGGAGCATAAAATGATAGTTGCATCTCTTCTGTCATGCTATCCTTGTGGCCCTTCAGTATGTTCTTACTTTTGTGCTTATCTTTAATTAGGTATTTTTCCGTTTATCTCTGAGCAGCTATGGCAGTCATTACAAGTGTAGTAGAGATTTGCCTGGTTTTGAAACTCAGGAAGAATTTTAAGATGCTAATGGTCTGTGTCATAGAGAGATGGGATTTTTTTATTACCAGCTCAAGCACGCGTGGTATAATTAACATGTTTCATCCAGAGTGAATCTCCAGAGCTTTGCTGTCAAGACAGAGCAGCATCCTAGAAAGCAGTTTCCTGTTTGGCTGGGGTTCTGTTAGCAGCACTGCCAAAAGATGCAGTAGTATCCTCTTGCCTCTTTTGTGCCAGGACACAAAGATGACTGACTGGGATTGCAAAAGCATTAAACCCAGTAAAAAACTGGGGCATGGAGAGAAAGTACTACAGCCGGCCAGAGGTGGAAGGGTAGAATGTGACTAACCTCATGACAGCAGCACTTATGTGGGTTGGCTGCAGGTGTTGTTGATGGAACCACATCCTAGCAGATAGCTGATGAATAGATTTATCTTCATTTCAGAAGCCTGTAATTTAGTCACATTCAAGAGGGTTTTCACAAATATTTCAAAAGTCATGAACTTGGCTTTAGCTTCCTAACCAAATGGCAAGTCTGTGCTCCAGATTGTGGAATTATAACTGCTTCTCATTGAAATGAGAGTTCAAAGATTTTTAATATGAAAAAACCTCATGTCAGAGTTGTAGTTAATGAGGCTTCCCACATCGGGGTGATGTGAGACTTCTACGTAGCATGGAAAGTTTTACTCAGATGCATCATTCCTTGCCAAATTTTGAAGAACATTTCAATTTTTAGAAGAGGATTAATATTCTTATAAAAAGGGGAAACACAAGGAATAAAAGGCAGGGGCAAGGACAGTCTTCTGGTCAGAACAGGATATTAGTTGATCTCTTATCATTGATGGTGCATTACATAGCCCTGTTGAGCTCACTTCTGTGTGTGGAGGGTAAGCAGACTTTGCCTGCTGGGGAAGAGAATTTTCCAACTGTATTCCCTACAACAGCAGCTTCCAAAGGGATAGTTCCCACATGACTGGTAATGCTCAGTGTATGGTGAAGTCATGTGGAGTTTGTCTTTTATATAAAAGCTTCTTGGTTTCCTTTCATCAGTCTTCAAAATTCTCAGCTTATTTATTTATTTGCCACTTCATGCCGCAGGGGAGAGGACTTTAATTTAGAGATACTGCTTACACGACCAAAACAAATAAAGGTTATTCAGCAACCTTTGTTTCCTAACTGAGTGCCCTTTTCAGCTTCTGAAATGAAGATGATGTGCATGGTAAAACATTGCACTGGAGTAGCAAATAGCATTATTTTTAGAAGATGATGTTTTGGCGGTAGGAAAGTCACAAGAACATGGGCATAGTTGTGATCTGTTCTCTAAATAAAGCAGTGTTAAAGTGATGAACAAGGAGGAAGTGTTTTCTATGGCTTTACAGAAATCCCTTGTGGAAAGTTCCTAACTTGTGTGCATGTAATGGTGCTTAAAGCTCAGGGAGTTTGCAGCCTGTTAGAACAATTCTTTCTGCTTAGACAGGAAAAAGTGCAAGTGCCTGCCTTAGGCCACAGAGTTGGCTGATGGAAAGATCAGTGTGGCCTGCTTCAAGTCACAAGTAACTGCAGGCATACACTGTTAGGGTTTCACGTGAACAGTTGCTTTCATGGTTTACTTCTTATCCTACTTGATCATCTCTGACTGTTACTGCAACACATTGGGATTTTAAGGCCGTATAAGAATCATTTCTCTGTTGCTAACACTGGAGAATGAAAAATGCATTGCATGTGGCATTTTGAGATAGAACCATCCAATATAGTAGTGAGTTAATTACAAAATACTTTAGAAGTTGTAACCTCTTCTTCTTTCCTGAAGAGAAAGATAGTCTCTGCTAGCATCATTTTTATTCAGATGTTTCGGTTTTCTCAGTGGTAAAAGATTCTGTTTAGTTTTCTTGTTTTGTTTTTAGACTTAGGATGTTGAACAAAGCTCAGTTTTGTGGGTCTCTGCAGGATGTTTAGCTTTGAAGTTAGGAGTAATGGTTGTTTTTATGATTGTGTTAAAGGCACAGAATAGCAAAAATCATGGAGTCCTTCACTTTTTGGTTTTATGAAAACAAATATTTTAAGTAAATTTTACTTTGTTCTATTTTGAAAGTAAGAAAAGACAAAGCAAAACGGAAAGCTAGTTTTCTGTTGTTGATAAACTTTGTTACAAAACAACCACAGAAGGCTTTTCAGTGGTTGTCTGTAATCTGTTTTGGCAGTGAACTCCTGTGCAGCCTTCCCCTTCTAAGAGTCGTTTTTATGTCTGTCTTTATTTAAAGTATCATACTTGATACTTGATAAGTAAGGAAATATGTTAAATAGCTGAGACCTCTGCTCCTCTGTCAAATTTGAGTCAAGCCAATGACTTAAAATATTGCGGAGATAAAAGTATGTGGTTTGCAGTACACTGTGTGTTTGCAAAGGCCTGCTTCCTTACAAGAGTCGATTGTTTAGGATTTTTTTTTAATTTTTTATTTTTTTTCTTTCGTGTTTTAATCCAGTTATTTGAAAACCTCCAGATTCAGGTGTGTATGGCCTTTAGTATAAGGTTGTACGTAGGTCAAACTTTGTATTGGAATAGTCCAAATGAAGTATTAGACTCTGGATTTTACCTGTAACAGCATGTTATGACTGGTTATATAGTTTAGTATTCTGGCACTGTGTTCTAAAACTGGAATAGCTGTGGACATGCTGCCATTGCTTTTGAAAAAGAGAGAGAGGATTGCATGCTGCTGAGAATCATGAGTTTGGTTTTGGTATTACAAAATCCCTTGTTTCCTTTCTGTCTTCAGATTACTTATTACTTTTGAGAAGGTTTTGCTGTTTCTAATGATGTTTGTGGCACAAAACTTGCTTTATCAGGTAGTTCAGTGTCTTTGAAATTCAAACCAGAAAAGTAAACATGTTTTCTTGCATGAATGAGTAGGACCAGTTAACAGAGAACTGGAGAATGGAATGGCTGGAGCACCTCTAGGAGTCTCACTGGTGAAGGATAAAGTAAAATACAGACAACCACATGTGTCTGCAGGTACCATACACAATAGAAGATGTTCTCAGAAGATAAGAGCTCTATCATTATTCAGTACACTCATTTTTTAACAGTTTTTCTAAGAAGCTCAGAAAAAAATATTGTATTAGGGCCCAGACAGTGGGGCAGTAATTATAGAATCATAGAATCATAGAATAGTTAGGGTTGGAAAGGACCCTAAGATCATCTAGTTCCAAGTCCCCTGCCATGGGCAGGGACACCTCACACTAAACCATGCCACCGAAGGCCTCATCCAACCTGGCCTTGAACACCGCCAGGGATGGAGCATTCACAACTTCCTTGGGCAACCCATTCCAGTGCCTCACCACCCTCTCAGTAAAGAATTTCTTCCTTATATCCAATCTAAACTTGCCCTGTTGAAGTTTTAACCCGTTACTCCTTGTCCTGTCACTACAGTCCCTGATGAATAGTCCATCCCCAGCATCCTTGTAGGCCCCCTTCATATACTGGAAGGCTGCTATGAGGTCTCCACGCAGCCTTCTCTTCTCCAGGCTGAACAGCCCCAGCTTTCTCAGCCTCTCTTCATACGGGAGGTGCTCCAGTCCCCTGATCATCCTCGTGGCCCTCCTCTCCACTTGTTCCAACAGTTCCCTGTCCTTTTTCTGTTGAGGACACCAGAACTGCACACAATACTCCAAGTGAGGTCTCATGAGAGCAGAGTAGAGGGGCAGGATCACCTCCTTCGACCTGCTGGTCATGCTCCTCTTGATGCAGCCCAGGATACGGTTGGCTTTCTGGGCTGCGAGCGCACACTGAAGCTGGCTCATGTTCATTTTCTCATTGACCAACACCCCCAAGTCCTTCTCTGCAGGGCTGCTCTGAATCTCTTCTCTGCCCAACCTGTAGCTGTGCCTGGGATTGCTCCAACCCAGGTGTAGGACCTTGCACTTGGCACAGTTAAATTTCATCAGCTGTTGTGTTTTCTGCCCTTTACAGATTTGTATCTCCCTCTGGAGTATGTTGAACTGAGAAGTTATATTTTTGGGATACGGACAGTCTGTGACTCCCTCCAAGACTGGAATGTGAATGGGGGCATGGTCAAGGAAGCATGTTTGTTGTTGCTTGGTAGGTTATGATGTTTTCTAGACAAAGATGATTCCCACTTGATTTCAGGTAATAATACTGTTTGGGTAGAGAAATTAATCAAATGAGTCATCAGTTTTTTGGATGCATAGCAGAGTTGAGTAAGTCTCCAGGTGATTTTTGTGAACTACTTTGTGCTTATCTGCTGTTGTGAAACACAACTTTTCTTTTGAGCAGAAGCTCCTGGGCTAAAGGGCAGTGGCACAGCTGTGGCAGGCCAGTTCAGCAGGGAGTGACAGTTCTCAGGGTATCTGCTCTCCCTCTGTACCGGCTGGCAGAAGGCTGGTGCAATCTGCTGGTACCATTAGCATCTGCCTTTCTGGGTCAGGAGCTTTTTAATACAGAGCTCCAGTGACCGCAGCCTTTGTGGAGAGTTACCTGAGCTAGCAACCTAAAGGGAGGGAAAAAATACGTTGAAACTAAATCCCATGCTGCTCTTCTAATTCTTAAATAAGACATACCATTCCTACTAATGTAGTGTGATTTTGCTGTTTCCATTTACTGGATTTCTGTAATTCTGGAGCAGAGCCCTTAGCAAATCACTAGGATGTCATAATATGGCTGTGCTGTAATAATCACCAGTTTGTACTCTGAAGCCTCGGCAGTACCTGAAGCGTCTGCAAAAATGTAGAAATGTATCTCTGTTGAAGTTGAGGGGAAGTGATCTTTTTACAGCTGTAAAAGTAAAGGCATTGGACATACATTAGTAACTTTAGCATTTAATTGATGTGCTATAGCAGTGATACGAGACTAACTCCTGCAGTTCTGGGAAAGAGAGAAAGAACTGTTCAGAGCAGGAATTAACCAACATGCTGTTAATCTTTCTGACTTTTGGAATAGAATTTCCAATTTTGTTTTGGATGTTGAAGTTGTCTACATCAGAAAGGGAAGAATTAAAATAGCAAAGAATAGTATTGTCTACCGTATCAGAGGATGGAGAGGAAGGATCCTCTGAATTAGAGAGGGTAGAAAAAACTTAGATACAAAGCAAGCATTGCAGTGGAAGAGAATGTTTGACAAACAGGTCAGAGAAAAGGATCAGTTAATAGAGAAACAATGAAGTTCAGAAATAGTGAAACAATAGAGTGAGAAACTTTCTCAAAGATAATACCAGTGAATGAAGGGGGGGTGTGAGAAGTTACGGCTGTGTGTGTTTGACTGAGACAAGAAAGAAACGAAAAGAAGCAAAAGATAAGAGGATGTGGATAGTGGTGGGTCTTTCAGATGAGTACAGAGCGGATCAAGCTCTGTTATATGACTGAATCTTCATGAGGCTTCTGGAGAAGTCAATGCAACTCTGCCCCCATCTTTAAGAATTTTTTTTGCTTTTTGCAAAAAAACTTTCTTGGTGATGCTTGAAAGGATCGAGCTGGCTGGAAGCACCCACCTTTACACCAGAAAGGAGTATTTCTGGTTTGGTTGCAGGTCATTTTCCCCTTTTGTGACTAGGCTTATATTTTTCTGTTGCAAAGATAACCTAAGTTCAGCATACTAACAGGAACATGCTATTTCTAGTGAGAACTTCACTGAACAAGAGTGGTTCCTACACAGTCTTGCTGCATGTGTTACTAATGATCATTTGAGCTATTTCGTAGGAAAAGCTCCCTTATAAGTCAATGACCTAGAGTTTTTTATGAATCTGTGTATGTATTTATTCAGTAAATAAATTGTTAAGAATTTAAATTCAGCTCTCAGTATCTCTAGGCTGAGGACTGACACATGTTGGAGGCCTAAGGAGGATGAAAACAGGAGCTAAGGCAGCCCAGCCCTGCACCGGAAAGTAAGGAGCCATGCACAGCTGTGAGCCTGCTTCCTCAGGTGAGATTCACTTGTCTCACTTCAGATGTTTACAGCTTAGCCTCCTCCGTTTAAGCTAATTGTCTAGGCTATTGTAATAGCCAGTGGAAAGATATAGGCATTTCTAAGGCATGACTCATGTGATCTTTTGTAAGATGAGATGACCTGAACCTGCAGGAGAGGATTGTTTCTTTGTGAAATGGAGCTGGAGGTAACCAGAGTACATGTAGATGTTTGCATCATGGAAAGCCACAGCTGGGGCAGAAGAGCACCATGGTGCTGGAGGACATGCCTGGCACTGGACACCACTAGAAGCAAAAGGAAGACAAAGGCTATAAGACTTTCTGCTATCTGTGAATTCAACCCCCAAATCAGCAGCATAATAGCTCTCTTAGAGGAAGGTAGCCTATCTGACAAATGGTTGGTTTCCAGTTTTGAGGGTGTTTGTTGGTTTTATTTAATCCCTCTTGGGAGGGAGTGAGTTATATAACAACGTGTCAGTACACCCACAGTAGCAGAGTGGTGACAGTCACTGGCTGCGAAGAGCAAACCCAGGATGCTGTTTGCCCTGGAAGTTTAACTAAAACGGGCTGTTTGGAGGTGTATAATTGCAGGATTGGCGGCTCCAATTTTTCTGCCCTTAATTTTGTGGTAGTCATTGTCTGTCTTTAAAATGTGGCTTCAGAACTCCTGCAGCTTTGTGTGAGAATCTGTATTGCTCTTTTAATTCTAAGCTGCTAAATGTTAGGCTTTGGAAGAAACTTTAGAAATGTGATTCACAGCATTTTATCCCCATACTGATTTTTATTCACCATTAAAGATCTTCCATCTGCTTTTATGTTAGAAAGTTTGGGGCTGCCTTCATGGATTTTGGGCATGTCGATTTGTCAGTGTTGTAAGAATTTTTGATTTGGTTACTTAGGCAGAAGTAATCTGAATAGTTCAAATTTTTTGCTACCACTCAAAACCAAGTATAATAAAAGAGAATGCAGACTTGGGGGTGCCTTGCATTTTTTGGTAACATAAAAAAGCTGGAAAAGTTGTATTTTTTTAAGAAAAATAACAGCTTGTAGGGTGGAGGTTATTTCAGAGTTTCAGTTTTTACTCACTGTGACTGTGTGTGTCTCAAAAGAATAATTGACAACAAGAGAATTAGATTTCTGGTAGTTTTTCTGGCCTATGAACATCTAATTACATTTGTTAATGTGAAGTAAAAAACAATTGTCAGAAAACAGGACATGTTGATGTAATTATTTTCACTGTTATCTTGTGATAGCAAAATGCACACAGACAGATCAATATAACAATCCCGGTTAAATGTTTCTGTTCTGTAAGACTTGGGGAATGATGCTAATGCAAATGCTGTTCTGAAACTATCCTGATGATAGTTTCAGAAGTTTCACTGGTCGTAGTGAAAGAGCCAAAGGTAGGGAGGGGAATCTGCTAAAAGCCAAATTATGCTCTGTTTTTGCATGGTATCAGAGAAGGTACTCTGTTAACCAGGCTTTTCTGCAGAAAGTTTTGAAAGTTTTCTTTTGAGCAGTTCTGAGTGTCCATCAGGCCTCAGATAGTCTGGAGAGTGTTGTTGAACTGATAATTCTTGCCTTGGGCTTTATTAGGTAACAATATCCACAGACCACAAAATCACCTCTTCTTTGTCCTTCTGAAACTGTCTTAGGTGTTCGTTGAAATGTCTTTCCTCATTATTCCTAATATATTATTTCCTATTTTAACTGCTTGCTGAGCAGGGGCTGGTATTTTCATGCAGCTGTCTATCATAACTATCAAGATTTCACTGCTAACAGGTGATCGTTTACTCAAGATCACAGTTTCCTTTCTGAAGTTAGGGTTGTTTCCTATGTGCGTAATTTGTGATTTAAGTACACTGAGTGCTACCTGCCATTTTATTGTTTGTTCAGTCATTTTTCATAAAGTCTTTGTTTTGTTGTCAGGGTTTAACTCCATCTGGCGACTAAGCACCGCACAGCTGCTGGCTCCCCACCAACACCAAAGAAGGATGGGGGAAGATAATTGGAAGGGTAAAAGTGAGAAACCTTGTGGGTTCAGATAAGAACAGTTTAGTAATTGAAATAATAATGATAATTTGTAATGAAAAGGAAAATAACAGAAATAAATGCCAAGAAAGACAAGTGATGTAAATGAAAACATTGCTCACCAGCAACCAGCTAATGTACGGATATTTCCTGAGTGGCAGCTGCCCAGCCAACCTTCTCCTAGTTTATGTGGTGAGCACGATGCCATATGGTCTAGGATTTGGTCAGTTGGGGTCAGCTGTCCTCGCCGTATCCCCTCACAACTTCTTCTGCACCCCTAGCCTGCTCACTGGCGGGGTGATGTGAGGAAGTCTTGTCTCTCTGTAAGCACTGCTCATCAGTAAGGAAAACACCCCTGAATTACCAACACTGTTTCCAGCACAAATCCAAAACATAGCCCCATACCAGCTACTATGAAGAAAATTAACAGTATCCCAGCCAAACACAGCACATTTCTGTAGTTTGCCTCTTGGTCTGTTGCCTTGAATAGCTTAATATCTGTGGTGGATGTTGTCAATGCACTCCTCACTCCTGTATTGAGAGCAGGAGAGCTGTATGTCTTATACTTTTCAGCACAGACATCTCTAGATCTCCACTGATGATGGCAAGAATTGGAAACATGAGTAGGAGTATGTGGTCAATCTTTCAATGAATTATTCACTTGTGCAAGAAGGACCGTTGCTATTTTGCATAGTTAGCATCCTAAAAATCCTTAATTAAGGTCTTTGTTGGAAGTCTGTGGTGAAATTTTAAGGAGAGGAACTGGATCAGTCTTTTCCACTGAACTCCCGTAGGCTGGACATCCCATTACAAAAGGCATGCAGATGCTAGTGTGTACAGCAGAGATCTCAGGCTTAAGGTCTTGCTTGCAGTCTCTTAAGTCTGTCTCTTTCGCCACCACAGAGTCCTCTAGTACCAAGATACTTTAAATTGAGAGGTGGAGTAACGTTGAGTTAGTAATTCACTGATTTCATGCTCAAGTTCCTTTAGGATTCCTGGGTTGAGTGCCGTCTGGTCCTGGTGAGCTGTTGGCATTTGTTTTCTTAGTTCCTGCTGTATCTGCTCATATAGTCATTGCGATTTCAAACACATCCTTGGAGCCCCTGTCAGGAGGGGTCCTGATAGGGAAATCCTGAGAAATAGTGTTGCAATATTGTAGCAATTATGTGGTAAAACTCTGAGATGTTATAGGAAGCGAAAGTGATTTTATTTTAGTAGAGAACTGGTTTCATTCCACGCTGTCACACCTGTGTTCTTACAAGCACCAAGATACTTCTGTCCACACAGTTTAGCACTGAGATAAGTGTAACCAAGTTGCTGGTTCAGGATTCATTGCAGTGATTTGGAAGACAAGGGACTCCAGCTGTTGAATTCTCATCACAACTTTTGTACCCTTAGTTTGGCAGGCATGTAGTTAGATCCATCTGGTTAGTGGTTAGTTTCTCCATCCTTTCTCACCTCTGCATCATCATGAATTAGTTGCAGTTTTAGACTTCTTTTCCTGATCTGAGTACACCAAAATACTGCTTATAAATGTGCTGCAGTCTTGCTGGCCTGCTAATCTAGGTGCCATAAACAAATGCCATTCTTATTATGGCCTCTTCTGTTTTTCCTGGTGTTTCTGTGCTCAAACTATTACTATTTATTCTTCAGTCATACCAATGTTAATACTTCTATCATAGTTCTTTAGAGAGGCTCCCCAGCTTCTCGTGCTGTTACTGTCACTGCAGTGAATCTGGTGGATTTTCTGTAATGCGTTTATCTTCTGAGTATTCCTTCACTATCCTGATGATGAGTTGCATCCCAGAGATTCTGGCAGACTTCCTGTTCTTGATGTGCTTGAAGAAAGATTTATCATTAGTCTCTGCCAATTGTTCATCAGATTTTTTGTTTGTTTTGCCTGCCCCGCTGTATTTTACATTTAATTTGCCAGAGTTTAAGATCTATTGAGCTATTTTTTTTCTACTTGGGCTTGACTTCAGCTTTTTTTGAGGGTAGCCTCTCTTCTGCACTGCTGATTTAACTGTTCTGGTTTGCTTTCTTCCTTTCTCAGGTTTTACTTAGTAGGAAGCATGTACCTGCCTTGTCTTTCCAGTCTCATCATCATTCATAATCTCCACAGTGCCTATAAAGATTTAAATTCTTTTTCTGTCCCTTTTGGATTCTCTTAACAAGCTCCCTTACCTTCTCATGCTTGCACTCTGAGACTGGGTGCAACTGTTGGTTTATTTTTCACCTCCACTGCTCTTGTTGGGAAGTTATTGCGTGCAGGGTTTTTCAAAATCTTCCAGCTGAAGAGACACTCTATATTTAGGACCAAATCAATGGTTGCATTTTCTTTCGTGGACTTCCTACCCAGCTGCTCTGTGAAAAAAGTCACTGAGTTAATGCAAAAAAAGTCACATCCTGATATGATGGGATATTTGTGATCTACATTAAAAGGAAGTGATCTGAAGTCTCCCATTATGGTACTGCACTTTTGTCATATCACGTTAAATGTTGCTATTCTGATTAGGTGGTTGTAAGGACCAAATATCTTCCTGTTCTAGCCTGGAATCTAGTTCATGAGTATGTTGCTTTAATTGCAGAAATGACAGGTTTATATATTTGGAATAAGGGGAACTGAACATACTTGTAAATCAAAGTTGTACTTTATTTAGTATAATTGTAGAATAGCTGGGGTCAGAAGGGACATTTAAAGGTCATGTAGTCCAGCATCCGTGTCCTGCCATGGACAGGGACATCTTTAACTAGATCAGGTTGCTCAAAGCCCTGTCCAACCTGGCCTTGAACGCTTCTGATGATGGACATCTACAACTTTCCTTGGTTGGCAAACAACTGTCCCAGTGTCTCACCATTATTGTAAGAACTCTTCATTGTGACCAGTCTAAATGTACGCTCTTTCAGTTTAAATCTGTTGTCCCTTATCCTATCATTAGACCGTCGTGAGACAGGTTAGTTTTACCCTACTGATGATGTGTTGTTGCAATAGTAATCCTGCTCAGTACAAGAGGAACCTCAGGTTCAGACCCCTGGTGCGTGCATTTGGCTGTGGAGCCACTGGCGCGAGGCTACCATCTGCGGGCTTATGTCTGAATGCCTCTAAGTCAGTTTTACCCTACTGAAGATGTGTTGCAATAGTAATCTTGCTCAGTATGAGAGGAACCGCAGGTTCAAACCCCTGGTGTGTGCGCTTGGCTGAGGAGCCACTGGGACGAGGCTACCATTTGCGGGCTTATGGCTGAACACCTCTAAGTCAGAATCCCGCCTAGACGCTTGATGTTGTGCTATTGCGTCATCGGTCGCTTGAGGTTGACCCAGGAGATGACAGTCCTGTTCAGAATGCAAGGGAAAAATCCTTTCCAAATCTTTGTCAGCGAAGACATGCCATCCTCATCGGAGAAGGAAAACTCCTATCTTCAAACCGGGGCTGATGAAGCTCATCTAGCCTTGTAAGGTCTTCCGTCTCAGAGAAGGACACTCTTACAAAACCTACGGCCTGAGGACTTTGCTGTCACCGTCCTAGCTATCTAGGCCATGGCAGATAAACCTCAGGTGTAAAGGGTGGGGCCAGTTCTGCGCACACTGCACCTCACCTAAAAAATCCATTGTGCAGGCTGGAAGGGTTTACTCACACTTGCAAAGCCCTGTAGCGACAGGCTACACTTGCCCTTAGTCATCATGCTTGTAGTGAGCGTGGTAATGCACTTCCCAAATCTTCGTTTGCAAAGCCAAGCCATCATAGGCCCTAGTAAAAAGTGTCTCTCTTTCTTATAGGCCCCTTTTAAGTATTGAAAAGCCACAATAAGGTCTCCTCAAAAGTTACCCTTCTTCAGGCTGAAGAACTCAAACCCTCTCAGTCTTTCTTCATAGGAGAGGTATTCCAGCTAAGAAGAGAAATTCTTCCTTTGTGTGTCAAAGATGTCTTCACTTAATCCACTAGACAGTGTTGAAAGCCTCTAAAGGTACAGTGAATTAAAAACAAGTGATGCTAGTTCTCTTTAGATTCTTCAAGCAGGCTGTTTCTCAGCCATGTGTGTTCCCAAGTACAGGGATGGTATAGTGTTCAGGGGAACTTCAACTGCTCTGGCAACTTCCAGAAAACAGTATTGTAATATGCAAAGTCTTGCAAATTTTCAGCAATTCTTTTGATGGGCAGTGTTGGAAGCATCTCATGGTGAATGTCTTCTGTATTTGCTTCTGACTAAAAGGAAGAAAGGGTTTGAAGAGGGTGGTGAATTGGATGGATGAGGCTATTAAGCAATGGCCTGGAAAACATACTTCAGAAAATCAAAGAATTTGTCAAAGTTTGAGGACAGAAGATTTAGTGGTTTCTTAAAGACATGCTGTAAGGGCACAAGTACAAGCTGTTTCTTTGGGAAGAACAGATAGCCATAATTGTCAGTGCCTAATTGCAAGTTATTCATTAGTCTGAAACTAAAGGAGCCATGCAAAAAAGGGGTACTAGTTCAGCTTTTGAACATGTCTTAGAAAAGTACTCACTTGTAGAGACATTATTAGAAGGACTCGGTACAAAACAAGACAGAGTTGGCAAAACTGCAGCAAGAAACTATTCTATAAATATATTAGTAGCAAGAGAAATCACTAAAGAAAGAACTTGTCTGTTAGGCAGAAAGACTAGAAAGTTGCTGACAGATGTTGCTAAAGAGGTTGTAAAGACCATTTTTACTTCATTGATCAGGATTAAGTGAGCGGACAAGCACAAAGGGCTAAGATGTAAGAACACAGCCTGGCATGCATACACAGAGGCTTAAGCTTGGGGTCTTTTCCTAAATGCTCTTATGGCAGATAGAAAGTTTAGACAAATCACTAAAATGGTTGATATGATTAGGGATGTTATCTGAGAATGAACAGAAGATAACCAAAATTCTGGAAGACTGAAAAAGGACAAGCTTAGTGCCTGTTTCTGAAGAGAATGAGAAGTGGAAATATAGAACACAACTACTGCCCAGGCAGGTTAACTTCTGGAAAAATACTGAAACAAACGATTTATGAGTATTTGGAAGAAAGTGAGGTGATAAGAAACAGTCCACATAGACTTGCCAAATACAAGTCATTTTGAATTAGTTTGTCTTCCTTCTGTGACAGAGCAACATGCCTGCTGGGAATGGGAGGAGTAGATTTGATATATTTTGACTGTAGGAAAACTTTCAACACATTCTAGTGCTCCTATGAACAGGGTGTAAAAGTACTATCTGGCTGAAGCTTTGTACAACGAAGACAAAAAACCAAGTTTGGTGCATCATTATGCTTGTTTGTTTTCACCTGCAGTGAATTTCCTCATTTTGTAGTAACCTGCCCCAAATCTACTACTAATTAATATTAATTCTGTGAACAACAAGAACCTTTAATTAAGATCTGTCCTGCAGATTATATCAGAGGTAGAAGCTATGTTAGAGAACAGATTTAAAATCAATGGTTTCTTCTTTTTAACACCGTAACAGCTAAGTGTGAAGTTGGCAAGAATAATCAAATACCACATGGAAACTGGTTGCTAGCTAAGCAGGTCTGAATAAAAGAATTTTGAAGTTGTAGTTGATTCAGGCTGAACACTAATTAGGAACGACATCTTGTTGGAAAACACTGCCATTGGCTGTATAAGCAGAGTGGTTATGTGCAGCACTCGTCTGTCTTGGAAAATACTGAGTAAGGAGTGAAATGAAATGTGCTCTGCATGTGGCTTCAGAACTTATGTTTGACTTGTTGGAGACAGGCCAAATGTAAGAGCACCAAGAATGAGAAAAGATCTAGAAACCCTTCTTAGACATGACCCATGGCTGTGGCAGTCTGTGCCTGCAGTTCTTGTTCATGTTGCTGAACAGTTTAGGCTACTGTTGACTGTGAGTTATGGTAAATCTTGTGTATACTTATGGGTTTTATTTTTCCTTTTCATGTAATCTTCACATAACTGTATTAAAAAAGAGAGGAGGGAAAGTCCTCGTTCTGAAAAGGTTCTCACTGAGATTGCAAAATATAGTACTTAAAAACTGAGAAAGGCCATTTGTTATGTGCAGAAGTATTTTCAGCCTCCACATGTGACTGTAGGCCATCTTTTCAGTTACGCAGTTGCATGTTGTTTCTCATACAGGTTTTTCATCTCATATACTGTCAGGAAACAAGATGCTGGTTTACACAGAAATCTAGCAAAGATGTGTTCCTCCTAATCGTAGAATTGTAGAATGGTTTGGGTGGAAGCGACCTTGAAGGTCATCTAGTTCTAACCCCTCTGCCATAGGCAGAAACACCTTCCACTAGACCAGGTTGCTCAAAGCCCCATCCAGCCTGGCCTTGAACACTGCCAGAGATGGGGCAGCCACAACTTCTCTGTTCAACCTGTGCTAGTGTCTCACCACCCTCACAGGGAGAACTTCTATGTTATATCTAATCTAAATCTACCTTCTTTCAGCTGAAAGTCATTCCCCCTTGTTCTGTCCCTTCATTCCCTTGTAAAAAGCCCCTCTCCAGATTTCTTGTAGGCCCATTTCTGGAACTGGAAGACTGTTATAAAGGTCTCCCCCTGAGCCTTCTGTTCTTCAAACCGGGGCTGATGGAGCTTGTCTAGCCTTGTAAGGTCTTCCGTCACACACTCTCTCAGCCTGTCTCCATAGGAGAGTTGCTCCCATCCTCTGATCATCTTTGTGGCCCTCTGAGACTTGCTCAAGCAGGTCCACATCCTTCTTATGTTGGGGAACCCAGAGCTGGATGCAGTACTCAGGTGGGGTCCCGCAAATGTGTGTGTGTTTGTTTGTTTTCTAACTCATGTGATTCTACTTGTATACTATACAGTATTGGTCATTTCTGTCAGCTTACTCAAGGAAGTAAATGAGCTTGAGCAGTTTAATATCCAATTGGTCACATTCTCATTGTAT
Organism: Psittacula echo; assembly: GCF_963264785.1. NCBI lineage: Eukaryota > Metazoa > Chordata > Aves > Psittaciformes > Psittacidae > Psittacula > Psittacula echo. The sequence continues at coordinate 103,126,313 of NC_137736.1, forward strand.
GGTTTTAGTATACAGGATGCTTAAGCAACTATTGCCTTAATATGGTCAAGGAGGTGAAATTACTTGTACTTCATTGCTTGCATAGTTTTCCATGATTGCTGGTTGTATATATTGGTTAAGCTATCTCAATGGCCATATTAGAAACAGAACGTTCACTTGCAGAACGTGAATTTAGTGTGATATCTTTTGTTCTTCCTATTCATGCTGTAAATTGTATTTCATTGCTGTGGTGTAAGGAAATTAATTATATGCTATGCATAAAAAGATTATTATAGTGATGTATATAAACTCATAGGTAAGCAAGATCTTATTCTGATCTTTCTTCAGTTGATGCAACTTTGCTAATGCAACTGGAAAGAAGTACTGGTCTGTGTTTTGTATCTAGAAATCGGTAACATTTGTAAGAGGCACTTACACTTCAACACTGTATGCTGAAGGGCAGGGGCTATATATTTTTGGAAGGTGACTTTCTTGAACTACGTGTTTTAAACTCGATTTCAATATGACTCCATTCAGACAGGAGAACTTTGTTATCTTTTAAAAGTGAATGATTCTATGATTCTATGATTTATACTTGCACTGTGCCATTCAGCCCAAAGAATCTTGAAGTAGCTATAAAAATGCGGAGTATTGGGTTTGCAAAAAGCAAATCTGTTTGTTTTTGCCTGTTACTATGTCAGCCAGTTTCAAACAGGAGCTGTGCAGTGAGAGGCCATAATTACTTGCCAGGAGGGATAGAGGAGCTTAAGGAATACCTTTCCTGTGAAATGTCTGTTGAGTAACTTAAAGATTTCTGATTGTTAAACTGAAATCCCTGATTTCAGCCATCTTCTGTATGAAATCCACAGACTGAAAAGCTCAGGAGTGATGGTGGTCACAGCCATGCTTGCATTCTCTCCAATATTTCTCTGTAAGCTTCCAGGGGTTATACTAATGAAAGCTCCTGGCATGTCTGCAATGCAGTCTGGAGTGTGACTGCAGTTCTGTCTGCATGCTATCTGCCTCTGGTGCAGGGCACTGGCGGCAGTTAACAGAAGACTGAAGCCCTTATCTTAGCAATGGGAGTGGAGTGAGCATGCAGTGGAGAAACTCCCAAAGTCTCTGTTGGCAAAAAGAAATTGTTGTGTATTAACCAGTTTCCTTTCATTACTCCTCTCCCTAAACATCTCTCTTCACAAGCAAGCTTAAACTTTTTAATGGTTAAATACTAACCTTCACTTATTCATGCAGATTGTGCATGAAAGCATTTTAATGAGTCTGTCAGCTCAGTGGCCTCTGACAAAAGGAACTGTAGCTGTTCTATTCGGGTAGCTTCATAGATTGTCCTGCAACAAACAACAGCCGAACAGAAGAGGATAGCATTTGAGTCAATTATGTTGCTTGATTTTGTCAGCTGGCATATGGTATTTGCAGTCCTTAAATTGGTTTAAAACATAGATCTCCTGCTGTGCTGATAGCTAAATCTGATTATTCAATGATCTGGCTTTTCCTGTAAGATACCAGAATTAAACAAGGCAGCATATTTATTGCAACATGCACCAGGACCTCATCAGTATGTCCTTTAATGAGGAATTTGTGAAACCAGCTTTGTGGGATTAGAGTACTGGAGGTAAGGTTTGACTGTTCCAATGTGCCTGGCATTTATGAGGAGGTAATAAAAGGTGTCTAACGTGCTACCCTAGATATTATTATAGCTTCACTCTGAAGCAGTAATAAATACCTGCTTACCAACTACTGTAGAACAATTTAGTACTCCTCACATTTATTAGACAAAAAACTACAAGCTTCAATATTTGGCTTTCCTTCAGTGTTCATAAAGAAAATGATGACTAAGTTCAGTTCTGGTCTCAGAAATTTGTGGACAGACATAGAAAATATAGCACATTTGTAATTTAAAACTTGCTTCAGACCCTTTTTCTTCCACATTACATTGTGTTTCTCCAGTTATAAGTTCATTGAAAATTATGTTTTCCGGTTGGTTGGTTTTTTGTTTGTTTTTTTTTTTTTTTTTTTTTTTTTTGTATGTGTGTGTGTGGCAGATATTTAGATGGTATTTATCATCATCTGCACCTTAGAGATGAGTAATGTAACAGAAGTTTTGCTGCATAGCTCAAAACTGTACAATGAATGGTCCAGTCTCATGAGTTGCTGAACAGTCTCAACCCATTGAAGACGAAAGTAGTAAATCTCAAATTATGTGAAGTAAAAGGATTTAAGTAAAGAAATGCTGTTTTCTAAATCAAGTATTGCTTATGCCCACCCACAATATTTGGTAGTTTAAATTCTTTTAGTTTTAGAGGGGAGCTGCATGGCATTCCTCCCACTTGGTAAACCCAATGCATATCCACAGTGGTTTTGGACACATTGGATTTACAGGTCTTTATGGGGCATGTATATTGCACTTGTACAGAAGAACGGTTAGTTCCTGCTTGCGTGGGATTAACTGTTTATTCAGAGTACATTTGTTCTGTGCTTGTATGACACAGCTTTGCTGTTGCTGGGAAGCAGTGCACGTGTAGGTACCTGGGGATGTGATAGGCTTGAAGGATTGCACAAAGGCTCCAGGTTAAGCTGCTGCAGCAGCTGCCAGGGCAAGGGATCCAGCCTTTGCCCTGAAGACCTTTTTCTTACACTTACAATTTGCCCTGAGGAAATGACGCTGTCTGCAGCATAACTAAATGAATTCTCTCTGGGGGCCCAGATCAGCCTCTGTACCACAGGATGAACAGAATAAAATCCATGTGATTCTTTCAGCCTGTTTCTGTAAAATATCTGAAACTTGTAGTGCTGCGAGCAGAAAGATCTGCAAATACCAGTTGCACAAAAGTATACAGGAGATAGATGAAACTTGCAGTGATGTTGTAGATTTTAAAGTGAAATATCTGTGTATAGTCTGTGTGCTATATTCTTGATGATTCATGCGAATCTTTTTCAGAGTTGGCCTTGGTTGATGACCGTCAGGACTGGAGTTGTGTATCAGTTACGTGTTCAGGCTAAGATATCATGGGATTTGTTCCCTGCACTGGTTCTAGCTTGTTTGAAAAGTAATCCAGGAATCAATTCCTTCTTCTTCAAGGTTTGTACTATGCTCCTGTGTGTGTTAGCATTTAGAAGTTATGATTGTGATCTCGAGTTATCCCTTCTCATGATTCTGCAGTTCAGAGAAACAGATACAGAATTTTAGTTCTTCAGTGTGCACGTAGTTGCAAGCTAATTCTTACTTGGATTAAAGAATGGGATCTGAAAAGTGCAGCTGATGTTGATTGCAGCTCTTTTTCTTATAAGATAATTCAAAAATCTGATTCCCTTCTCTAATATAAAGAAAATTATTTCAGTATTTGGCAATACCAGTTAGGGGTCTTGCCCGATGCTGGACTCAGTGTCAGAGAAGAAGAGTGGGAGGAGACCGTGTAGGAAATAACTTTTGTCCTAAATTAAGTTCCCAAACCCCAGAAAATACTCTGCTTGCTATGTGGATAAAACCTACCCTTTTATAGTTCTAAAGAGAAGATGATAAAACACTTGAGTAACAAAGTGATTGCTAGAGATACAGGTTTCTCAGGGTGATATCTCTGCCATGGCTGACTGACAACAGTAATGACTGTGCACATCCCTGTTAGGGAATACTTGTTTTCTCTGTTGAAACTCTCCTGCTCTGTTGCTCAGACCCCAGCTCCAAGTGCCTTGTCTCTGCAAGGAATGTGTTCACTAGCCAAGTAAATGCTTCAACCAGGATATGCTGGTGGGCTGTGTTCAGGTGCAGTGGGCAGCTGAGTTAATAAGCCCTGCTGGACTGCTGCTGACTCTGGCATGAAGCACAGTCTGCAGAGATAAAAAAAAAAAAGTAAAGTGAGAGTCTGCAAAAATACATTGAGACTCTTGGTGAAGGAGTTTGTAGTCTGAAGTGATATCTGTTAACTAAAACTGCTTCATTTTAAATGAACAGGAAAAACTGATGATTACCAAGGCTCCTTTCTTGGTTGAGAGATTGTTAGTTTGCAGACTGTTACTATACGGAACCGAAGCAGGATCAAAGTGGGTACTTTTCACTAGCATCCATGTGTGATTTCTAGGTGCATATGGGATTTGGCCCATGCAGTGAAGAACTGAGCTAGAGGACTTCTAATTTGTTAAGTCTTTTTGAGTCCTTTATAAATGCGGTGGTAAAGTTGTTTCATAACTTTTGCTCATTTATTCTGTGTCTATGTGTATGTCCCACACGACGTCCTTGTCTCTAAATTGGAGAGACACTAACTTGATAGGTGGACCACTCAGTGGATAAAGAAGTGGCTGGATGGCTGCACGCAAAGATTTGTGATCAATGGCTCAATGTCCAGTTGGAAACCAGTAACGAGTGGTGTCCCTCAAGGATCAGTGTTGGGACTGGTCTTGTTCAACATCTTTGTCGGTGACATGGACAGTGGGATTGAGTGCGCCCTCAGCAAGTTTGCTGATGACACCAAGCTGTGTGGTTCGGTTGATACTATGGAGGGAAGGGATGCCATCCAGAGGGACCTTGACACACTTGTGAGGTGGGCTGATGCCAACCTCATGAAGTTTAACCATGCCAAGTGCAAGGTCCTACACCTGGGTTGGAGCAATCCCAGGCACAGCTACAGGTTGGGCAGAGAATAGATTCAGAGCAGCCCTGTGGAGAAGGACTTGGGGGTGTTGGTCAATGAGAAAATGAACATGAGCTGGATTCAGTGTGCGCTTGCAGCCCAGAAAGCCACCAGTATCCTGGGCTGCATCAAGAGGAGCGTGACCAGCAGGTTGAAGGAGGTGATCCTGCTCCTCTACTCTGCTCTCATGAGACCTCACTTGGATTATTGTGTGCAGTTCTGGTGTCCTCATCATAAAAAGGACAGGGAACTGTTGGAACAAGTCCAAAGGAGGGCCATGAGGATGATCAGGGGACTGGAGCACCTCCCATATGAAGATAGGCTGAGAAAGTTGGGGCTGTTCAGCCTGGAGAAGAGAAGGCTGCGTGGAGACCTCATAGCAGCCTTCCAGTATCTGAAGGGAGCTTATAGGGATGCTGGGGATGGACTCTTCATCAGGGACTGTAGTGACAGGACAAGGAGTAATGGGTTAAAACTTCAACAGGGCAAGTTTAGATTGGATATAAGGAAGAAATTCTTTACTGTGAGGGTGGTGAGGCACTGGAATGGGTTGCCCAGGGAAGTTGTGAATGCTCCATCCCTGGTGGTGTTCAAAGCCAGGTTGGACAAAGCCTTGGGTGACATGGTTTAGTGTGGGGTGTCCCTGCCCATGGCAGGGGAGTTGGAACTAGATGATCTTAAGGTCCTTTCCAACCCTAACTATTCTATGATTCTATGATTTATGTTGCTTATGTCAGGCTAGGAGCCAAACACCATCCTTTTACATTTTGAAGGCTTTATATCAATTGCAACACTTCCAAATGTCTGCTGTCCCATTTCTTTTGTTTTTTTCTTTTTTTAGTTACTCTGACATCTTGTTTAAGTTACCTGAAACTATTGACATACTGTTTACTGTAGCTGGTAACACACCCAAGTTATTCATAGTGCAGTAGGGTATTTGCACAAATACCTCACTTTGAGGATTTTTGGGCATTAACTGGTGTAGCAGTCTCATAATGTAATGCAGTTGCAGTTCCCAGAGTGCCATGTCATGCTCTACAGGGTTGGCATTGGCATATGGTGATGATGTTACAACCACCCAACCAAACTAAATAAGAAAGCTAAATTAGCTTATTGTTTGTCTCTGATTCAGATCCCATTTAGAAGTTCTCATTTCTTTGGCTGATACAAAAACATTTACAAACTAATTTTGTTTCTATGCTGGAGTTTATTTTCAGTGCCTCAGACATGGGCACATTTTTCCTCAGAACAGCCTGTAATTCCTTCACTTTCCCACCATTCTGACCGAAGTATTTCAGTTAATTTTTTCAAATGGACTTTCCAGCTGGGGACTAGGAGAGCACAATGTACCCAGCCTGTGATTGCTGTTCCTCCTGATAACTGAGCACGTGCAATGTCTTGTGGATTTAAGGGAGCTGAGAACCTCAGAAGAACAAGGTCTATGTGTCTGTCTTGGAACACCAGGACTGACACCTGCAATGAGGCTTTTGTGGTCTGGGATAAAAAGCAGTTAAGGAGAAAGATCAGAAGAATTAATGGGATTTGATATGTAATCTTCTCTCAGAAGAATCCTTGCAGGCTAGGGGGATGTTGATGGTTGTTGGAGGGGGTTATGGAAGTTCACTTTTCTTAGTGGACGAAAGACTGCTGTTGACACCTGGTGCTGCAGAGGTGCTGTTTGTGCTTCTCCAGAACCTTTTGGCTTCTTAGAATCTTCTGAGATTTTGCAGGTGTTTACCATCTGAAGCATCTCAGACCAAACCTGCCTTCTGAACACTGCTTCTTTTGAAACTGCTTCAAGCTGGTGTTGGCCAAAATTCTACCAGAGTCTCCTAAAAAGAGGTCCTGTGCGGAGCCAGGCTCCCTGTGCGGGTGCCTAGAGTATGACATTTTGTGTGGCTTGCTCCTGTTTGGATGACAAAAATACAAGTGTCAGGCTTTCTTACCAGACACCATGAGACATTCTCTCAGCAGCTCTTCATGCTAATTTAGTCTTCCTTTGCAGACAGATCTTTTACTTTGATTGCTTGTGCCTTTGCAGAAACAAAACTTAAACCACCCAGAATATCTTAATTTACTCTGCAAGACTATTGTAGTTCATCCTTTCCACACTTGCCATCTAAATTGCAGTAAATGCACACTTACAGTTTTCTAGTTGTTGAAGGGGGCTTCCTGCTTTCATTTAATAATTTCTGCGTTTAGTACTTGTTCTTTGCATTCACTCACATGGGTGCTAATGAACTCATTTTCAGAATAGGCTGATTTAACAGGGCCCCTTTTGTTCCCTAGAGCAGTATGTTAAATATTCAGATTTCCTGATTGCTTTCAATATCTTGGCTTTAGTGATTATGCAGAATTATTCTAATATTCCTGACTTAAAGAAGTAAAATTGCATAAAAATAAAGCAAGTGTATGGGTGATACAGTAGGAGGCAGATATCTCTGGTGAAAGTTACCTAATTGCAGCCAGCATTGCAATTAAACCTAATGTTTGCCTCTAGTCATGTCAGTTCTGTGCATTCAGTTATTATTAGGCAAGTCCAGCTGCCTGAACGTCAAGTGAGACTCCAAAGTCAGCCTGCAAAAAAGTATGGATGTAGGATCTACACCCAGTTGAATTCATGAGGAATAAGGGTATTTTGAAAACTATTTCCTCTGCTGTAGATACTATTTTGCTGCAATTATTTAAAATATATTGATATTGCCTTCTTGGATTTAAAGTAACTCAGAACAAAGAAACTATGAAATACTCTTCTCTATATAGAGGCATTTTTTGTCCTTATTTTGATGCCTTTTCAAGGATATTTTAAGACAGTGTGGTGTTTGTTTGTTTTGTTGTTTTTTTTTTTTGCACTGTAGTGAATGTTTCAGAGCTGAGTGTGGTTGCCCTGACTTCAGAGGTGGGACTTGCAGCATTTTAGTTGCTTGTTTACACATCTGCCTTTTGGCCATAGCATTTAGCTGAAAATATCCTGTCAGGGGTGAAATGAGTTATCATGTCTGATTATTTGTAAGTCCTATCCATCTTTCTCAGTGCCAGTCAAAGAAAAGATGCTCATCTATTAAACCTACACAATTTTCGACTTAAACACCATGAACAGAAAGGGTCCCATTCTCTCATTTCCGTGTGTGTTGGCATGCTGAACTTGCTTGTTACTGTGAAGTTCTTTATGACTTTAGGGTGATAACAGCACTTTTCCTTTCTCATATTCTCCGTATTTCCTTGCAAATCCCTGTATTTTAAGCATCAGTCCCATCAACACTGAGACACTTGAGTGTCATCACATGACATGTGTGGGCAGCCAGGTGATCAGAGCTAGTCAGCATGGTGTGTTTTAGTCGAGAAGAGTGAGTTCTGCCCTGATAATCAACCCTGATAACACAGCACTATTCAGGGTTTTTATCAGATTCTGGCCTCATAGACAATCCTGATTAGCACATACAGTTGATTAACATTAGGCATACAGATACGTTTTTACTCTTTCCTCCCTGAAACAACTTCATCAGGAATTAACAGTCTTGTCTTGGAAACCAGTGGCTTTTGTCTAGGAAAGCAGAAGCTTCATCTAACCTCAGCTTCAGGAGCAGGTTTTACCTAACCACGTTTGGATTTTCCAAACTGCGAATCTTCAAGTCCTTCCCACGCCCAGATCTGCACACACAGATATGTGAAAATCAAAGGACATAATCTGTAGAAATTCTGCTATCATTATAGGGTATACAAGATGATGACAGTTTTGACTGAAGTGCATTTTTCTAACAGGCAGCATCTGGCTTTTAGTATTAAAAATAAGTCTGTGAATAAAATTCAGGCTATTCACAATGTGTTATCATGAGACTATTTTTCAGGAACATTTGTCTTTTAGGTACTGGCTAGAGTGATTCATTTCTAATGATAAACATTTTGCCTCTTTTGCAGAATCCATTGTTTTAATTCTAAAAATGAATCAATGAGAACAGAGCTTTCTATTTACAGCTTGCCCAGCTCAGGTTAATGAGCCAAAGCAAAATATGCACAGTGTTGGCTGTGAAATAATAGATCATTTGCTGTGGGCAGAAAGCACTCTTCTCAGAAGCAAAGGAATTGATAGGGCTAATCAGATACTTTTTTATTTATTTATTTATTTATTTTTTTAATTAGAAAAGCTGATTTAGGAGTGAGATGACAAATAGACATATGAGCTATGTATTTTAGAGGATGATGTCGGCTCTATGGTCTGTCCTTATTTACCTCATTTGAAAAGAAATGAGAAGAAGACAAAAAGAAAGAGAAAAAAATAATCTTATGCAACATGAAAGAAGATACTGTTGTCCTTTTGTTCCCAGTGCCTGCTAGGTTTAGGAAGAGGACAACAGCATTGCTCCTTGGGTTACAGTTCTGTCTTTAACATCCAAAACTCATTGTGCAACACTGTTTGGGGTTTGTGTATGTGAGTGTTGTCTGAAGGTGCAAGATCACCAGTCAGTTTTGAGGCGCTGTGTTTCAAACTACTCATAGCTGACTTTGGGTGCCCTGTCACTGGAAGAGTTCAAAGCCAGGCTGGATGGGGCTCTGAGAAAACTGGTCTAGTGAAATGTGTCCCTGCCCATAGCAGGGGTGGTTGTACTAGATATCTTTAAACATCTCCTACAACCCAAACCATTCGAAGATTTTATGACTTATTTGAAATATACAGCTCCTGTCCATTTGTGTCTGTTTGCATGAACCTCCCATCTCGGTTTAATATTCATTCCTGCTGTAATACATTTTCAAAGCAATGTTAGGTTGACCTTTCTTATGGGGTATTATAGACCATCTCTTTGACAGTATTTTCATGTTTAGATACAGGTGAACCATTTTGAAAGTAGTTGCTTATTCTCATTGATACCTCTGCTCAAAGGGTGTTACAGCTTTGTGCTCTCATTAAGGCTGCCCTCTTCATGGGGTTAGGCAGGCAAAACTGAAATTAAGTAAGGAAATACATGTAGAATAATTCTGTACACAACAAATAAATGCAGTATCAGCAAGTATGAGTATTTAACCTAACATCTTGGTCTAAGTAAGCTAATTTATGCAGAGAAGTCTTGTTCTTCATTATGGCTGTTATCACAGTGAAGAATTAATCTCTGCTAGAGATTGCATTGCAAATGAGGACATGGGGGAGGAACAGGAAGAGGGAGGGGTGTGTGTGTGAGGGCACTGCTAGATTTCTGTCTCATGTGTGTAAGTCTCTACACCTGAAATATCAGTCATTAGCTTACATTAAACTCTGGAGGAGAAAAGTTCCTCCAAACTTCAGCTGGTACCTCAAAAAAAAAAACAACAAACACTAGTATCTTGCAGTAAGTTGTATTTCCTTGCCATTAGTAAGGCTGGAGAGAATTACTCACTTTCTCCTCATTTATCTTTTTTAGACTTCTGTGAGGAAGTGAACTGCAAACAGGATTTTTACTTTGCCAGCAGGTTTTAAAATAGCTGTCATTTCTGTCCTTTTTTGATTTTAAAAGAAATCAGGCTTTTAAATACACGTTTGGGATTTGATTTGTTGGTTAGTTGTTTTTTTTTTTAATTTATTTTAAATTCAGCATTATAAATATTACTCCAGTAGGAGTCAGTGCTTTGGTACTTGCCTTTTATCAGCTCCTTACCTTGCTTAGAAAAAAAACAAATCTGAATTTATCATGTCATGGGTACCAAACGTTGCAGACATGATACTGAGGGCTGAGCGCTTTCAGGTGATTGGTTAGCAGCCCCTTATAATAACAGAAGAGGCTTTAAGTAAAAGTTAATTTCAAGGACTGCTTAATAGAGTTACGGGAAAATGAAGAGATGAAAGTGTCCCATGAGTCCTTACAAGGGAAGCATGTGGTGGGTGTGAGTGGTGTGGTGGATCAGAGGCACAGGACTGTAAGGGCAGGGGGACTTCTAGGGTGAACATGCTATGTAATTATGTAACGTGAGAAGTGACGCTGCTGCTTTTCTCTTTGTGCTTTTGTGGTGAAAAAATCAGATATTGCCTGAAAATCTGGGGACAATTAGAGGAAAAAAAGGGTGCCTGATCCTCAGTTCTTCAACCTAGTTCTCCCTCAGCATAGGTGGTTTGCATTTCTGTGCATGACCAGAGCACCACATGATTATAGTAACTGGCATTTAGGTTTTCTTGAGTACGCTAACATCTGGGCTAGAAAATTATGGTACTTCATGTTAGCTGGCTTTCTAAACTAATAATGATCTGTATTGTACTTTTCAAAGTGTAACAGCTTCATTATAGACTTAAGTGCTGCTGCCCAGAATAGTTTGACCTGGTTGTTAGAGTGCTTTCCTGAGGAAAGGGAAGTATTTCTTTTAACCATTAAAATACTGCTTGTCTACGACTTTAGATTGAAAAGAAATACTCTTGGTTTTCATGATAGAAAGCCTTTGGCTTGTGAAAAAATGCTTGGAGTGAAGCATTTAAGATTGGCAGAGGTGATATTTAAGGTATATCCTTCCCACCCCCCAGTTCTTCATGTTTCCTGTTAATTGCTCAGATACTCTATTGAGTGCTTTCAGTCATTTCAGACCCTATTCCTGAGAGATCTGATGAAGTACATCATACAGAGCCTTTTACTCTTTCTACTCTGGAAGATAAATGCCTCATTACTCTTTGTCAAGGTTTTGCTTTTTTTAAGAACACCTGAGGTTACTTATGTATTCAAAATTTTTGACTGCTTGTTAGGAGCTTTCTTCTTGCATGTGGCTTTCACTCCCCTTACCTCATCAATAATTTTCCATTTCCTTTATCCCTAAAGGTATAATCACCCAAAAATGCACTGAAATCCAACTTTGAGGGTTCTGAGATATTGGAAGCCCGGCACAGGTCTGGGGAATACTGTAAGGATGATGTTTCTGTAAGTTGTCCATGAAGTGCTTATGTACCCAGCAACATATGAGTTCATAGTTCCTACACCCTGTTCAATAACTGGAAAAAATAAATTGTTGCAACTAGGCGGTGTACACTTGGGAGTGTATTTCTGTTATAAAAGTTTAAAATATTTTTGCTATGTCATAACTACACTATTATATTACAGACCTTTATCTCTTCCATGCAAATTTTGAGCAAAGATTTATACTGGAAGTATTATAGTTGTTACGAACATCCCAAAGTTGAGGCATATCTAATGTATTGCTCTGGTTTTCCTTTTAAGGAAGATGTGGCATCATGATAAATGAATACCACAGGTGTTAGATTTTTACGATACCTCTGAGTAGTGCCTGACCTTTATTGGTGCATAGTTTTATAACTGTGCAGCACTGAAATAATGTATTCTGGGTTTTGGATTCTGTTTTAATAATGACAAATAATCATGGTATTAAAAGGAAAAAAAAAAAAGGTTTAGGCATTTAACTGCCATTTACGTTTGTGACCCTTACAAAAATCTTAATGCTCCTGCAGTCTGCGGAGGCTTATTTCCTCTTGTATGAACTCTTGTTTTTTGCTGGAAGTAGGAGCTGGAAACCTGTTCTCAAGCACTAATTTTATCCCACAGATTTATCCAGTACCATTTAGCCAGCTCTGATCCAACACCAGCATACCTATGTAATCTTTTATTTCCAAGGAAAAAATTGCAACCTAGCCTCGGTTCAGTGCTGCTCAATACTTCTACTGCAGTTTGGAACTCTTTGAAGCTGGTGCTGGCTGCAGCAAACTCCATTCTTTCCCTTCCCATATGTACTGTGCAGAGGAATATCAGAAGATACCGGTCTTCTCATCAGTCCTGCAGAAAAAGAAAAAAAAACAAAGAAGGGACACATTCACTCATGCTTGTGAAGTCCCTAAATATTTCCCTTTCCCACCTTTTGTAACCAAAATGTTCCTTTCCCTCTAGAGGAGGGAAGAACTATGCCTACTTCTCAACCCTGATTTTGTGTTGTAGGGTCAGAAGTGGTGAAGGTGGTCAGTCAGTCAATGGGAGATTTTCACTGGCAAGAATTTGAATCATGTATTTTCACATCACTAAGGGAATAACTCCACCAGGATGGGGAGCCATAAGAGGCCACAGCACTGTTCATTGCCGAGTACTTAGCACGAACTCTAAAGATGATTCCTGGAAACATCTTGCCATATTATTCTACAGTCAAGCTGTAAAAGACACACAGTTTATCAACTTCCATTCAGGACTATGCTGTGGAACTGTAGCAGTTCTTGTAATAACGGGTCATTTGCAAAGCTCAGCAGGAATGGGATGGAGTTCACTACTTATTTCCAGCCAGCTGTTGGCTCACTGAGCCTTGAGCAAGGATGACCAATGTGGCTCCCAGCATGTAAGCACGCTGCGCTGCCCAGACTGCCCCTGCTCATGGGGTGGCAACAAGTAAAACTTTCTGGTGTTGTTTCTAATTTCCCAGCTCTTCTGGGTCTTTCTGCTTTGTACTTGTCCGTAACTTTGAGGGCTAGAGTAAATAATTAGATAGAACTAAAGTACTCTTATTGTAGTTTCTGAGGCTGGTACTTTCAATTGCCCCAAGGTGCCTCTAGTGCCAGCTTACAATGATTTGCCAAGCTGTCTGGAGTGGTGCAGAGCTGAAATACTCCCCGCGCAGTTGTTACTCTAGCTGAAGGACAGGCTAACAACCATGTTGCAACTTGCGCCGTTTTTGTTGCGATCATATTGTATGCTATCTGCTTAAACATAGATTGAATGATCTGCAGTCCCTAAGCAAACCTTCTCTTGATACTGCCTGTGCAGATGTATGTGAGGCTGATAAGCTGTTTGAGCTCTCCTTGTATTTTTTCTTTTGAGCTTAAATAGTCTTACAAGCTATTTTCCCTGCCTTGAATTTCTGAGTATGTTTTAAAATGCATCTTCAATCTTGTAACCTTCCTTTCTGTGTCACTGGAATAATTTCTTTTTCCAAAGCCCAGGTACATTAGTAATTTTGCCTAGCAGGTCACACAGAGCCATTGCTTGAAAACTTTATCTGCTTTTCACTGTGAAATCAGATGACAGTGTCAGTACCAGGCTTTATTATGCCTGTGATTAGACAAGAATGCAAATTCATTGAGACACTTAATGAAGGGGGAAGAAAAGGTTTCCGTGTGGATAAAAGCAAAAAGTAGAGCCTGTAGGAACTTGCTCAATGACACTATTTTTTCCTAAACTGAAGACCTGTCACTTTCTATATGTGAATTTTTTTAATATGCAAAAGGCAGATGTGGCTATAAGGAGAGCAGTAGGACATTTTAAGATACTTTGATCAAAATCTAGTGGGCAGAGAACTTAGAGCAACAGAATTCTTTCACAGTTGATATTTGACTTTTAATCTGTGTTTACAGTAGATACATATTCATGCATCAGTTGAATAAGAAAAATTCAGCAAGGAATTTATTGGATAACCAGGTCAGAATTAGCTACATGAATTTTCTGCATGTTTGCTCAAATTAAATGATCTTCTAAGGAAAACAGCAAGAAGTTTTACTTGTCTTAGCTACTTGCTGTGCCTGATTTGTAAAAGGCCTGTGAGAAGCCTCACTTCATAGGTTGGCAGTCATTGAAGGGGATACTTCCATTTGAAGTGTCTGGTGTTTGTTTTTTTTCCTTTGTTGTGTTTGGAGGTAGGGAAGAACATCTGTAGACTGATATTGCATAAACCTGAAAAACTCAGTTACTGGGATTTTCTGGTTTGGGATTATTGTTTCATAAAAAAACAGCTGTATCCTTATGTTCCAGCAGACAGAGGGAGGTACAGAGGTAGAAGAGAATAAAGGAAAGGGTGATTCATCTCATCTAGCACTGTCTAAAGGTCAGTGTGTCTAGACTAAGCTAATTGTTCAGAAATAAATAGATATTTCCACAGGGCAATTCAGTTCTTCTTGGAATAAGCTGATATGAGTGATTCAATGAATTACCCTTTCAGGTTTGCAGTCCCCTGTTGAGTGTGCTCTGTCTTCAGACAACAAGTTGAAACCTTTCTTGACTTGTGTGGTAAGTTTGTTTTTAAAGTCACAGGGTAGTCTTTTAACTACTAATTCTTTCATTTTGTGAAAAAAAAGCAACCCTTACAGCAACACTCCCCCTCAAATACCTAATCCCACCCTCTCCTGTAAGGTCTTCTAGGTAGTGAAAATGTTAAGCAAATCTTAAAATCTGTGGTTGCATTCTTGTTTAAGCTTTGTTGGAACTGAATGTTTGTTAGAGGACCAGCATATTGGTCCTCTAACAGTGAGAGGTCTGTCTCTTATTTCTATGTCTTTATTTGATGGTAGGCTTTCTGTTTTGTTTCGGGATAGTAGGAGAGCTGGGGAGGGAAAGAACAAGGCATCTCCCTAGGCAGAGGTGCAAATGCAGTGCTGGCTCACTGCATGCTCTTAAGTCACTTTTTCAGTCACATTCTTTAGCTTCATCCAGACATCTAAGTCTCGCTATTGTTCCTGAAGGAAAGAGATGAATTTTAAATCTACATCGTGATGAGCTGGAAAACTGGCACAAAGACTTGAAGACCCTGAGCAGTTTACCTGTTGTGCCAATTCTCTCTCCATCTTCCTGATGCTACAGAGAGAAGTTTCATAATTATCACCAAAACAAGCTCATGCATTAGTTGTCTACAAAATACTGTTTGATGTGAACAAGAATTTTCAGAGTCCACTAAGCCTTCAGTCTACTGCCTGACTGTAGCATTTCGTTTTTATTGTAGAGTGCAAGTCTTGGAGACTGTATAGGCAACATACTGAATAATTAATCTGCACCACCTGCACAGAACAATGCAGTCATCTGCTATGATGCCATCTTATAGCAACTTCCCCAGCACTGGCACTTTTCTGAAAAGGTCTCATCCATACTGTGCATACAGCCAAGATGGCAGATTATATGTTCCCCAGACGTGTCCCTTGCTGCTCCTTTGCTTGTGGCAAAAGACTGTCTGGAGGCTAATACAAGGGTACTAGGAAATCACTTCTTAAAGCTTGTCAGTTCAATACAAATAATCGCATGGAGGGTTTTGGGTTGAAAGGTCTGGAGGTAAATTTGCTCTGATGCTGCTGCATCCCTTGTAGCCAGGCTGGAGGCCAGGAAAGATAAAAGGAAGCTCATACAGAATCAATTATCATGATCCAGTCATCTTATATACACATACTTGACTAATCATTCTACATCTTCATCCAGATCAGGCTCTTGTCACAGACTGACTTTAGTGATCTGAAAGTTTGTTTGGTTTTGGTTTTGGTGTTTTTTCTTTTTTTCTTTTTTGACGGGATGGGATGGGGTGTTTGTGTGTAGTTTTTTGGTTTTGTTTTATTGTGACAATTATGTGTATTATTTTGACTGATTATGTGGAGATAAGAGGACTGCTTAGGACATGATAGAAAATAAATAGTGAATGAGGTATAAAAAAAAAAAATCAAGAGAATATTTCTAGGATAGAGATGTAATAAAGGGGGAGGAATGAAGAGCTGCTTCCAAAGACAAAGAACAGTATTGTGGATTAAGGCAAGAGGCTCTACTGGATGTCTGGGACATCCTGGGTCACCTAAGCTCTAAGAAAGGGGATGAGCTGGAAGCAATCTCTAAGCATTATGTGCTTAACCTTTTTTCCTCTGCTTTTTGAGTGCTTTGGGGAAGAATGAACAATGTTGTTTTGGAAAGAAGTTGCTATTTTGAACTGTTTGCTCAGTCACTGGTAACAACTAAGCAAGTCTTACAGTTAAGCTTGTCATAGATTCCCCCAAAAACCGTAGAGGTGCAAGGTGGTACTTACAAAGGTGTGAAGGCAGAAGAAACTGTCTTTAAGGAGTGTGTTGGTAAGACAATTCTTATTAGAAGTATGGCATCTAAACTATAGAGTTACACACAGAATCCCTAACAGCAGTAAGCAAAAGAACATGGATATATATTTCTGTGAACCCTCAATAGCATCTACACTGCGACTGATAGTATCATGGTATATCAGTTAATTTCTCCTAAGGTCAAATTTTGTTTTTCATCTTCCTCCTTGTCCTACCTGTAGGTCTATGGGATGTATTTGAAAGAATGGCACAAGTGGCTGTGCTTCTGAATTTAATGCAAAATCTCCTGAAACAGAGAGACATTTCTTAACAAGTGTCGTGGTTTAATCCCAGCCAATAACTCAGAACCATGCAGCCGCGCACTGGCTCAAGACAATGTTTTCTTCTTCATCTTCTTCTTTTTTTTTTTTTTTAAAAATTATGAAGATGTATTCTAGCAAAGATGACTTTTGAAAATTCTTCTCTTACATGCTACTGTGGGATTCTGCACCCCTTATTTAAAACTTAGGGCATGTTTGATGTATTACACGTAATTAAAAATATATAATATTGCAAGGATACTACATCAGTCAGAGGAAGTTAGTCTTGTATATCTGTGCCTGTATGTATCACATTGTCCCTATTTTGAAATAAACCACAAATATGACTTCTTCGCTGGTATGGTATTTTTGGATAATCATCTGAACTAACTTAATTTTTTTATTGGAGAAAATTGTTCAATTTCTGTAGCTGAATGAGAAAAAACATGAACCTCCCAAGTAATCTTTTTTTTTGTTACTATGTTTTTCTGTGTGCACAAATCTGAAAGTTGTTCCCTTCATGAGCTGTCAGTCAGTTCTCTTGTGTGTACGCATCTTGAATGACAGTTGGCAACATAGAAATGTTTAAGTGAAGAGTGTGGCTTCATCTTGCATGAATGGGGAATGTAATAACTGTCTGGTTTACTCTCAGATATCTGAGTGCCGAATGACTAACTATAACCAGGGCTGTGGTAATTCTGTCCTAAATTTAACTGTTCTCTACCCCAAAAAAACTCACCCCAGAAGCCTATAAATGCACAAATGGTAGAAGCTACCTAGGAACCTTCATGTTTTGCATGGGCAAAACATCTATTGAAGAATTACTTAGCAGCAGATCCTGTACTGCTGTCGAGATTGACAAGTGGTGTAGTTGTTTAATGATGGAAGCAGTTCTGAAGCTGTTGGTTAACATGTCTTCTGTTCTTATCACATTTTGAGTGGTTTAGTTTCTAAGGCAACTGCTCGTGTCAGCATACAGAGGTGCTTAAAGCTATGGAAAGACATTTCCCAACACATCCTTAGTTTAGTGACAAAACATAAAGGACTAACTTCCCTCCTTTCCAACATCTGCAGAGAATTCAGGATTCCCTGTGAGCCAGCAGCATGTCATGTTAATACAGAGATTTACCAGAGAGGAGTGATTGGGATGAATACCTAAGTGAGGCATGGTATTTACTGATGGAAAAAATATACCTTTGATAAGATCTCTTTACTGGGAGGACTAGAAAGTGAATAATGAAGAGATCATAATCACTGTTGTTAAGGCATTCTTGTGGTGGGGTTTTATCTTGGTATTGGTTTTGTCTTCCTGTTGAAAAGAGAAGACTGGGTTATTGTAAAGCAGCACATTGTGAACACAGTGCACAGTACTGTGGAAGGTGCAATATTTACAGATGGTACTTTTCCTGGACCTATATTTCTTAGTCAAGTAGGTCACTTTCTGAACTAACTGGTGCTGCTTTCTTGAGGAAGTAGATTAAGGCAAATAGGCATCCTAAAACTGTGGAGCTGATGAGCCATTACTGTAATGGCTTTAGTTCAAAATTCCAGTGAAGTACGAAAGAAGTACTATTTTCGGTGCCTTGTAAACCAATAGGAGGACTTTATCCATAAGAGAGCACAGTGGTTATCTGTTAAAGAAACAATAAGAGACATTATCCATGGGTGCAAAAATTAAAAGCTCAGAACAATCTGTTGTGGTTACCCTAATCTACCATAATAAGCAGAACAAAGGGGTTTGCTCTTCTTCTTTTGGCTTCCAGACTTGTAGCTATGTTTGAATAGTATCTGCTATAGCATAAACACTGATACTTAAAAAGTTTCTGATGATTGAAAAATCCCCCATAGCCCTTGATAGTTACTATAGGTGGCTTAATATTATATGGTGCACCTTTTGATGCGAATTTACCCAGCTCCAGCTTCCAGCAATTTGTCTTGATTAGGTCTTTGGCAGCTAGAGAGAAATTCTTAAATAATTAAGTTTCTGTTTCTGGTATAGTTGCTTAGTCTGTAGGCCTTTTTACCTTCTCTTTGACAAGATGAATACATAGGTATCCTTGAATGTTGTAGTAAAGGGGTATATTCTGATCACTCAGTTGTTCCACTAGCCTTTTTCTAAACTCTACAGTTTACTGCCACTATCCTACAGGAAACAATGTTCAAAGAACATCTGTCTTAGCCTGAAACACAGAAATACCATCACCTCTATACCATTATTTGAGATCCCATTTTGTACATCCAAACACTGTATTTGTGGTCTTGACATTACAACAAGCACTAATGTTTACAGGTTCACCCATCAGAGGTAGCACTCCTCATTTAAAACAACTATTTCCACATTCTCAAAATGTCAGTTAGAAATCTTTCCCAGTTGTCATTCATTATATTTCCTTCTTTTAATTGCTTGAACCCTGCATCAGCAACCATCTTATTTTCCCAGAACCCAGTGTCTGATTGACAAGACTTTTTAATTACCCAGATAACCCAGCTCAGTTTCCGAGATTGTTGGACTGGACCCTTTTCCCAGTCTTTCTGGACTTCTGTTGGTTCAGAGGACCTCATTCAGCCTCTTTTATGTGTCTTGAATGCAAGGTATCCCCAAGTTTACTGATTCAAAACTGGTACTGGAGCAGCTGCTGTTTAACATCCTCTTTTGATGATAATGGTAGGGGCATTATTTCATCCTTTATATCCTGGCTTATGTCACTTACCTAGTTAACAGCTCACTTGCAGAAGTTTTTTCTTTTCACCTTCTTTTTTCCTTGGTAACTAAGAGGAACCTCAAAGAAATTCACTTTGCCATTCCATTTGTGTTATCTCCTGTATTTCCATGCTGCACCAGGCTACAGGGAGCAAATTGAGTAATTTCTTAATCCGATGGTGCTACTAATTTGTAAGCCTGCCTATCAGAAAAGTCTTCCATGATTATTGTAATGTTATTTCTCATCCTTTCAAACATTCGTTTTCTTCTGATATATAGCCACCAGTCAGTACTGGGTTTTGTTTACTGGCCAGTGGCACAGTGGGCATGGAAGAGAAGGGAAATTCTCCAACAAAGCTATTTGCTGCTCCCCAGCTCTGGATATTGCCCTGCAATATTACTGACAAAGCTTTGTTGCTCTCATCCACTCCTCTGCTCAAGCCAAAAGGGATGAACAACTGGCTCAGTTGCTGAGCATAGCATCAGTAGTCAGGAGTACAAAATTTCTAAATTGTACTAAATATATGTTTGAAAACCCCAATTACTGAAGAGATGTTCCACAAGAAAACATTTCCCAGTTAAGTAGAGGTATGGATAAAAAATTTAGGGTACTCGCTTTGCTTCCCCCCAGTAGAGGAGCACCTTCCTCTTTTGAACAGTTCAAGTTCTGCAAGAATTCCTGCAGATCAGGAATGGTCAGATGGTGTTATCTTTGCTTCTGTTTAAGTACTTCACAAATGTACATAGGAAGATGTTTTTAAAATCTTTCTGTATCAGTTTGTTACACAAATATTTGCCAATGGAATGAAAAGTGTATTTTGTAAGTTTCAGGAATATTAGGAAATCTTTAATCTGTTATACCAACTGCACCAATTTACACTTATGAGAGGTAATATTTATGGAATTATTACTTCTATTGAAGAGTTCATTGAGAAAAAAACCTGCTTTAGTTATGGTGAGACATTTGTTTTCGCGAAGGACAGTTGTAATGTCTTTCTTCAGAATGTGTACCATGCTGTTGAAGGGTAAATTAAAATCTAATTCATAACCTTGGAAGAATTGTATATTGGTTATGATTAAGTCCCACAAGAAATCCCAAAAGTTTGAATAATTGAAGAGGTAGTGCTCAGAATAATAACAGCAAGTGAAGTCTCAACATGAAGGCTGCTAAAGGAACTTCATGCCTCATCTCTCTCCTAGTGCTACCCGTACTGAATACTGTGATAGATTCAAGTTACAACTTGTAAAGGAAGGTAGAAAAAATATTTCCTAAAATTATATATTGACATTATTTGAAATGTTTAAGAAGTGAAGTATTGCTCCATCATGAGGTTTTTTGCTGTGAAGATTGCATGTCTGTGGAAGTTAACCTGTTACCCCTGTTCATCCCCTCTGTTGCTGCAAGCTGGTGATTCAGGGTGATTTAGTAGTGTCACCTGGAACAATCTTGTTTACAAGATGTACAAAACTGAAGAGTCAATGCTTTTAAAAATACATCTTTTTGTGGATTTTCTTGAAAGAAATCTTAGTTTTGCTGCAAATGGGATGTGGAAAATTTAAAGGAATAATAAGAATACTGCTGAAGAAGCAGAAACTATACATTATGTTATTATTTTTGTGGTGATTTTTTCCAAGACTTCTGCAGTTCATATTTGTGAATAATTTTTCTGCTGTAAATAGAAATACCCTTTGAAATGGATCACAACAGCCACTTGCAGACTCAAGCATGAAGCTTGTAACTAATCATGGGGAATTTTCATTCTTTGGGAGATTCTGAGCAGAGTTTTTTGCTTAATTGGAACAAAACATCAAACTCATTTGTGGATGGAGCACTTCAAAAACATCAACACTGTTTTTGTTTAAAATATTGATGAAATGCCTATGTTCTCACAAAATGTTTTAATTAAACCAAATCCTCATTTCCCAATGAGAAAAATTGCAATGTTTTTTTCAGGCTGTTTTACACAAAAGCACAAAGCACTGAGTTAAAATCCACTTGCTACAGTAGGAATTAATTTTTGCATGCATGACAATTGAATTTTGGTTACTTAATGAGAATGTCATGCATAAAAAATAAACCATCTGTTGAAAAGTTGTTGGCTTGCAAAACTAGTATGACCAGGTTAGAGTTTTGCTATCTGTTTTTCATGTCCATCTTGAGTCCTTTATCAAATTGGATAAGATAACTGAGGCCCTTTGGTTAGGAATCTCACGCTGAATTTACCTGAAAACAAACATCAATGTGTTTTGTCAAGTCTTAAGCAAACATTGCTGAGGGAGGAGATCAGTGAAGCCCAGTTTGGAGCTGTTAGGTAGGCAGAGGAGAAGGACACTCACCATTAGACTTTTGATGCAGCAGGGATATGGAGAAATACAATCACTTGGTGCTGGTTTTGGAGTTTTTTTGCTGAAGGCACCACTTCAGCAGACATCCTCAGCAGGTGTATTTACAGTTGTTCATTCTAAGTTGTTAATTTTAACAACTTTATGACTAAAAATTCATTCTTTATATTCTTTTGGCTGGTAAAATTCAGGTCCCAGCCATCCACTAAGCTGAGAGAAGTGCAGTGGGTATAGTACATCCACATACCCGCTGTTGTGCCATCCCCTGAAGGGCATGGGCTGCTTGCTGGTGTTGGCACTCGGCTGCCCATGGCTGTGCATATGTGCACAGGTCTGCTTTGGCTTGCTTTGTGTTTGCACTGAGTTTGCTGGCTTACATTTGTGATGCAGGATCTCCTTGCCATCAAAACAGGAAAAAGAAATACTTGGGTTTGATTATAATTATGTTTACAAGGCAACAGTATGCAACATTTTTCTATTAGGTTAAGGGGAGCCGTTCTGGAAGTTTAAGGCATCTTTAGGCTTGGTTTTTAACTCTTCCAATACAAATGAAATTGAACAACTAGTATCTTATGACATGAATCAAACCATGCTATCATTCTACTTTGGCATGTAACCATTGTGGCTAACCCTATCTTGTCATGTTGGTCAGTATAACAAAATCCATGCCAGAGCAGCTTCCGAAAACACTTTTGCTAGGGAATGGTTTCAGTGCCAGGACTATGCTCATGTGGCAGGAGCCTCTGCTTCTCTTTGCTAAAGCCTTTGAAAGTAGAAGGCTTTCATGTTCCTATTCCTTTGTAGGTGTTTATGCTTGCATATGTCTGCACATCTACTAGGAAACCCTAGTACCACGACGCACCAAACAGCTGCTCCTTGTGCTCTTCTGCAGACTGCAGAAGGAGCAGAACTGTGGAACTGTAGTTGAAAATTGTCAGTGGTTAGGATCAATCTCCAAAAATGGTCTGTCATTAAATTCAGCTCAAGTGACTCTATTATAATTGCAGACTACTATTGAGGACTTCTGACATTCTTAGATCTCCCTTTTATATGGAGTAAGGGGACTTGTTTCCTGTGTAGTTATGTAGACTTAATTATTTATTTTTCAAGCTTAATCTTTAGCCAAAAAAAAAAAAAAAAGGGGGGGAGGGGGGGAGAGAGAGGGGCAAAAAGTAGGCTGGACCACAATAGACTAATTTTTAGTTAGACTAGTTTAAACAGATCCACTTGGAAATAAAAATGTACCTTTTGATGACAAAGCACAGATTTTCTGGTGTATTATTGTTTTTTTTTTTTCTCCATTAAAAGATGTTTATTTGTATGGTGATTTTGCTATGTAATAATAAGATCCATCTTTTCCATCTGCATGTATCAGAGGCTGGACTATTCCTACACCACTGTTGCATTGTTTTGCTGGCTTTTTTTTTTTTTTTCCTTCCCACCATGTTCTTTGATGAATTAAACCTTCACTGAAATTATGGTTCATATTGACATAGTGGACACAGTGGTGGTAATTTTTTATTTTTTATGTATTTTTTTTATGCTGCTATTCTTAAATCTTACAAACAATGTGTCAAATTGCAAAGTTCGGATTTTTGGAGTCTTGAAAAGAAGACAAACCTTTGGGCAGTTTTTTTTAAAGTAAGGCTTATGGAGTGATAGTGTAAAGTCCTATGCAAGACAGGATTATTCGAGACTTGTATGCTGAGCAGCTGCTACCATTGGTTTATTAATACATTGCTCTGATTCAGAACTGTGTTTTGGAAGACCAAACTGTGGTTTTGGGGTGCTTCTAGAAATCTATATAGTTCTTTGCAATATTTTTGCAATATTCTCAATATTCTCAATATTTTTGTTGGCTACAGTGAACACTGCTGCAGATTAGCCCTGCTGCAGCTTTCTGCACTGACAGTGTCTGCTTTTCAGGCTGGTGTTCGGAGTCTTGCTCCTGTAAAAAAGCATAAGTCATTTATGTATATAGCACTTAGAGAGATACTAACGAGAGCAATAGTTTGTGAAAGGCTTACATACCTCACATTTGATGGACTGGTTTAATAGATAGCCACCCAGCATAGCTCAACACCAAGGGTGAGGATCTGGGGTTAGTGATGTTACCTAAGTTGTACAGTAGTCATTACTTCAATATCTTTTATATATAAATCCTCTGCATTTCATTTTCTGTTAAAAAACACCCACAAAATTAACTGTCACATTTTCATCATTGTTTCGGGAATTCTGTAGGTTAAGTTTTTTCTGGGTATTATTTCTAGCATATAAGGTTGTCTAAAAGACTTCAAAACTGCTGCAGTTGCATCTATAAAAGTGACAGGTATGGTTGCACCCTGAGTTACTCAGTGGGTTGTAATAGTTGATTGTAAGCTGCCCCTGTGCATCTGTTTTGAGGCACTGCTTTGCAGTCTTCCATTTCATCTGTAGTCTCTTGTTCTGACTGTGGACAGTAGAAGTAGAAAAATCCTGGTAGACTTAGTTGTTCAATTGTATGAAATACGGGGTCTGCTAAAATAGCTTTTTATTTTTACTTTGTCATGTGGTATCTGTACAGTCTGTATTTTGTTATTCGTGGTATCTGTAATAGTACTTTTCAAGCATCCATAAGCTGGAGCTGACTTGTATATGTTGCAGCATTTTTTTTAAAGACTTCTTCCTGGAAGCTAAGCATTTTGAATTGATTTTGGAAGATGCTATTGAAAGGTAATTACTAGTGGAAGTATCAAGTAAAACAAAAGTTTCAATTATTCAGACTTCTTGAAGGAGGCAAGGTGTGGAGAAGGGATGGCTGTATTGGTAATCAGTATTTTTCAAAAGACCAAATAAAACAGATGAAATGCTTAATGAAGTTATATGTGGTGAATTTTGCAGCATTTGAAAGAAACATTGGCTGTATACACTGATACTTTATTTAAACATAAGATTCAACTTTAATCCTGATAATGCAGGGATTCATACAAAATGATAGTGGAAGATAAGATACACAGCATTAATTAGAGAGAAATATAAATAGGATATGGAACTCAGGATGTTTAATCCTAAGAGGAATCTTGCCTTAAAATTTCTCAAAATTGATGGAATCCAGAGGCTGAGACTGTCATTTGGCTAAAATCTGAAGGACAAGACATATGTAATGAAAGATCAAAGAAAGAAGAAAGCTTGGGAGAGAGAGGGAACAGAAGAGATTCTGTGCAGAGATGCTGATAGGTTTTAGGTGGAAGTGGGCAGGTAACGGGAATAAGGCAACTGGAAGAAAATCTTTAACATGGATTTTGCTTTGAGGTAACAAAGTAATCCAAGTTTAAGGCCTTCACCTCTGTGATATTTCTATGTGCAGAGGATTTGTTTCCCGAGGTGGCAAGTTCTTAAGGAATGGATGTAGGGCTAATGAAGGTTAAACAGTTTAGTTTGGATTCCAGAGGTCAGTAGTTCACACCAGGCTAAGATTAAATTAAAGTTAAGCCTTTAGCTCTAATGGTTGGTTTAGCTTTAATGGATGGTTTCTAGATTTTAAAGATGTTTAGACTATGCATTAGGCCACTAGAAGGAGGTTCTATTCCAACAACTATATTGAGAAAACAGATTATTTTCACTACAGCAGTGTTTCACTGCCATCACCCTTGAAGCTACAATAAAAAACAAGCACAGGAACAGGCAGTGAAAAGGAAAAGCTTTCAAAATAAAATCATTGGACTCTGTATTGATTAAAAGAGTATTAACCATTCTGCCTTTATTTTCTTTACGTTTTCTCTGCTTTATAATTTTCTTCAGCAGAAATGTTATCCTCCACATTTTTTTTTTAGGTCCTAGTGCTTTTGCAGATTGCTTGAATGTAGAATAAGTTTCCAGGAAGAGATAAGCAATGCCTTCTTGATGTTGTTAGCTGAATAAAAGAGTTTTATTAATTTTCTTAGACATTCCAAAACTTATGTGTCAAAGTATACATGCCTGCATTGGCTGTCTTCTATAAAAAAGACAAAGCTTGTTATCAATATCACCTCAGTCAGTGAACATGTTTGGTTTTGAGACAGGTGAAACTTTATGTGGTTTCATCTGTTCCTTGTCACATCTTGATTTTCGTTCTAGAAACATGTGAAGTGCATTTACTAAGCTATCAATCATTTCAGTTTATGCTTCAAGCAGTGTTTGTTCATGTTCTGTGGAGCATTGATGAAAAGTCTGTCCATGGCAAGATGAGAACAGCTTCTTGGCTTTAATGAGAAATAGCAGTGTGTGTCCAGGTCTTGTTTTGTTTTCAGTTTTCCTCACACTTTACAAGATCAAGAAACATTTCCTGTAAAAAGTGTTTGCCACCAGAAAGTAGTGCTGTAAATAAAGCACTGGTCCAGGCAAAATACAGGAAACTTTTCAGCACATACTTCTTTAACAAATCAGTTCATCTGTCTTTCTGTTTCTGAAGTGACAAATTGTGTAATACAAAAGGTGAGCTTGATAAACCAGGGCTGTCTTATATATTTCTATAAGAACTTAAAATACTGTCTAATATAAAAACAATTAATGCTTTTATGGTTTAATGCAGTTCTAGGTTTGGGTTTTTTTTTTCTGGTTTTTGTTTGTTTGTTTGTTTGTTTGTTTTCTTCTATATGGGCTCCTTGCCCTGAACTAACATATGAAATGGATGTAAATTGGTTTTGATCATATTTAAGAGTGTTGTTCACTGGTGAGATTCCATTTTTATAATGCATAATGGAGGTAGATTATTTAGGACTGCTTTTTATAGTGCTCAGCTTAGCTCTTTACTGAAATGCACAATCCCAGGTGCTTTTTTCAGGGCTGTCCAGAGTGGGACAGAACATATTCGGGCTGGCTTCTGGCCACCAGCTACCTTCTTCCCCATGCAACCTTCTGTGAAACAAACCTGGCCCTTTGTTTAGCACAGGTGCAGTTTCCATCTCTGTGCCCCCCTCAGGCTGGGTCAGGAGCTGTAGCGTAGCCCATAGAAATCTTTAACCAGAACTGGGGGCTGAAACCTGAAGTAATAAGGAACAAAAATATATTGTGAAGTGCAGTTCCGGACTAGAACTCCTGCATTTGGTTAGTTAAATAGGCTCTGTTCTGGCATGTGGTTTTCAAATGTGTTGGGTATCATAAGGGCTTTTCTCATGGTTTGATTTGTAGGGGGTTGATTGCACTGTTTCTGCTAAAACATGATAGCTGCAACTTATATCTAAGGTTGTGCAATTCTTGCGGCCAGTGTTCAAAGTATCAGTTTTACAGGATTTTAAGGCTGTTCATTAAAGCTGCTCTTTCTCATCATCCTGATGAGGTCTACAAACCTAGGCTTCAGCAAATTTTTATCTTTGTTCATTCTGAAACCAACTAAAATCACAATTAAAAGCAGGTGGATGATAGCTGATATTGAATGTCATAATCTCTAGAGTGAAAAAATTCTCTCTAATTTTTCCCAATATGTAAAAATCTGGAGTAAAACAGGCACTGGGATGTCACCATGACAGCTAACATGTATCATAGTCTCAGGTCAGCCTCTTCCCTCAGGTCACCAGTGTTGTCATCAACACCAGTGTTCAGAGACTTTTCTCATGCCTAAAGCTCTGATTAACTCAGCTGTCATGCTCAAATACATGGAGGATAGAAATATAAATGTTAATGGAAGTGTTCAGAAAATTTTTAAGTCCCATCTTTTGACTGCCACGATGTTCTGCTGTTACTGGGTCTGTCTAGCTGAGTTACCCTGCCTTATTCTGCTCAATGAAGAATATTGAAACAGCATGTCATTTCTACTGCCTATGTCTTTTCTTAGCCTGGAACTGAAATAAATGTGGCAGTATAATGTATTTCAGTTACATAAATATCTTTCCTCATATGGTTAATTTTCCTTCCCTTCTCAACCTCCTACTGAACTCTTCACCAGTTTCCATCTCCAAGCAAAAGTATTTATCACCTCCACTTTTAATCCATAAGGTAGTTAATTATGGCCTAACATCTAAGAGGCAGGAATGCAACTAGAATAATTGCTCACCTGCATTGTTGTGGAAAGGTCTAGAAATGATTGCCAACCTAATTTAAATGCTTTGCAAATAAGTTCTCTGTGTGATGTTATGGATACACAGTTACTTGGCGTACAGCAGCAGCTTAGTGATATGATGTTGGAGTGTATTGGATTCCTGAGGGACTGCACCCATGGAAAGGACCCACACTGAGCAGTTCATGAAGAACTGCAGCCCATGGGAAGGACTCATGGTGGAGCAGTTCATGGAGGACGGTGTCATGTGGGAGGGACCCGACGCTGGGGTGAGGGAGGAGTGTGAGGAGTCCTCCCCCTGAGGAGGAAGGAATGCAGTGACAGTGTGTGATGAATTGACTTCAACCCTCATTCCCTGTCTCGCTGTGCTGCTGGGAGGAAGGGGATAGAGAATTTGAAAGTAAAGTTGAGTCCAAGAAGAAGGGAGGAGCTGGGAGAAGGTGTTTAAGATTTATTTTTTATTATTTTCCTACTCTGAATTGGTTGGTAATAAACTGCTTTCCCCAAGTCAAGTCTGATTTGCCTATGACA